>NW_026018715.1:11744480-11748837 GCF_020466585.1 Dendroctonus ponderosae
AGCAAAGCGGCATTCTGCGCTTGTTAATCAGGCAGAAACTTTATATAACATCGTAACGTAAACTAAACTCGTGGAAAATGCAGGAAATTACAGAGCAGGCGTTAGAAATCCATTAAATACTCCATAAAATCGAAAAAATCTAAAAGCGTTTTATGGCCGTTTACGACAAGCTGGCAGCGAAACTGTTGAGAGTTTAAAAGCAATCCATTACATTCAGAATAACACACAAGCTACGTTTTTGACGACTTTTTTCCAAAAATATCAAAACTCCCAAATGGCCGCAATTTTACATTAATTTTGGCACAAGCAGCCAGAAATACAAAACTTTTGTTCAAAATCCACCCATGAAGCTTTAGATCCGAAATAATTGGAATTTTTTGACCATTTTAAGCGGTTTTTGATCCGGCACGACGTTTAACCTACGACATCTTCCCTATTTTAGGCTTAAACGCTTTATAAATGAACATTGGAGAGATTTTTAGGTAGTAAGCAATCCATTGAGCACATAAAACACGCATGTAAATTTTTGATTTTTGACCGCAAATTTCATATGGGGTAAAGGTCGATTTTTTTGGAAAATATCAAGTTTCTCAAAATGTTAAAAATTTTATCATATAATTGTCAAGAATGCAAGGTGCGCAATGAAAACTACCCCAGAGACTTCAGGTCCGAAATAATCGCCATTTTTGGACCATTTTAAGCGGTTTTTCATCTAACACCATCTTTAACCTACGATATATTTCTTATTTTAGATTTAAACGCCTTATAAATGCACATTGGAGAGATTTTCAGGTTGTAATCAATTCATTGAGCTCATAAAACACGTATCCATTTTTTTTATTTTTGACCAAAAATTTCATAAGGGGTGAAGGTCGATTTTTTTGAAAAATATCAAGTTTCTCAAAATGCCAAAAATTTTATGTCATATTCATCACAAGCAAGTGAAGAATTCAAGGTGCGCAATGAAATCTACGCCAGAACCTTCAGGTCCGAAATAATCGACATTTTTGGACAATTTTAAGCGGTTTTTATCCTTCACGATATTTAACCGGCGATACCTTCCTTATTTTATACTGAAACTCCTTATATATGCATTTTGAGGTGCTTCTAAGGTCAGAGGCATCCCATTGAGTCCAAACAACACCTATGTAAGATTTTGAATTTTGACTAAAAATTTCGGCCTAATTTTTTGAAAAACATTATAAAAGTCACTCCAAATGCCTCAATTTTACAACACTAGCATCACAACTAAGCCAAGAATGTAAGAAGCTCAATAAAGATTACTCTAGACGTGGCAGATCGAAAATAATTGAAAATTTTGACCGATTTTAGTGGTTAACGATCATAAAGGGTCAATTCTGACTTTTAATCATGATAGTTTTCTAGATGGACTCAAATACTGTAAGGGTGCATTCCAAGGAACTTATTAGGTCGCAAACAAATCAATGAGCTCAAAAAACGTGCATAAGCATTGTGGATTTTATTATAAATATAATATTTCTTAAAATAAGTCCAATTTTACATAATTTTCATCACAACTAATAAAAATAGCCTTTATTTATTTGGGCACTGGGAGGACACTAAAAACATTTTTGCAATTTGTCTCATGCTCTGAAACACTGGGTATTTTGATGAAATAAATCGTGATTTATCGACTTTTAAAAAACACTCAAACACACTAGGAGTGTGGATTAGTATGGTCTAAAAAGCATTTTCATTTACGCATTAGCTTCAATTCCAGTGTACGCAAATGATCATTCTTGTTAGCAAAACACGTTCATTGTCACCTTTTGTGTGGAAAATGGGCTCTTAAGCACACCTCGAAACACCCTTCAGGCAATGGGACAAAGGGCTTAAGAAGCGTATTAGGGATTAACAGCTTTTATGGGGCTAAATGTGAAGATGTTTGTTGGGTAGGGACAAATTGAGTATGTTAAGAGAGTGCCTATTACAGCGAAAGGCCCTTTAATGGCCTATCATGTGTGGCAATAAATTTAATGAATGAAATATACTATGGCTGGAAAACGGGCCTTTGTTACCTTCAGTGTAATATTTCGTGCTCTCAACAGCATCAAACACCAAACGTAAATTTTCCCAAAGTTTTTCCCTTAAACATAAATTCCTACCTTGCAGCTATTAAGAAAATTGTTTCCAACGTCCGAAAAGTTTAAGAGAGATCGCATGTTTATCATTCCAATTATGCGCGACTGTAAAGAAAAACTTAAAGGGACTTCATACAGAAGTTTTGATTCGAAAGATATCTTTTCAAGTCCTTCGTTAACTCGGCGAGACATCAAAAGTAAAATTAAGCGAATCGTCGTGCCATTCAGCGCTTTGATCAGCTCGTGAATAGCCCAAGCCAGAGGAAAAGAAAATTACCAGCTTTTCAGGATTTTTAAAAGCTCGGTGAAGTTCCAGATGGCGCTTTTAATAACACCCGCACATCCATCGCTTCAATTTCAAAGACAAAAGACCTTTTCATCCAGTGATTAATATTAGTCAAGACTAGTAGATTCAAATGAATGAAGGTTTAGAATCTAAAATCTGGGCATACGTTGATTTTTTTCCTGTTAATGATGTTTTTAAACTTAATCCTGCTGTGTTTTAAGGTCTTTAACCCAGACGCAGAGAACTTTAACTGTCCCAAGTGGAACAATGAGTCGATTTCGCATTGTTGAGCATATTTGTACTTGGAGCCAACAGTATCTTCTGCGGCCTCCTTTGTCTACTTACTTCCCGTTTACACAGGGCGATTCCGTAAAGGGATCCAAATTCGGCTTTTCGAAAATTAAGTCCCAGAAAGAGGTAGATTTTCTGGTGGTTTTTTGTTAAATTATTATCGTTGGAAAACGGACCTCAAATTGAGCGTAGTTGGATGCTGAATGTACAGTTTTGCATCGTTAGATTTCCTGGCTACTTCCACCCTTGGAAAATGGCTTAAATATATACCCAAAAAAAGCACTCAATGTATTTAAAAACAAAAAAAAATTATGGAATTTTGCAGTAAAGCTGAACGCATTTCGAAAAAAGGGAAGTATCCCAAAAGTAATTAGGCAGTTGCTATCCTTTGGCGGTACGAACAACCGAAAAGAATCAAACGAATGAAACGAAGGTTGATACATTACGACGTGCAAGTTAAGTGGAAAAATATAATTTCATGAATACCCGAAAGTTGGTCGCGACATCTGCTCCTTCTGCATTGTTAAGGGGGACCAATGTGAATTGGTCGGTTAATAAATATGCTGTTATTAAATCATAATGCGTTTTGACCAAATCGACTGTCCACATTTCAGATAATTGCGGTTTAGGATACAGAAGGGCTTTTGTATGCTGCTCACTAGAATCGGCTTAATTTCCTTCAGAACAAAATTATTAAAATGTGTAGAAACTTAGGAGGAGTCACAGGACACCCTGTATAAGGAAACAGCAGAATAAATCATTGGTCAAATTCGCCGACTCCTTTACATGATAGGCACTTAACCAATTGCAAATAATCTCCTTTTTAGTCTTGGTCCAGACGGGTTCCAGCAATTTCCGATTTAACTTTCACGCTTGGCAACAGAAAGAAAAAGAGTTTTCTTAAGAGGATTAATATTAGTCGAACAGCCGGCGCCCACATTGTCTTGAAATTATGAAAGATTTGAACGGGCCATTTGATGCGGTTACTACAAAAGGTGCAGCTTTAACGGTACCAATCGTTACTGTCCATGTGCATCACGGCCGACGCTTTGAAGACTCGAAGTTGACTAACTTTGGCTACCTACTTTGAGTGAAAGAGGTTTGAAGTCAAGAAGGAACTCAAAATTTGACAAATTTTTGGAGAATTGGCACATTAACTTTCAGTCATCAGCTCTTTGATGGGATAAAATCCTCTCTGGGACAGGGTTTTTGACTCGATTCTAACTTTTCAGTTCTCATTCAACCTTCCACTAAAGATCATCAAAGTTTGAACCAGAACAAAGGGGAGAAGCTGCTTTGGACGCCAGAAAATAGGAAACTTTGAACTCTCCGATTAGGAACTGGTGAGTTTTCGCGACTTTTTCACTGGGCCAAGCAAACCACCCCTGAAGATACAAGCCACTCTTGTTTGCGAAACTTTAGAAAAAAGTTTGTTCCACTATGGCCGAAAAGCTCGAAAAACTCACCAGTTTGTAATGAAACTGTTGTGCCAGGAAACTGGTTTAGACGCAAGAAAAAATCATTAGGAACTGATAAATTTTCGAGGAATTTAGGCTGCGTCGAGCAAACCACCTCGAAAAATGAAAGCCATTCGTGCCTACGAAACGACTAGAAAAAAGTCTTTGCACCATTTTCTTGGAAATTTGGGGGGGGGTCATGCTAAAAAGGCCATTCATTT
>NW_026018715.1:11749836-11764161 GCF_020466585.1 Dendroctonus ponderosae
CCCCTGCCGATACGGGTAATAAATGAGTTTCTTGAGAATTCCTTGTATTCGGCCAAAATTCCTCCGACTCCTAAAATGAGCAACAAAATCGGCAGGGACTCAAATCTACCAAACAACCTGAAGAACCAAATCGAAATTATGACGCTGAGTATCAACTAACAACAAAAGCAAGTGTGGATTACAATCCACTTATGTACCACATAAGTAGATTTCTGCTCCAAAAATTCTGATCAAACGCGATGATCAAAACTGCCCTGGTAACATCAGAAGCGGCTACTTAACGTGCAAATAAAAAAAGTGCGGTTATGTTTAACTCCAGTTAAGTTATGTTCATTTATCGGGCGGCTAAAGACGACGCAACAGTTGTAAATATCGGGCTTGTAACGGGATTGGACGGCGGCGGGGTGTGGGGAGCCGGTGGTGGGAACAACCCCCAAAGTGGTGGGGCGGAGGGCGCGGCGCCGCCGTTCTGATGATCCCTTGTTTAGCTGAATGGGTTTGGGGAATTAGGCTGATTGCCCCCCTGGCGATGGTGGGGGTTCGGCTGCCGCTATTAAACGGACACCGAGATTGTTGCACATGTTTCCACTACCCTGGAATGTTAAATGTTCATCTCAAACCAACTTTTTCCCCAGTTTCGGTTTGCTTTTTAGACAGTCATTCTAATAAACCGTGTTTCCTAGCCCCAAGATCTATTGCGCCATTGCTAAAGGAATTAATGAATGAGACCTCGTAGAGGTTGCCTCATTTACGTTGGGAGAACAGAGTAAAGCAGGCCCGGGGGGCCGAAGGGCGGCTCTGCACGTCGATGGCCAGCCATTTGCTGACCCACAGCAATTGAGTTCAATCAGTTTTAATTGATTAAGACCGCCTCAGTCTGCTTGATCGATTCCAACCGAAGGATCCACAGACACTTGAGCCGCTGGCCACCAGTAATTACAGCTCCCATTGATTGGCCATCGGCTATTCAAAGCCCGAACTCGATATTGAAATTATTCATTTGGAACGTTTGCCTAAATCTGGAATGGCGTTTTGTCTCAAAGCGGCCAATGGGCTCTGATTAATGTGGCCTAAATGCTTAGAGAGAACAATAAAAAAATTGGAGCAGGAGAAAATGATTAAAAACTGAATGAAACCGATAAAAACTGAAATGAACAAACGCTCTAAAATGAGGTGAAAAGCGTAGGTTGATATAAAAAATAATTGAGAATGTTAGAAGGCAAAAAAATAATTACGCCAGTTAGAGGATGAAAAAAGTGAAGAACCACACTAAATGAAAAAAGAAGTTATTAAAACCGAAACACATTAAATATTGCAACTACTTTGCTTGCAAAAGTCTCAAGAAAAACACAGAATTTGTAAAAACTTGTTTCATAAGCGCTGGAGAAATTTGCAAATCGATCTTAATTTATGAGAGCCAATTAATAGGGATCGTGTAGACCGTAAAGTTGAGTATATCGACTCATTTTCATTTTCATTTAATTAATTCATATTTATTTTTGCTTGCAAATAAATATTTGTTGCTGCTGCGAATAAAACAGACGGAGATCAAATTAAAATATTTTGGAACAACTTGCGAAGAAATGCAGAAACACATATTTTACAGACGTTTGAAAAACATATAGTAACAGTGAGACTGTGGGGGTTCTTGTATAGAACTATAAAAAATAAAGAAGCAAAGACCTCCTCCTTGCCTCCTTTAATACTGTAACGGGTTAAATTTCTTTTAATTTATTTCTATTTTATCAGCTATTTCGAAAAAACACCACAAAAGTGCCAAATTAAACTTTAAATTCTTGTTTAGTACCTAAGTGAAAGAAATTAAACCAGCTCAAATTAATGGTCATATCTAAAGCCCCAATATTGGGGATACAAGGAATTTTGGACATCCCGTAGATCTAAAACCGCCTTTAGTTAAATCAAATTAATAAATACATACGTTTTTCTCAAAATGTTTGTAAATTCGGTATTAATAAGTTAGTTATTTCACACATATAAAAAATTCAGATCAAAATTAGTACTGCGAATAGCACAGCGAAAATTGAATTAAAAGCGGTTGAGAACAACTTGCAAAAACAGTGTTAGCAGTTAAAATTAAATTAAATAAAAAACTAGTAAAACTAGTAAATTAAAATTTAGTCAGAGAATGGGCAGAATTCTTGCAAAATTCGTGTGTGGAATTTATGAAGAATAAAAGCAGCCAAATGACTATTAGGAAATAAATTGAAGAAGACAACTCAAGGTGAATCAAAACAATAAATAATTAGTTAACAGTAGAGAGAAAATTATATAGGCAGGAGAAAAAAAGAAAAAGAACGAAAACAGATACCTACTACAGATGGAAATTTTAATGTTAATCAAGTTTAGTTTAGCAAAATTTCAGGTGGCCAATTTTTCTTTACTCATTTATCATAAACAATTTCCATTGATTGCCAACAAATCTTCATTTAATCTGCCACATATTTAGCAATTTCATTTATATTATGCCCAGTGCCGCCACAATGGCATTTATTCGAATATTCCCGCAAACAAAGCCAAGTCGTCGGCAGAAGCAAGGCGAATTTAAAATGGAACTCGAATAAGCTTTTACAAGTTTCTCGGAAGTTGTATGTTTGGTTTAGTTTAGTGCCTCATTTCTTTTTGCTGATTACGAAACCTGTTCCTTCGTTTCTTCGACGATTACTTTATCTTACCTACTCTCCGTTTAGAGGCGATTTAAAAAAGTGCAAACTGCAAAATAAAGCAATTTTAATCCGAAGTGACAGAAAAACGATTATGGAAAACACACAATTCGAAATAGTACATATAAAAGTTGAAGAAAAATGTTTCATACAAAAGCAGCTATATTTATCTGGCACCATTTTATCGCCTAATTTTGAATCATTCTTGATCGAACTGTCCGTACAAATTGTCAATATAAGTAGTTCAAATATAGTATGTTTCAACTAAAAATAATAAACCGCTAATTTGGAAAACAAATTTTGCAATATTTTGAATATTTTGCGCGAAATGATCGAGCAGAGTTAAATCTAAAATCCTGCCGGCCATTGGTTTGAACCAATAATAGCTTTAGAAAAGTTGCACATTAAGCTGAATGTTTTTGCTCCTAATGCCAACCGGTTACGGTTGAGCTTGAAATAAAAGTGCAACTTTGTGTGCAAATAAAAAATTTCAAACGCTTTAAATTAATATAAAAGTGACATGGGAAATCCTCAATTACCTTTATTGGACCCTTTCAACTGATCAATATAAATGTGTGGATTCCGACGGCGGCATTAAGTTGGAGCAGTTTTGAGAACTAATAATGTAATTAATGTAATAAAGTTTTTCATGTATTTTCATAAAATGATAGCAGCGAAAAAATTAAAGTTGCTCTATTGACTCTATTGATAAGTGAAACTAAGAATATCCAGCGACGTTTTCCTGGAGTGTAATTTGGCAATGAGTAGGCTAAAAGCAGAAATAATTTTGCAGACGACTACAAAGTCACATTTGGTGGCGAATCCATTTCAAAAAGTATCACATTTAACGGCTTAATTCCGCTAAAAGAGTGGCAATTTCTCGACAAAACCCGCAGCTCGTAAGCTAGAAAACAGCCAATTTCACAGCTCGCCTCCCCGACAAATTAGGCAAAGCGAATATGGCATAATCCACGACAGAAAAATTCCCCAACTGCCAAGAAACACCACTTTAAAGGGTGCTGACTGAACAGAGATGTCATATAACTTTCCAGCAAGTGCGAGCGCAACAAATAATGGGGGCCAGAGGGATGAAATAAGAAGAGAAAGTGCGAGAAAGAAGCAACACGAGCAACCCCTTGCACCGGCATGACGGGTGCCGTGGCCAAGAGAAAGAAAGGAACAAACTAGGGGTGGGTCCCGGCGTCATTCAATAGGGGTGTGTCCTTGATATGACCGCCCCAAGCAAGCAAATGCAATCTAAACAAACAGAAAGGCTATTTCACGATCGGCTTGGAACAGTGGTTGTTCGTTCGGGTGCGTTTTTTGATTAATGTGTAAAAATACGCGCTGGTCTTTTATTTATCGGCTGGTTTTGGTGTTCGAATATGAGCTCTCCGGTCAGAGACATCGAGGTTAACGTGGTGTCATCTCCGGAGTCCTCCAACAGTCGAAACCATTCTCCGGAACCGGACTTTGGCAGGATGGTGAACCATCATGTGACTACGTGTTTTCCGGTGATTCGAACCAGTGACGATGACGATAAGCATGATCGAGATGCGAAAGTTACCAGTACTCAGAAAATTTCCGGCAATTCGACCAACTTTTCGATTTCGAGCATTTTATCGCGCGATGAACCGGTCGAGAAGAAAACGGAGTTTACCGCTCATTTGGCCAACGGACAAAGTGTGGTCGATTCTACTAATCCTAATGGTACTATGCTTACAAGGTAAATCTTCAATTGGTCCAAGAGAGAATGCATAAAAGAAATAAAGCGACGAGTCTTGATGGCAAGCGATATTTCTTCTTCCTACAAGGCGTTGCAGCCCGATGAAGCTCAACCCTAAATTGTGTTTATTTATTAATCCCCAATTTATTGTCAGAACCTTGTTGTCCGATACTAAGTAAGTTGCGAGCTATTTAGGATCAAATCAGGCTATATTTTAGGCTTAAATTGCCATTGTATATTTTTGAGGCTCTTAACTTTAAGCGCCCAAAACGTTGATATGGAATTTCAATTTTGTTGAAGTGATTCGCCCCTTAGAAAACTCTTTCAATTTAAACACATTTAAGTGTCTCCTGCTTTTGCGCTACAGCCAATTTGCCGAAGATGGTAAAATGTGATCAAATGCCTATAGAGTTACGACATATTTCATATTCCAGAGACAAAAGAATATGTACCTATAGTTTCGTTTATCATTTTTGATTAATTATTCTGTGTTTTTATTATTAGACAGAAATGTGAATGCATATGTAGTTTCTAATTTCGTGTAGAACAATTTCTGGTGTGATATAAAAAGTGGCAAATGTTATACAAAAGTAATTCGTTTTTAATCCCGTTTAAAAAATTTATTGAAATTTTTGTTGATACAATAATTTCAGCTATAAATTCGGTTGGCAGTTGACTTTTAAATTATTCCCGAAGAAACCCCAGGATTTTCTCATAGACAAATTTGTTCAACAAACAAATAAAAGATTATATTTTGAAACATAAAATTAAACACGACTTATATCCGACCATGTAAGCAACGTAAAATAAAGTTAAACAATCCTCTAAAATGTTACAAATCAAACTTTTGCATTGCATTACCTATTACAAAATTTCCTGCGTAATTTGAATTTCTGTAATAACTGAATTTGTGTAAGTTCTGAATATAAAGTCTCAACGAAGAGTTCTATAGGGACCTATTCAGGAGCTCTTGAAGAAGGGAGCAACGTTCATATAAAACCATACATTTTCTTTGTCAGAGAATTTTGCTGCTTTGCGACTTTCTCAAAAAATACCATGAACATTTTTATTCACTGCCATTAATTCAAGTGTGGAATAACTTCAACAGAAAATTATTTCTAAAGGCAAGTTCTTGTGGAGTATTACTCGGAAAATTCAGTACAACTTAGCATGAATTGGGCTGTTAAATTTTTAAGTTTCGACGAATGTTTTGGCATTTAAAGTTTTTATATCTAACTGATTGGCCAGATATGTATATATAGAAAATCTTTATTTCCTACAGAAAAAGGCTATCGACCCAATCGGTCTTTCTTTTGGCAAGATACAACTTTCAAAAAATACGAAGTGAGTCTTCAAACACTGCCACAAACCACACAAATTTGCAAATATTTTTTTCAATGAAGCATCATCCTTCAATTCTTCTTTGCGCGATTTTACCATACATCCTTTACATAGGAAACCATTTGGAAAACATCTTTAGCCCGGTTGTAAAACCATTTCCCATAAAGTATTGTTATAAATTTACGTTGCTTCCGCATAATATATCAAAAGCAAGAGTATACATAATGATTCAAAATGCACAATTAATTGACTTAAAAAAAATGTGTGGTCAGAAATTTAAAAAAATCCTGCATGTTCATTTTTCAATTCTCATGCCGCTCCTATCAAAGGCGTACTTGCCCTGAATGCCAGCCTATCAAGTCCTTGGTAGGTCGAAATAGAGGCTTAAAAACCGGCAAAACCAGCCACACTTATTCAACGTAACAAAAATACATGTGTATCCAATATTGAAAAACATTCTACTTAAAAATAAGCAACCAATCCGGTTTAGAAAAGTGTTTCCCGACGATTCCGCATTATCAAACGATAAAATAGACAAATATAAATTATCAGTCATTCCCAAGAAAGATTGTTATTTTTATCCTTTACGTAAAGTTTAACTTTGGCAAAATTGAAGCCAAAAATTTTTGGTAACCACCAAGTGAAACTAATTCGAATACAATCAAAAATGTTTATAGAATTAATTTGATGATTAACTTCTTTTTCATCGAGTTAATTAATCAACTTTACACTGTTTTATGTTAACGAAAAATAAACCCAGGTTCTACAAATTAAATTAAATTGTTTTGTGGGAACATAAATTACTGCGATTTGACCAAACTTTTCTTATTCAATATGTGATATGAAAAAAGCCCATATAATTTTTAACAAAATAAGCGTCTTCCGAACGAAACAGATATAAGTGTTATAGCAAATAAATGGCTTTTTTCTAGCGACTCAGCTCATACTAAAAAAAGTTAAACTATCGTATTTTAAAACGATGGTGATCGCTTGAAAAATGCCATTTTTGTGTAAAACAGTATTGAAATGCTCTGTTTATTGGATGATACCCTCTAAACAAAAACCTAATCAAATGCTTCAATTCAACATCATTCTATTTGAGTTTACTTGAACTATTTCCAGTCTTAGTAGCCTTTTAGTAGGTAAGTGCTCATGCGATCTAAAGCTTTGCATGAGAATTATTCCAGTTTAGACCAAACTATTCATATATTTAGTGGCAAAGAAATAAAAAACCAACCATTTTATGATCATCAGCTGAATGTAATCGGAAAATAAACAATCCGCAACCATACGAATATAATGTTATTTATATGTAGCGCAATTTGCCGCTAATATTATTTAAATTAAAATATTCGACTATTATTAAACGTTTGGCAGCCGGTGCTGGGGCAAATTAAGTCAAATTAAAAATAACCATTATTAATAAAACCCCGTCCGATTGCCGGCCATTGTTTCAATTTTGACTCATTCCCGTTTACCATTAAAGTGAAATGAATTACATTTTACTTGGAATTATTTGCCAGAGCTATTTGGGCAATTCGATACTAAATGTTGCTACTAAACTTTGGTTATTTATTATATTACAATGACTAGGCAAGTGCAAATGCATTAGCGATGTCAAGTTTTCTGTTTTATTTATTTGAACCATCAATGCCAGTTTTTATATATCAAATTTGGTGTTGCATTGAAGGCTGTGTTGTTTTGAGTTTTGCATTTGTTTGGTCACCTATTTATTTTCGTTATTAGAGCTTTATATGAGTTTTTACCCAAAAAAATTATTGTGCCAGAACATTTCAATCGCGAACATCTTGCAATGTATTTATAACAGCTGGAGCTGCGTTTTTCTTCTTCTTCTATGCATACTTTAATAAAATGTGTTTTTTATAAAAATTGTTGATTTTTGTCAAAAAAAAGATTCAGAATATTCGTCTCATTCGGCCAATATGAGCTGAATGGGTAATTTTTACAAAAAAAAACACAAGTTTTTTGGCTTGCAGTAGCGAATTTTTTTAGGAAACCCTACTGTCGACAGGGGGGTTATTTTATGCAAAATTTGGCCCAAAGTGCCGAATCTTCATTCAGGATTGGCCTGAGATGAAGTTGAAGCGAACGACTTGCAAAAAGTGCGTAACTTTTGAATCGAAATTGTTGAATTTTGTGAACAACATTCAATGGTTTCCCATTCCGATGCAATATTCGGCTGTTGAGGTCAACTTTAGCTAAAAGCTGTTAGAGTCAAGTTAAAACACGAGCTTCAACTGCTTCTGTTCGTATCCGTGTCAAGAGATTTGTATTGAAAGAACCAGACTCTTCTGGTCTTCTATGGATAAAAGTAAATGCTTGAAATTTTCAAATTTTGTTGAAGAAATACTTCTTTGTGCAAAATTCTTGGAGATGCTTTACTACACTATTAGAATCAGGCATATCAATATTGAATAATTATGTTTCGGATTCATCTAATTCAATTTTCTGACGTCAACTCATAAAATTACTATTTCTGCAAGATGTTCCTTAAAGAATTGTTTCTCAAAAACGGCTGTTTTGAGAGGTGAAACCCGGTTATTTTGATTTGTACATTGTCAGTTTATAAAAGATTAACAATAAAAAATGTCGCTTATTACTTCACCCACAACACACAGCATAGTAGGTTTTGATCATTCATACCGAGCAATCTTTACAGAAATTATGCGAGCAATAGATGAACAAGCAAAGAATATAATTAACAGAAGCTGTTATTTTTGAGATTACGGAAAACTGCAATACAAACTTGACTATATTATCCACTAAAGTCACCACCTGATTTTCCGGAAACTCCGTATAAATAAGTGTAAAAATTGTTGTTGCACTCAAACAGTGCAACATGGCACTCAAAGACCGGACACCCTGTACAATGAAATCCAAATAACAAATGTGATTTTGCTAGTTAAAACCGAGCAGGGTATTGAGTGTTGTAACCGAGCAAAAACAGTTATCAATTTCGCGTCCCTTTGACGAACTCGTTTGGTCCAATCAATGCTAAATCGAAACCATTTTACACAAAAATATTCAGCACTAATTAGGGAATTGGTCGAGGGTTTTATTTGATACAATTCCGAACAAAAGTCGGAAAATCATTCGAATAATAGTCGCAGAATAAAGCGCAAATTTAATTCAATCCGTTGGGCAATAATTGGCGAATTTGTTTGTTGCGTTTATTATCTATTTGATTTCGGCAGATCTGAACGATCAGTTCACAATTCGAATGTTAAGCCATGTCGGCAATTATATCAGATATTAATGTTTCAATTGATTTAAACAGCGTCGATCGAATGCACCTGTGAAAAGCGAACAACGCGTTTTGCAGCACCAATTTTCGAGTTGAGCGATTTTGCAGGAACGATATATTGAAGCACTTAAGAGAGCCTGCATAAGCCGCTTAGGGAATCAACGGAAGTTGCTGCTTCCGCTCAAGAAGTTCTCCTGCCTTGCAGAAACACTGAACTTAGCGATGCAAATTTAATGCGAGAGACGGCACGGCAAACGGCAAAGATCAACCAAAACAGTGCCGTAACACTACTAATTTTACAACATTTTGGCTTTGTTCAGTTCCTATTAGGAAGTGATCGAGCCCCAATTTGAAATTTGCAATAAATTATTCTGGTGACTTCATTAATTGAAGTAAGGCCACGTTGTTTCATACGAAGTAATCGCTAATAAGAGCGAGCAGACCTTAAAACCGGAGTTTTACTCCGAAATCCACTAAAGTGCGCTTCTGTGCCGATTCTATCGATTCGCAACTGAACCGATAAATGTTTAAAGAGAAATTTAAGAGTTTTAAGAATTGAACAGCTTCAAGACGATCCGATTTTCCCATCTGGGGCGCCCTAAACGCCGCGAAATTCGCTCTAAGCTGAGCTGCGCCGTCGGTTTTAATTATTCCTTTAACTTCCTCTAACCAGATTTCGCAATTAAAGCAACTTTCCGGGTGTTACCTTTTACCACCGTGAACTAAATACAAATGTATTTTTAAATATTTTTGCTTCCTTTGTCTGTACGGTTTTCCCAGATACAATGAATAGAATTAATAATAAAAAAATTAAGCAACATTCTAAGATTGGGCAATAAATATTTCAGATTGGGATTGATGTCTCAATTCGAGGCTTTTGCTGCAGCCAGTAGCAGATATGCAGCCCTTTGTGGGGCCCCAGCAGACCCTCGAGCCATGCACTGGTATTGGGGAAGAATTTCCGCCCCTCAAATTCGCAGGGAGAGACTCAGCCCTACAGGTAGGAGATACATTTCACCTAAACAGACTTTTAAATAATTAATAATAGAAATTGCGCGTTTGAGGCTGTTGGCACTGTTCCCTTTTGAAAAGCAAAATTTTCTACTTAAAATTTGGATTAAATGTTCATCCTTAAACACTTGATGCAAGGTTTTCTAATTCCTAACAGTGAAATGAAACGTGAAAATGCAGACTTTCCAATCCGGGCTTCTTTCGAGAACGACGGCTCGGAATACGTGAATACCACTGATAAAACGAACAGCTAGAAGTCGTTTTCCCCATTTAAAAATTTTTGGAAAATTAGGCATTGTTCTAATGCTACAAAAATCAACCATTCCTGTCGAATCATAAAACGGTCATCAATCAATATCCTTCCTCTTTCTAAAGCAAGAAATATATCGAACCATCCTCTGTCCACTCATGTAAGCAAGTGAACATAAAAAAATAGTTAATTAGTAGGTGAATATAAACTTCTCGGCGATTGAAATGTCTCAGAACGGCCGTAGCTCTTTACCTTCATGTCTTGCGATTAGAGTCCCGTTCGCTTCAATAACTCCCACCCCAAGGCAGATTTGCTTCAAGAGAATTTAAGCGACACCGAAAAGGCTTCCGAAGTCTTACGTCAAGTTTAGACTCTAATCGACGAAAGCCCTACAAACGCGCCATCGTCGGCGAAAAGCACAATCTTGGCAAACAATAAAAGTGCTACCTAATCTGCTTTCCGCGATTTTCAACTGGGAAAGCGGTTTATTTTAATAACAGCAAATCGTGTCGTTTTAGTCGATCCTTTAATGGCTTCCTTCTGAACTGGCGTGCTAATCTTCCACACATTTCACGCTGCCTACATGAACTTGTTAATTGCTTTCAGGTGGTTCAACCAATGACGACCAATCGCCTCCACTCTCCCCAAGAGGAGACCACTCCCATCCAATCCTCAATGAGAGTCGCTCCTCCCGACCCTCTTCACCTTCTGATCATCAGCGCTCCCCTCCCACATCTCCATCGCCCAGACTCTCCAATCATCCAGCCTACATGGAGCCGAGCTTTGGAAGGCGGTCGAAAAGTCCAATGGATGGTTACCAGCGATCGAAAAGTCCCTCATTCAGAGACGCGGAAAATATGGTGATAGATGAAGAAGGAGAAGACGAGGAGAGCGACTACGATAATGATAAGGACAAGAAGATTCAAGGGCCTGATGGCTTAAGTCCGGCCAGCTCGCTGTCCAATAAGAGGAAAAAGAAAACTAGGACTGTGTTTTCCAGGTCACAAGTTTTTCAATTGGAATCTACCTTTGATATGAAAAGGTAATGAGTTTGAAGGTTTGTCTTGCCTGTAACATATTTTGAATATCTCGTCCATTCTCTTCACAATTCCGGGATGTTTGCTCAGTGCTTTTAAAACAATCGTCACTTGCTGTATTGTCTATTCGTTCCTCTACGAACTCTCGAGCGATGATAATCCGCTATTCTGTAATTTTCTTCAACATCAAACCAGCATTCAGCTGCATGTGGGAAAAAGATGTGGCAAAGCCTTTGGAACATTTTGGAAGAGTTCCCTCTATTTTCCCGTATCAACTTCCATTGGTGCCCGACTTCATTCCATATCTTCGTTGATCAAAGGTCTTGCCAATTCGGTTCTCCTCACTTGACCAGTCGTTATGTATCTTTACATTCCTGCGTTCAAACAGTGTTCATTCACCTTTTTTTGTTTTGGTAGTAAAACCGGGGTTAAACTTTCAATTTTTTTCAGATATTTGTCATCATCAGAACGAGCAGGACTAGCAGCAAGTTTGCACCTAACAGAAACCCAAGTGAAAATTTGGTTCCAAAACCGTCGAAACAAATGGAAGCGTCAACTGGCAGCCGAGTTGGAAGCCGCCAATATGGCACATGCAGCTCAACGACTCGTACGAGTTCCTATTCTATATCACGAGTCAGCCAACTCGTCCATGCGACATCCGTTCGACCAAAATCACTCGGCTCTAGGTCTGCATCATTCGCTGGACACGAGAGAAAGTCCTGGTAGTACGGGAGGGTCTTCGGGAGGTTATCCCAGCTCTTTGTACTACCATCATCAGGCAGCAGTGGCGGCGGCAGTGCATAGTTTGCCTTCCAGTCCCCGACCGCCAATGTCTGGACTGGTTTGAGGGTTCGAGAGCTGAGTTGATGAGGAAGACGCGGGGTTATTGTGCAAACAGCAGTGAGTTAAGGACCTTTGTGTGTTTATTGAGGCGTACATATCTTAAGAAGTGTCAAATTGAGGAGTTTTGCTTGCTATATACCCGATTTATTTGATTCAGTCGAAGAGCCAGTTCAGCTAATCGGTTAAGCTAAGTATATGGATTGGTGTAAATATTTTTGTAACTACCCACTTATCAACCTAATGTACATAGTATACATATTTTTAAGCAGCTACTGCAGTTACCCCACTATGCCAAAACTACCTAGGAAATAACATACTGAATGTAATTATTATGTAGCAAAATTTAATTGTTGTTACGTACATAAAAATTATTATAAATATCTCTTTTTATTTTATTTGCCATTATTTTCATTCACTATTCCCTCCCGAAAATTATTTCGGTTGGAAGCTKTCTCCAATCCAATGGTTTTCCTGCCTGCCTGTGAATGTTTAAAAATTTAGTGTTCGAGATAAAATTCCTGCAAGGTGAAAAATAGAACAATGCAAACTTGCTGTGGTTTTAAAACAAAAAAGTGTTCATGGATTTCAACACCAAAGGCATAAAAAGGTTTTTGAATGTTTCGCCCATCTCTAGAATTTATAGGGYGTTCAAAAAATTTACTTTTTGGTTCTTTWACCATTTTCCCTCTCTGACCGATTTTGAAAACATAAAGCTCATGTTGAAGCTAAAAGTTCCTAGTCARCTGAAGATRAAAATTAAATACACAGGGTGTCCAGAATCAGAACTGCAGWCTCGCAAAAGTCCCGGATTCTGGCAGACCTTCAGTTAAAGKGAACTTCAGCTTAAAACAATCTGTTTAATAATGCAACTCTGTATATCAGATTTTCGTTTCAACATGAGCTCGATAGTTTGAWATCGGTTCAATATGAAACACATTATTMCCGCAAGACCGAAACGTTGATTTTTTGAGCTTGYCCGATAAGCAAAAKATATTCGTAAAAAATTCAAAAATACGCTCGAGCAAAGAGGTATGTGTATCTTTATACCAATTAGCCTGAAATCCGACAATTYTTTTTTCWAATTGTGCTCCCAATTTGTTGAATTTTCAGAAMTTTCGCATTGCTTCATCTTCCACCCTGTGGCATCTTTATCTGCAGCACTAATTTTTTCCAAAAACACTCACTGACTGGAAAAGAATTGGGTCAGAAAAGGCTCCAAAAAAATCAAATTGCGCCCCGCAATCAAAAGTTATCCAGCCCCAAAGTTAAGGCATTTTGTTTTTAAGGTTAACTATTAAGTGTGGTGTTTTCCAATTCTCTTTTCGCGCTCTAAAGCTTGGATCACTTGCAAATAATTTTCTCGCTGAAATCAAGCCCTTGGGGCGACTACTCCAGTTCGACTTTCCAAAAAACTACATTTTGAGTTGAAAAATCCATTCAACACGCTCTTAAAACGCACCATCCATATCCACCGACAAAAAAGCTGGCAGATATCGAAATAATCATTCCGACTACTGAAACGTTTCAAATACCACGATAAAAAGTAACCGGCAAACAAAACTTTCAACAATTCGGATTCGTGTAATATGAACGCCCTTAGAACGGGTGGTCGCATTCAAATAGGGCATTCAATTCCATTGTGCTCGTGCAGAGTACCAGATGTGCAAAGGGCCATGATTAAAGTTAAACTGGAATTAAAAGCGATCTTTTAAAGGATTTGATAGTGACAGATAAGTGTAATTGGGGCCCCCATGTCTGTCTTCTCGTCAGTCGAAAATTTGTTTTGATTACCCACCAAAAGGGTGGTCGAAAATGTACGAAACTTTGACTATCAGTATTATGGGTAAAGCAACAGAACAATTAACGCAGCTGCAAGCAACTTGATTTTTTGCTTCGCAATTATTCTTCAAAACTCCCGTAAACTGGCGGATTTGGTCTTGAACATCTGCCCTTTGTTAGGGGCCTTTTTCAACATTCTGGAACCTAATCAGAGGCGTCAAATTTAACACTCCTGTTTAGTTCAAACACGAAGTTTTACAGATTGAATACGATGGAAATGTGATCGCGTCAGAACCCATACAACGGTATTTTAAAGCGTTTTTACACCATTTCTTTGATGATGTGAACCACCCATGAAAACCACAATACAAAATTACCCAAGGGCAGATCCA
>NW_026018715.1:11765160-11766098 GCF_020466585.1 Dendroctonus ponderosae
TAAAAAGGCCATTTAGTTCTCTTTGGAATGATGTAAAAACTAGCGTTCTTGCTCATTTTGCTTCCGAGAAACATGCAAAACGGGACGAAAAACATGAAATTTTGCAATAGTCTTACTCCACCCTTGCACAAAACGACGATAATTTTTCTAATTTCATAGACAACAGAAGACTGTATTTTTTCTACATACCCCCCCATAACCATCCAGCAGTGATTTCCAAAATTGCCAGTCAACTAAAAGACACTCGTTAACACACGTGAAGAAACTGAAATCCACAATCAAATAAGATCTTGAATAAGAAAAGACAAAGCCTCAAAGAATAATGTATGAATTTACCAGATGAATCAAATTAAAGCAATAACAATGAAAAACAAATTACATGATCAAACATGTCATGGTTATCACCAATCAGCACTCGACTCGCCAACAATGGCCGTTAAAATTGAAATTAAACTTGTTAAGCTCCCATTTGGCTTTTAACGATTTGGTTTTTGGTCACTTCGAACTTCAAATGCCATACAATATAATAATCCTAATTCTGATCTTATCAGCACCATCGGAAATTTTATATTTTAATTTGGAACCCACCTAATATTTTGTGACTAATCCGGGATGCAGATAGGCATCGGTTCGGTTTTTAATTTAATTGAAGTGGAAGCCGCAAGAATGTGCACACGCGTCGGGTTTGCATTTTTTTTTTGTTCACCGCCCAATTAATTTGGTTTTCAATGATGCACACCGTTTATGAAGTTTGCTTTTTAAGTGCGATTTTAGACGTATTACTTATTTCCGGCCGGAAGTTCACTGCCCTTTTGGATGATACTGCGGCCAGTTTTAATTAATTTTTAATAAACGGCTATAAAACTTATCAGATTCCTTGACCTGCGGATAAAGCAGAATATTTGCCACGGTCTACTGAGTCATCTAATCAACCAACT
>NW_026018715.1:11767097-11774712 GCF_020466585.1 Dendroctonus ponderosae
CCCAACTTATACTAATAACATTATGATCGGATTTCAAAATCGCTTATTCAATATGTCATTTAATGCCCGAAATTTGTTTTTTATCGCATTAATGGTTTGAAACTGGAGCGGGTAAGGGCAACGTCAAGGGATGAAAAAGAAGGCTCGTTTTAAGGGCGTTTATATACATGGGTGTACGATTACTGGCCCTGCGTTTTGTTATTGAGTTACAAGTCTGCGTTGGGGTTCCTAATGGACGAGTTGTTGCATCTAACGGCCGGATGGGATGAGTAATTGAGGTGTTTTCTGCGCGATTTAATAGCAAGAATCGGTCATAAAGGGCTAGATATAAATAAACTGATGAGTTTTATCGAAATATCTTTCATTGCGATTTCATTTCGTTACGATCAAAACTTTGTTTGTGTTCGATCAAAAAATGTGCAAAAACTCGTCAGTCTGGCCTCGAAAGCGTAACTCTTCCAGGACCAAATTTCTTTATATTCCCGATGCACGCACGTCAAAGAACAGTAGTTTTTCTAACAGGCAATTTAGAGAAAACTTGAGGTATTTCCATTAAGCTTTTTACTATCTTCCATAAAAAATGTAAATTTTCTTACAATTGCTAAATTTCAACGCGTTTCCTCATACCATTTTACAAAGAAAAAAGTTTCTGTGTTCAAAGCATTTTTTTGTAGCCGTTTGCTTGACTCGAAACTTGATGCACATTATATTACTAAACCTTCCAATTGAGGCCCATTTAGTGGCATGGTTTCAGGGGCATTCCATCAGTGTGGTATGTAAATCAGGCCGTTATTCACCTCTTATCTTGGACAATTAATTAGCCGCAGCGGCTTCAAGTCGAGCCTTCACCTCAGGCCAGAGGTAATTAATTGCGATTTACGCATGCTGAACACCCCCTAATTTATCGAATTCGGTTTTTTTTGAGACACCCGGCTGCTTTGAGGCCGAAATTCGATTTATGGCTCATTTGCCTCCATCAGGAAATCGAATACGGCCACACTGAACAGTAAGCTGAAGTTGAAACATTTTCAAATTTATCAAATGCAGGAAGAACGGTTTGCAATTACAGCGGCATGTCGAACGTGGCTTAGCCACCGCCGCTTTGAATCCACGAAAGAGCAATTAGAACCCCAGAAATGAAAATGTAGCCACCATTAAAAGTGTGATTGTTAAAAGAATAATGAAGGCAAAAAGCGCAATTAAAAATTGAAGCGAGTGGGACCGGGGCGGTTATTGTTTTAGCGAAACAAAGGCGACAACAAAGCAAGTCGTTTGCAAATTAATCGCCCGAATTTTGGCCGATTTTGTACCCAATTTTCATCGAATTTCTACGAAACACACACCAATAACCAGATTTGATCAATTAATCAAGTCAATCAAAAAACATACAGTGAGAATATTGGAAAGTCACTACTTGAGTACCTTCGTTTCTAATACATCGGTTTAGTCTGATTCTTCTTGCAGCATTAGGGATGAAGAGCAGTTGAACATATTATTTCGATTTTAAAATGGCATGAAAGAAAAGAAGAACTGAAGACGATTTTATGATAAATTTAAAGAAGAAACTCTCAATCTCAATAAAATCCGGGGGTTCTAAAATTTTACGACAATTTTTGACAAAGTTTTACCTTAGTAATGAGCATTTTCAAATAGCAATCAAGGGATAAGAATGAAATAAACGTAAAAATGTTCGAGAGAAACAACCAGATTTGCCATTTTTCAAGCAATTAGTTTGAAAAATTGCAATTAAAAAATCATCAGAAACTTCAACCAGCGAGAACACCAAATTTCGTCCAGATAATTTTCCAGAAGAAAACAACGTGAAAACACACAGAAGGAATGGCAACATAACAAATTACAGTTAAGAAAAGTAAGAGCCGAAAAGACGCAAACTGCAACAAAAACACTAAATTACTCGAATTATGTTTCTTCCAATGACTTTCAGACTTTTTTAAAATTTTTGTTCAATAGCTTTTTGCCACTTACGAACGCACAGCAGTTCTTTTCGATACTCGCCAGTTATTTTTTATTTTTTTATTTCAAAGTGTCGAACCCCCACGATTTGAACTACCGTGTACCTAACGATTAGAGCACCTCTCCAACAACCTAAAATACATGCTTCATTCAAATGGTGTTTGCGGCAATTGTTAGAGGCACAAAGAATGTTATATTCACTGTGAAGTGGGCGGTTTCTGCAATTGTCGGGTGGGTTTTTGTCCCGAGAATAAAAACTTATAATCCGATAAATACAACCTTTTCGCTTATTGTACTTCGATTACAAAAGAACGGTTTATGCGACGCATTTTACTTAGTCAGTGGAGGACTTTGGCACGGTTTTTCGAAAGTTAAATGCTGAATTAGCTGCTTCAGCCGAATGCTGCAAGAACTGTTCAGTCTAAACCAGGCGGAAAATGTCGCGCAAAAAAAACACTGTTATATTCCAAACAATCGGGCAAATAAATAAACATTTAACAGAAAAACGTGCAATTTTTCCACGAGAAAAAAATCAACACGCCGAACCGAGGGTCGTTCTTTGAAAGTTTCTCTCAGCTCAATATTGCCACCCTCTGAGTTAATTAGGCCCAATTATCCGATTTACACTTGGGCTCAAGTTTATTGAAAGCTTAAATACACATTTAAAAGGCGCCTGGTTCCTTTTAAATCCGTTTGCATAGTAATTGTGTTATTTGCTCTCTGCATGCGATACTTTGCTTTATTTCCAGCCAGCGTCGTACGCACAAATGATGGTGGATTCAGAGAAAAGTAGCCCTAAAATATATGTTTTTAAATTTGCTGATCAAGAATAACGATTTGAAATAGTTTTCAAATTTAAGGGATATTCCCGTAGCCAAAATATTATGAGCTTTGAACAGTTGTGTATTTTTAATTATGTGGAAACTGAAGAGTTTGGGGAAATAAATACATTTAGTAGGTAACCCCGATGAGAACATTGAGTTTTTTCAAAGGTCATCTGAGCTCCGAAGATTATGCGTGGGTAACACAGTTAATTTTCAGGAGTTGGCGCAGTGCGTGCAAATGGCTTGGTGCGCCAACACAACGCACCCGCGCAGCAACTCAGTTCCGTTGCTGCTAAAACCTATAAAAATGGGGGACTTTTTTTTCACATGTTACAGTTACAATCTCGGATCTCGAGAAGCTTTAATCCACTTTAATAAATGAGTTATAACTCACTAGTCGATGAGTTTTAACTCATTAACTCAGAGAGCGGCAACAACTCAATAGCGCACCTCAGCACAGTGACCCCAGGCCTACAGTCAAGACACAGCTGCAGAATCATTTCTTGAAGTTCTATACAAAAAAATTATGCGAAACGAAGTTGAAACCAAATTCAGCATTGCATGAAAAATTGTAACCAATTTTTGATTGGTCTTAACTCAGATCGAATTAGAATAAATATCTTCACTATAAAAATGTTCGACAATACATTTGCTATTAGGTTATAACTGTGTAGCGCGTCCCGACGACAAAGGCGCGTGTTGCCGGGCGATAGCATCATGATCGTATCTGGTCGGAAAAGGGAGGGCAACTAAGCATGCCTGCTAATGCCCCATTAAATGATTATCTAAGCAAACAAAAATCATCTATTTAATTAGAAAGGCACCGGAAACCGGTCGTTTTGGAGTCACGTGCCCCCCCAAAATTTAACTTATGTGCATTTAAATGGACGACATTTAGCGGTTTCGAATCGGGCTGCGGATAATTGCACTTTTTAGGGGTTTAAATGGTAATATACGTTTAATGAGCTCGTTGAAATTTCGCTGTTATGGGTGTTCTTTGCAAATATTATGTCGAGGCCTTATCGAGATCGCTCGTCTTAACGCAAATGACTAATGATTATGGACGTTAATTAATTGCATAATGCCGTTTTCGCCGAGTGAATTTTAAGCGACTGTACACAGAGAAACAGTTTCATTTTTTCGTAAAAAACTGGACTTCCAATTGAGGTTTTATTGAAATATTGTAGCTCAAATCGCCCTGAGACTCAATTATTCCAAGTTTTCTTCCATTACCCAAGCAACACAATTATTTTGAACGATTAGCCTCAAACAGTCCTTTCAGCCGATCCTGAAAGGCCAATAATTCAATATCTGGAAACTCGGAGCCGCGTCTCTGAAAAGATATTCAATTAGGTCGCTGAAAGGGCGCATTTCTTTGCCTTTCAGAAGTGGGACGAATTTGATGAAAATGTTCTCGAATCGCGTCTCGTCGCTTTAATCGAATCCTCTTCGCCACTTCGCAATAATCTACCGATTTCGGCTCTATTGTAGACGATCTATTTCCAAAATGGCGTCAGTGGCGAAATAAAGAAATTGCTTTCTTTGAACTTACCCGATATCAATAGAAGACGTTCGCAACTCTCGTTCGAAAAGCTCGAACACATTTATAATCCAAATAAACCAATTAACTGACATTCATTAAAATGCCTTTCTCGCCTGGGCCAGGAATTTTTAATTTGGACCGTTTATAACCACTCAAAGGAAATTGTACATTAAAATTTAGTTAAGGGCGTCCATAATTAACGCAGTTTCATTCAAGTCGTTTGATTTATGTTTTACCACATCCATTTACGCCCTCCAGATCCAGCTGATGTGATAACGGGATCAGTTAAATTGAATTTAATATGCATCGCGGTTACTTTAGAGACGCGATTTTATTTAAAATAACAAACAAAAAACGAAACCACTTCCCCTCAAAATATTTTTTAAACATAGAGACCAAATAGTGCTTCCCATTAAATTTCCATTTAAAACAAAAAAGACAATTATTCAACTCTGTAAAAGCTAAACAATATTTTAAAATGCTTGCCACTGATAAGCAACCGAGCCAGCTCGTCATGGTCCCGTGAGACAACCATAACCGTAATTGAGTGATTAAAGTAATTTTTTTGATATTGGGTCGATGTTTTCCGTGTGTATCCGAGTAATAAAGGCCACAATAAAGGTAATTAAAGTGCAGCTATTACCGCTCTGAAGCCCCACCTTAAAAAATGCCTTCGAGCGCAAATCAATTAAAGATTCCAACAAGGTGTAGTACGAGCTCTGATGCTTTTTCGCTTGCAACCCTAAACCAAGCAAAAGGATCGAGGAACCCCAAATGATCCTACATATTGTTTGGGCTCAAATGATTCGCATCTAGAATAAATCGAAACACTAAACAAAATGACAATTAATGAAAAACCACAACGAGAAGCAGAAAGAAGAAAAATACCACAAATGACAGCAAACGCCAAATTGTTTTAAAAAGCCTTAATAACGGCTGATTAAATAATCGTAAGGTCACTATTTGCTTAACGACCCCAAACGGCTTCCTAGATCAGGTGCCTCCCGCCTGATAGGCCTGAATTTCTCGAAACAAACGAAGTGAGTTGTATTAATAATAAAACCGATAACCCCCGTTCATTAACGAGAAAAACTATAGCAGTTTGGACAGGAAAAAACCCTGATAAAAAATTAACTATGTCAATTTGAAACCCCATTCGAACACAGATAATAATATCGTAAAACTGAAAATTCCTCTGCTCCCAAACTATCATAATCACCTGGCCGGGTGGAGGGTTCCTAATAAAATGTTGGCATGTAGATGTTGATCGGATAAAGCCGTTGCATCTGATAATTTAAATGAGTGTTAAACGTGGCCACGTGTCTGCGTTTGCGGTGGTCGAATAATGCGCGCTTACCCAGCAACATAAAAAAATCATTTAAATCAACAAGCCTGAACAATAAATATAAACGATTGGTTAAAGTGCGGTCGAGATGCCAAGGCGAATGCTTTATTGGCAGCTGGTGTGAATGGCCAACGAATTTTGCATGGGTGCAAATGATTATAAAATGCGTCAAAATATCCAATAGAATTAACCGCCATATTTTAGATAAAAACATTCGAAATTTCCAGTACTTTGTAAAAAAATGATTGATTTGCCCAAATCAGTTCTTTAAGTCACCAAAGGGGATTTGGATTGAAGACGGAACAGAACTAATATTTTCTTACAAAAATTTCCACTACTGAACAACACTTTCAAACAATTAAAACTTTACAAACAAAAAATCAATTGAAGCGTAAATGTTCCAAAAGTCCTCGACTTTTTTAATCAACTGAAAAGCCGTAGTTAAGTAGTCGATAAAAAAGTAATCAATCTCAGTAGCTGCGACCCATTCGTGTCATTTTATTGTTGGAAGCCCTTTAGATGTTGTCTTTTGCAGTGTGCTCCCTAAAAAATCGCCCATCGAGGGTGGATTATTGTCTTGTTTGCTGCACATGTGGTCTTGCTTGTCACTATAAAGACCGCGTAAAATGCTTTTCAAATCACCTATCTGTGCAGAAGGGTCGTGCTTTAAATGCGCTTTGAAAATAGTTTTGAAAACTGTTTCTTGAAAATTGCGTAGTTTGAAACCTTCCTTTGTATAACAATGGACTTAGTTGAAATTTAAAAAATAAATATATTTATATTGAAAAATTATATGAAAAATTTGATCCACATCATATTTCTTGAGCAAACCAATTTTTTCTCGATATCCTCCACTGTTAGGGATCTAGAACAATTTCCGGATCGCATTCAAAGCCAAAGACAAATCAGTACGCAATCAAAGTAATCAAAGCGCATAAAATAATTATTTATTCTACCACTTAGCAGGTCCAATAGGGGCTCACAAAGGGCCTCCGTCCCCACACTAACCCCGAGGTTAATCCTAAAGGGGCTGCATATGCGCCCATTGAGGCCCTTAATAGGAAAGCACAGATTAATCTGTCGAATCTTCAGTGATCTTTCTTTTAGCGGGCACATTACGTCTATTATGAATGACTTCGTCGAACCAACAGGGACTCTCCTGCTGTGAGGGGACCAATGCATATAGTTGAAGATAATGTTGACTGCGTTTAGGGAATTTAATCGGACCTCTATGAATATTATTGGAGGATTACGCCAAATACCGATCTGGAATGAAAAACGAGTTTGAATTTCGGGTAAAATCCTTAATAAAGGGTTCTCAGCCCCAGGAATGAACACCTACGTTGTATAATGGCATACACACATTTCTACTTAACGACAGATCACCTACGGCATAAGCATCTCCATCATAATAAAAGCGCGAATGCGAAAAGCGTATTTTTATTAATTCTCACTCCTTTTTTAGCGTTATAACGGGGAACCATAACTGCTTTGCTTAAACAGGAAATATATGTTTGCATAAAGATCATTTCTGCTCCCCACATACATTATCATTTAAATTTAAATTACTTTTATTTCGAAAAATACCTTTCTAAAGGCCTCGTGTCGTAAAATGCCCACAGTTTTATTGTTCCATACTATGTGGGTACGATTTTAAAATATATGGAAATTTGAAAAAGTGATGAGAAAGAGCTAGAGAACAAACCGAATCGAGACGAACATAGTTGTAATTAGTTAAAAGACTTGAAGTGGGTAGTTTTCAGTGGAAAATGAGCAGAAGATTGGCGATGACGGTTTTATACTGATCAACTTGTGTCATGCGAATTACCAGCATCAAGCGATGGAGAACAAAACGAATCTAGACGAACTCAAACGAACTTATTTGTAATTAGATGAGCATCTATATGGTGAGCAGTTTTCTGCAGCAGA
>NW_026018715.1:11775711-11777569 GCF_020466585.1 Dendroctonus ponderosae
GGTGAGCAGTTTTCTGCAGCAGATCAGTGTTAACGGTTTTAAAGCGCTCAAATTGAAACTTGCAATTTGTATTTTGTATCGCGTGTTGGTAAAGCTGGTAAATTTATTTCCACCAACCAACCGAACCTAGATGGATTGAAAGTTTGCAATAAAAGAAAGAAATGACAAAATTCCCAATGAGAAAAAAAGAATGAATATTTCCTTTTCGATTTACATTAGGTAAAAAGCGTGAGTTCCACAATTTCCATTTTAAATAAACTCCCGAAGCACTAATAGTGACTCGGCTGATATAAAAATGAAAGTTGGCTCATTGTTCGGTCAAAAAATTCGGGATTTTTAGTCGGCCATTTTATCGTCGACAATTTCGAGTTTGAACTCCCCCGATAACGATAAATTAATCAAGCTTGTCATGCCGCCCCCAAAACAGCCGCCCTTAACGTTTCCATATTTTCGATACGTGCCGTGTTTTCCCGAATTTCTACTCACGCATGCTATAAATTACTTCCGTATTTTTTCCTTTATTTATTTTCACTCTTTTCTGCACTTTTTAAAGCCAACAGTGCGAACGAAGTAGAAAAATTATGGGATCGGAACTAAACGTTTTATTTAGTGTGCGTCTGTGTGGTTTTTGCTTAGAGCTCGGGTAATGATTTTCCGAAACAACCGCATTTGACCAGCTTCGATTTGATTTAAAAAATAAATGCAGAGCGGCATCAGCATCCATTCACCCTAGTCGCAATCTCGGCTTACTAATCCACAAAGCCCGAAGCCCTACACATAAAAATTCGCTAAAATTTCCCTGAAAATTAAACCAGCTTCAATCGGGGATCATCCATCCCCCCGTCACGTGGCTACGTCTACAGATTACGACAACGTATAGTTAGAGAGATGTAAATGAATCCGAGCCTCTATAAGTAATTACTGCTTTTTGTCGCTCTGTGCTCTGTCAGCCCGGGATTTTTCCTACAGAAAGTTGGTCGTGTGGAAAATTCCGAAGGTGTTTTTGGAGTGTTTTTATTCTTATTTAAAATGTCTGACTTCGGGTAATTGCTTTCTTTTTGTCTGCCCTGGCTCGGCTATATTCCTTAACAGTTGTGTCTTTTTCAGTTTAATAAAGCGAAAGAAAAAACCTCACAGTTCACTACACCAATAAGTGATTATAATTGAAGTGTTTTACAGTTTTTTTGTTTTCTTTGCTCCGCCCTTGATCCCAACATTCAGGCGCGTAGCATAAAATATTCAACTCGCCAAATAAATAGCTTTGTCTATCGTTTGGCGAAAAAGCGAAAACCCAACTTCACAAAGCTTTTTATTACTTCATTTTACGGTGCCGTAAATACCCGTCCACCGTCAGGGGAGAGTGAGAATTTAAGGATTAGGCTCGTTCCAAACTCCCGATTGGTCGGTGCGGTAATAAAATCGAATCCAGAGTTGGGAAGGTTTATGAATCGGAACATGGTATCTGCGGATATGTCGCTGAGGCAAAATACAGTTATAAATTGGGAGTTGGCTCGTAAATCTCTATAGATTATCTAAGTGTCAGCATGGGGGTATAGAACATAGCGACAGTGATCAATGTTTGAATATTGTGCCATTTGTCTTTATTCGCGTAATACCCGAAAAACGTGAAAAATTATTTAGTGTGTGTGAGAAATGCTTTCGTGAGCTTTCGGGCGAAACACCTCTGAGGATGCAAGCCATTCGTACTTGGGAAACGTCGAGAACAAATTATTTCTGACGATGTGTGATAAGAGCAGTATCGTCTACGAATGCTGATTCCCAAAAGTAGTGAGAATCGGTTTGGTAAGGAGGATGGATCAAGGGCGGATCTAGGGAGGGGGGGTCATGGGGGTCATAT
>NW_026018715.1:11777574-11777905 GCF_020466585.1 Dendroctonus ponderosae
TGGCTCGAATGGTTCTTGAGAAACTTCGAAAAAAGTAGCGTCATGTTCAAGTGGATTTTGCAACTAAAAAAAACCACGCAAATCTAAAATTTTAGAATTCCGGCATTTTTTGAGAAAACTGCCAACATTTCCCCATACATGGTTCACTTTCTAAAAAGACCATTTATTTCAGTCTAGAATGATGTTCAAATGAGTGTTCTTGCTCATTTTGCCTCCGAGATATGAGCAAAAACGGGACAGAAAACATGGAATTTTGGCATAATCTTGCACCTAAGTGTCTGATATTCAAATTTCGCTTTCTGGGCCAAAACTATTCGAATTTCCTCACTCA
>NW_026018715.1:11778090-11786066 GCF_020466585.1 Dendroctonus ponderosae
AATTCTCTATCCAACGATGCCAAAACGAATTCTGTGGCTCGAATGGTTCTTGAGAAACTTCGAAAAAAGTAGCGTCATGTTCAAGTGGATTTTGCAACTCAAAAAAAAACCACGCAAATCTAAAACTTCCTGAATTCAAGCCTTTTTTGAGAAAACTGCCAACGGGACAAAAAAAATGAAATTTTGCAACAATCTTGCGCCACCCTAGCACAAAACGACGATCATTTTTATAATTTCAGAGATAACAGAAGACTGTATTTTTTCTACATAACCCCCCCCCCTGACTTTAAAGCTGGATCCGCCCCTGGGATAGATCCCTGTTCCCTGAAGACCTCGTTCAAGTGCAGAGGGAAAGAAATAAGAGTTCTTAAGGCGTCTGTGTATTCAGTATTTATTCATGTCTTTCTGTAGAAGGTAGAGTAATTAGCCCATATCGAATTCAACATTTCCGTGTTGTTTTTTGTGGAAAGCATTTACGTGACACTTTAGCCTTCGCAAAGATTAGCGATCAAACACGAAGAATATAAAGCAAACAACCCCACCAAACAATTAATAGCGCCACACGTTAGCTATTAGCAGATTGGTGAAATAAATTTAATTACCAAGGGCCCAAGAAATAGATAAAACTCGGTCTAGGTAGGGCTAGAAAATTAATGGAAAGTCATCATAGGGCGTAATTATCTCGATCAGATAGTGCCAAATGTTGTGTAACTATAAAAAATTGCCCCGAAGAGTCCCATATGCCGGTCCAATGCGCGTTAAGTTATTTCGTTTCCGAAATGTATGTCACTTTTTTTTTGGTAGATCGCATTAAATGGAGCAGGCAATGCGTCAGGCATTAACACCTTTGGACTTCTTATGCAGATATTTACCTACAAGTAACTATTTTTTGAACAGTAGGTGGCTTTAGTGGTAAAATGTATGTTGGGCTCTACAAAACGACTTCCCTAATGCTAAACCCCGCTCATAAAATCCTTCAGGAAAGCTGACAAGCAAAAGTGAAATGAATTGCGCGCAAGCAACAACACCTGCCCATGAGAGATTGAAGAGATCTGAATTGGGGAGAGGAGAAAAATCGTTAAGTTGGAAAACCTATTTACACATACGGATGAGCCCACAATCGCAAAAAGTCGCGAAAATGATGGGCTGAAAAAGGGCATGTTTTGCCCAAAAATTTTGTTTCTTGATGTCTGGAATTCGTTTTCTCGAACGCACAGCGAGACAGTTTTTGCCATTTTTGGATTCTCTTTAAATGCTCAATAGGCGCAAAGCTGCAACAAATGTGCAAAAATATTTCTGTTGTATTTCTTGGCTCAGAGCCGGATACAATTCGACGTAAACATTTTTAGCGGTAGTGGAATAAAAATAAAAAATCTAGAGGATTTAAATCCGGCGATCGATCAGACCAATGTTCCGTAGGTACCTCTCCAACTTATCCACCGATTTGGATATAGATAAGTTCTATATTGTTGAGGCGGATTCATTTTTTTACAAACTTCTTGTTGGGTATTTCGACTCAAAAATTTTTGTCTTTAAAAAAGACAGAATTTTCTCAGGTCTTCTATTCCAGATTGATAAATAGTGCTCCTATTTCGGAATAAGAACGAATTATTTATCAAAAAGTAATCAAGAACTATCACCTAGAGAGTATCCTGCGACACACTTAGGCTCAAGCTGTAAGAGAAAATTCCAATTAGTAAAGAAATTAATTTGAAAAATTACCTTGACGTTTCGATAGCTATTTTCTACTATCTTTATCAAAAGAACCTAAATGAACCTAAAAAAGAGTATGTTAATAAATTGTGCAACAATAGTAGGATAATACAGTATATGAACATTAGCTCTGATAATTCGTCTGTGCAAATTGTCAAAAGTCATTGTCGTTCAAAAGTCACATAACTGACAATTTGCACAGACGAATTATCAGAGCGAATTTTCATATACTGTATTATCCTACTACTGTTACACAATTTATTAACATAGTCTTTTTTAGGTTCATTTAGGTTCTTTTGATAAAGATAGTAGAAAATAGCTATCGAAACGTCAAGGTAATTTTTCAAATTAATTTCTTTACTAATTTGAATTTTCTCTTACAGCTTGAGCCTAAGTGTGTCGCAGGATACCCTCAAGGTGATAGTTCTTGGTTACTTTTTGATAAATAATTCGTTCTTATTGCGAAATAGGAGCACTTTTTATCAATCTGTAATAGAAGACCTGAGGAAATTCTGTCTTTTTGAAAAACAAAAATTTTTGAGGCGAAATACGTATTTCGCCTTACAAAATTTCGTATAAACTATCCTCCCAAACTAGCCTCGTCAATAAACAAAACTTCATTTAAAAATTAGGAATTTCAGCGATTTGATGAAGAATCCATGGGCAAAAAAATCTAAATTTTTTATACTATAGAGAAGAAATTGTTCACAAGTTTCACATAAATATTGAATAAAACATCATTAAATCTCGTTAAAATTGATAAAAACATTCTGAGAACTTTGGTTGAGAATTGGAATTCAGGACGAGAATGTTACAAGCTTAAAAGACTTACTCTGGAAGTCCTTTTCGACAAACAAAAAAATCCTTTTCCATTCATTTCTGCATCCAAACTGGGCACAAAATTGTTAAATCCGTGATGTAAACTTCAAAATAACTTTCATACACCACACTGTGCACTTCAACAGGGCAAAATATTCAATCCTGATTAATAATCGGCTCTATGTAAAAAAGGCCGTGGTACTACTTGACAGCAAACGTCGGATATTTTGAAATTGTCGCGTTTTGTTGCAAAAGTCGCATTATCAGTCGCCCAAATATCACAAAACGGTAAATAGAAACTTGCGGAATCGGAAACTCAACGACTTTTCGCTTGAAAATTAAAAATTTGTAGGCAGTTTTCTCATGATTTATTTCAACGCAAAATTCCAGTTTTATATTGGGGTTTTTAGTTATAAAAAATGTATTTAATTAGATTTTAATAGACTTAATTTTTTTAGCTGAGTTTACATAGAAGAAAATGTGAATTATTCATTATGTTGCGTAAAAATGCAATAAATTCTCGTAAAAGTTTCGTTTTTTGGAGAATGGCGGTCCCTATCCAGTTATAGCCGAGATTGCCGGTATCCAGAAAGTGAAGCGGTAGATATAATAAAAAAACGCCATAGATATAAGGAAAACACATTACTATACTTTCAGGAAGAACGAGGCCCTGGGGACAGCCGGAATAAACACCCCGAGTATTATTTGGAGACAGTGAAGGTGTAGTTGCGGGGACTTTTAGACACAAGAACCCATTAAATTGATCTGCAAATTTATTTGCTTGTTTCGTCAGGCAATTCAGTAAAACCCCCAATATTTTATACGTTGATGCAAATGCAAAATGACTCCCAAACTGTTATCTCAAATACAAATATAAAATTCTTAGTCCACAGCTCGGTATAAAAACAGCTATTAAGTTGCGCGGTTTTTATATTTTTATGTCTAATTTTAATATTTTTTTTCAACTAAATACATCGATTAACCACAAAAAAATTGTGAAAATCTGAAAATAACATAAACACTATAAATTCAAATAAATAATTCGAAAATGGAGCTAGGGTGCTGTGTTGTCTAATCAGACATCTGACTATAACGGCCTGAAACAGCTTGAATTAATCTCAAAGGTGACATTCCGTGTTTAGGAAGGAAGAGAATTTAAGATCTTAACCAACAAATTCCGAGTTTTTTTCAAAAAGTTTCACAGAAAGTTTTACAGTGAGACGCGAAAATGTTCTCGTCAATAATTAGAAAGGTAACGCCATGTACAACCTGCATGCACAGTTTGCCGACTATCGAATCACGACACATTTGGTTCTAGGGCAAGTGTAGTACCGGTTTATAAAAATTCGTTTAATTATCACCAGGATTCTTTATCTGGGTCACTTTACTTATTATGTCACATTTATTCGTGTTACCATTGAATATATAGGAAAAAACACATTGACTGCAAAACAACACGCTTTACAGAAGCTTTTTACTTTGGTACATGCTAAATACTCAACGTAAAGTTGAGCTTCCAAATTGCAAAAAACCTTTTGGGTTTTGTATGGGCTGGCACTTGGCTCTGGTTTAATTACTGCACAGTAATGCCCGTTTTTTACTTGTTTCTTGAGGTTTTCTACTTTTTAATTTTTCCTTACAACTACATACAACATTTTAGGTTTTTTTTCACTATCGGATGACTTTCAAACGCACACTTATTCACGATATACAGAGTAAAAGTTACAAAAATATGTAGACATTTTCATATAAATAAATATATTTAGATATACATATGTATAGGTGTTGAAATCAACATTTTTCTTAAATTTGGAACTGTTAAGTTTTCGCGGCTTTTAGACCGCCGTGAAAAAGAATTTCCTCGCCAGAGAAAACTCACCAGTTTATACCAATAGCAGCAACAAAATCTTTGTCTTAAAATTATAATCAACGAGTTTTCCATTTGGATCCAACTAAAGAACACATTGTATATAGATATTTATTTTCAAACAACAGGTTCCCCAGTTGGTTAAGCTGGCAGCCCCCCAATGCAAACCCACATCACTTATAAGAGCAATTTCCATTTGTAAGTTTGCAGTCTGGATTTGTATTCCCAATTTACTGATGGGAAACTGTTTCTGATTTTGATTATTAGCCCATCAATATTATGCGCCAAGGATTCAAGAGCCAGCTCCAAATTTTGCGGGAACTGCAGTGATTTCGGCTGATTTTAAGAATATTCAACTTAGTGACTATAAAGGAAAATATGTGGTTTTGGTCTTCTATCCACTTGATTTGTAAGTAACGCAAACTTGACTGCTAAATATACGAAAAGTTTTCATTTTAACTCCAAAATGTCACCATAATTATTTGCCGACTCTAGCTTAACTTTATAAATTTTGAAAATAGAATGGCAAGAATCTCTAAAACTTTTTAAAGTTTTTTTAACACAAGTCCATGAATGCCTCAAACAAAGTCTGAACCTCCGCTAAAATCCCAATGTGATATTGATCAGATGGTGTAATAATATTATATAAATACAGAAAGTATAAACGAATACAGTAAAGAGCATTGACGCATTATGCATTGATATGAGACCAAATTAAATGGTGATTCTCACATATTAGCTAAATGTTTACAATAATCCCGGCAATGTTTACTTAAAAACGCTCCAAATAATTTCTTCAAGTAGATATTTATTATTGTTACTTGCACAGTGTCTATAAGTAACGAATAAATCGTGTAAACAGTATAGAGAATCATGACCATTTCACTTGGAATTGACCGACTTTTAGTTGTAAATTCCCAACTTTTGGCGAAAACAAAAATTAATTTTTAACTGAGCACGAAGAAAAATTCGCATACAATAATTATTTTAGCACATTTGTTTGTCCAACTGAGCTCATAGCTCTGGACGATAGAATAGATGATTTCAAGAAATTAAACGCCGAAGTCATCGGCTGCTCTGTTGATTCACATTTCACGCATTTAGGATGGATGAATACTGAAAGATCTGTAAGTAAATACTTCTTCTAGAGTGTTAAGAATCCAGAAACGTTTTAATTTGAATCATTTGTATTTTATTTCAGAAAGGAGGTTTGGGGCCTTTAAGATACCCTCTACTCTCTGATATGAACAAAAATATCGCTAGAGACTATGGAGTGTTGCTGGAGAAGGAAGGCATTGCCCTTAGAGGGATGTTTATTATCGACCCTAACGGAGTTTTACGACAAATCACCATCAACGATTTGCCTATTGGCCGATCGGTGGATGAAGCCCTGAGAATAATCGAGGCCCTCAGATTCGTGGAGGAGCACGGAGAAGGTGCGTGAATGTTTTTTTTATTTCACTTTTCTGGAACTCTTCCACCTTTTTAGTCTGCCCAGCAAACTGGAGGAAGGGGGATAAAACCATCAAACCCAATCCGAAAGGATCGCTGGAGTACTTTTCGTCCAGCAACAAATAAATAAGTGGTGCTAGAATTTTGGGTCTGCTAATATGAGCTAAAAATGTTTGTTTTGTTCATTAAACTTGAATTTTTCCGTTTACTTCCTTGAATAGTTAATCCCCCATTTGAATGGTATCATTGTCAGTAAAATAGCCGCTTGGTATTTATTTACAGAAAATAAATCTCAATAAATTGATTGATGATGAGTCGTAGGCAAATATAGATTTAATAAATCGCAGCTCTTAACTGCAAGGTTCAAATCAATCACGGCATTTGACACTTTCTGGAGCACAATATTAACAATACAATAAGATACTTGTTTAAGATAGCAGCTGTGATTGGCATTTCTGGGTATTGCGTATGTTGAGTGTAAACAGGCAATCAAAAAAACCTCAACTATTAAATGGAGATCACATAATATACTATTAAAATACATACATCTAGGTATCACAGATAAGTTGCTAAAGCGCCTAAGATCAAACCATTGATCCAGCTGCTCTGGATGCGCTGAGACTGAGCAGATTTTGCCGCTGCTGTCCAGCATTTACCACACTGAGCGGTTTCTTCGTTTTTCTGCGGAAGTAGCACAACCATACGAGCAACGGCACGATAATCAAAGCGAGTGGAATGAGGAACAGCAACGGAAAAGAGTTGCTATTGTTGTTCTTCCCATCCACATCGGGCACGGTGATTGTTACATATTTATAGTCTTTTCCATACTCAGTGACGGCCAAACACGCATATAACCCACTATCAATCTCCTTTGCATTGAAAATGTTCATTTTACTAATGTACGTGTTTCCAATGTTATAAGAGGACGCGGTGATGTTGAGGTGGCAGTAGCAAATCCCGTCATAGTCTATATCGCATTTCGAACCGTAACATTTCTTGAACCAAATAACTGTTGGCGGAATAACGCTGGTTACGTTACACTGGATGGTAAACTCCATGTTTAATTGGTTGGTGATATTGGAGGTGAGAAGCGATTGGACTGAAGGAGGCGGGCCCTCATAGCTATCGGCTCCTTAGAGAATGATCCTATTAGTAGAACGTCTTCTAATAGTCAAACGCACTCACCTACTACTTCAATAATGAGGGACTTTTTCACCACTCCTTTCTCGAGGCATCGGTAGAGGCCACTATCCGCTTTGTTCATGGAATCAATTTCCAAACGCTGCTTGGTACTTTGCCTTTTCCACGAATCCTTGTCTTTTACTTTGGGCTTCGTCAGGTCGTGCAGATTGCAAACGATGCCTTTGTAGAGTATTTCACATTCCTGTAAAATGAAAAGAATTTCTTCCAAACCTTTTTCAAGCACGAGTGGCTTGGATCTTCCCCAGATAGCACAAAATATTACATACATATTTCGGAAATATTTATATGTTTGCTAAATATTTCAGATCAAAAGCAAGTATTTTTTAAATATTTGTTTCTTATATTTAATTAGCATGAAACAAATACTTTCTGTACCTATAAATAACAACCTTAACACCCAAAAAGTTACTAATATATTATTTTTAATAAATGTGAACAAACTTTAGAACATATTATCTGAATTTTCATTGATCAATGAATAGCAAATATTTCAGAGCAAAAGGAAATATTTTATAAATGTTATTTAGAAAATATTTGCTTCTAATATTTAATTAGCATGAAATAAATAAAATAATAATAGGTTTTCTTAGTACGGAATACTTTTTGTGTCTATATATAACACCACTAACACGCAAAAAGTTACTAATATATTATTTTAATAAGTGGGAACAAATTTTAGAACATAATATTTCAATTTTCATTGGTCAATGAATAGAAAATATTTCAGAGCAAAAGAAAATATTTTTTAAATATTATTTAAATGTTATTTCAAAAAGATTTGTTTCTAATATTTAATTAACATGAAGCACATAAATTAAGAATAATTTTTCATAGTACCAAAACTTTTTGTATTTATATATAACACCATTAACACCCAAAACGTTATTAATATATTATTTTTAATAAGTGTGAACAAACTTTA
>NW_026018715.1:11787065-11788532 GCF_020466585.1 Dendroctonus ponderosae
TATGTTAATAAATTGTGTAACAATAGTAGGATAATACAGTATATGAAAATTCGCTCTGATAATTCGTCTGTGCAAATTGTCAGTTATGTGACTTTCGAATGACAATGACTTTTGACAATTTGCACAGACGAATTATCAGAGCGAATTTTCATATACTGTATTATCCTACTATTGTTACAAAATTTATTAACATACTCTTTTTTAGGTTCATTTACGTTCTTTTGATAACGATAGCAGAAAATAGCTATCGAAACGTCAAGGTAATTTTTCAAATTAATTTCTTTATTAATTGGAATTTTCTCTTACAGCTTGAGCCTAAGTGTGTCGCAGGATACTCTCTAGGTAATAGTTCTTGATTACTTTTTGATAAATAATTCGTTCTTATTGCGAAATAGGAGCATTATTTATCAATCTGTAATAGAAGACGTGAGGAAATTCTGTCTTTTTTTAAGACAAACATTTTTGAGGCAAAATACCCAACAAGAAGTTTGTAAAAAAAAAATTTGGATATACTTTGTCCAAGTGATCAGGCATAACATGTTAGTCGTTGCGAAAGGAAAAATGGACCGATTAAATGAAGATACCATGTGGATTTTACTCAATGCATGATTATGGAAATTTCGTATAAACTATCCTCCAAAACTAGCCTCGTCAATAAACAAAACTTCATTTTAAAATTTAGGAATTTCAGCGATTTGATGAAGAATCCATGGGCAAAAAAATGTAAATTTTTTATACTATAGAGAAGAAATCGTTAAAAAGTTTCACATAAATATTGAATAAAACATCATTAAATCGCGTTAAAACTGATAAAAACATTCTGAGAACTTTGGTTGAGAATTGGGATTCAGGACGAGAATGTTACAAGCTTAAAAGACGTACCTACTCTGGAAGTCCTTTTCGACAAACAAAAAAATCCTTTTCCATTCATTTCTGCATCCAAACTGGGCACAAAATCGTTAAATCCGTGATGTAAACTTCAAAATAACTTTCAAACACCACACCGTGCACTTCAACAGGGCAAAATATTCAATCCTGATTAATAATCGGCTTTATGTAAAAAAGGCTGTGGTACTACTTGACAGCAAACGTCGGATATTTTGAAATTGTCGCGTTTTGTTGCAAAAGTCGCATTATCAGTCGCTCAAATATCACAAAACGGTAAATAGAAACTTGCGGAATCGGAAACTCAACGACTTTTCGCTTGAAAATTAAAAATTTGTAGGAATTTGGAAGTTTTAAGGAAGCAACCGCACAGAGTTTATTAACCTTGATAAAATGTCAAACATTGTTTTTGCATATTAATGGGGCTGCATTGTTGCAGCTTCTTCAGAGACAGAAATAATTTACTTGCAATGTTGGCACTTTGTCTGCAGTTTTCTCATGATTTATTTCAACGCAAAATTCCAGTTTTATATTGGGGTTTTTAGTTATAAAAAATGTATTTAATTAGATTTTAATAGACTT
>NW_026018715.1:11789531-11821946 GCF_020466585.1 Dendroctonus ponderosae
CAAAAAGGAATTTTGCCTGTATATTGAGTATGTAGTATGAGTATGTAATAGTATGTAGTCTGTGATTGAGTGTTTGCTCGCTTTAATGAAGATGCGCATTTGAAGTTTGTCAAGCTTCTTAAATGTTATTCCTGATTTTATAGATCTTACTCACTTTATATTCCCAGACTGTGTGATTAGACAAGTGATTGGCGCATTTCAGATTTATAGGAGTTCCCACTTTCACTTTGATGTTTTCTACTTTCGGCTCCACATTGAAAGGAGAGTCGTTCGAAAATCCTGAAAAATAGTATTCTTATTATGTGTATCAAGGACTGATTTAACAAAAAAACTGGATAAAAATGAAGCTCAAAAGAAAAATGCGTAAAAAATATAACAATTGCCTGGCAATTTCACTTAATCTTCATGCATAATTTAATCGATTTAATCATTAAGTTTGAATATTTCGTATCCTCTTTCGCAAAAAAATTGAAACTGATAGTCAATTTTGTGTTTTTATTGTCGTTTATGATTTATTTGATAATAACATCAATTTTCTAGGAAATATAATTTATCATGAATGAACAATAGAAATTTTTTCTCCATATGAACTAGATGTTTGATGTATTAATTACAACCTTTGCTCTGCAATTCCAAACGCATTTAATCAAGTTTGAAATATAGCTGAGATGATGTGTTTACTGCTTTTAAAGTATCGCACAGGCGATATTAAGTATTATTAAAAATAACAAGTTTTCTTGAAAATCTCAATATTGCGTTCATTTAAATAACATTCGGCCAACGATGGCTAATTTTAGGTGATTACTAATTAGCGAAGATCGTGGTCCGTGACTAGATAAGATAAACAGAACTAATAGATGGATTAAATGTCCAATTATTAACAAATAAAGCCTGTTTCATATCCAATCGTTTAAACGACTCCAAAAAGTGAAGAGTTTATCGGTTAACCTTTGCTGGAATGTGTTACTTTATTATTCAACTTGAAATTAAATAAATCGCTGTTGTTTGTCTGGTTTAACAGCTTGATAATTTTTTAGTCTCTATAGCACATAACAGTTAAGTTTAAATGAGCAGATCCAGTAAGGTAAATGGCCTTGTTTTCAATATAATAATTAAAACTGAAAAAAATTAAGCTTTCAGCGCTCAGTAGCTTTATTGCGTATATGCATAAGTAGGTACTTTTCCAAATTTGCGGCAGTTTGCAATTTTATCATTCCACTTGATTAAGGTTGCTATCTGGTCGATCTTCAGAATTTCTTTATTTGCTTCAATAAAAAACTGTTTGGAAATGAGTTACAGAATTTACCGGTTACTCATAAGAGATAAGGAAATTTACTATTCGTTTGATTTATTTGTTTATTTGTAATACCAAAAAAGTCACGCGGTTAACGCTTTAAATGCAGGATTCTCACATCTGCATTTTAGAAATAAATGGATGTGGTAATAATGACGTAAACCACAAAAAATTAATTGAGTGTTTAAGTATATTTTAGAAACGATTGCAGATGGACAACTGAACTTTTATGCTTTTATTTTATTTTCCCAAAACTTTGTGAGTATGAAGATACTATTTTCGTCCGTCAGTTGTGTAGATTTTGGGGCTGAAACGGACTATTTTCTCCTAACTTCTACGCCACTCGGAAAATGGTAATTTTAAACCCTAGTGTGAAAGTTTGGTTTTCTATACAAAAAAGCTCTTTCAGTCAAAAGCTCTAGTTTTAGCCGTTTTAAAAAACAAGGCCTGTTATGATGAAAAACGTGAGTGTAATTACACAATGAAAAGCTAAATAAATTTCAGTAGTCAATGAAATTTTTTTTCTGATGGAAACGATTCGAACCGATTGCGTCTAGACTGATTGATCGATGCTTGATTAGTAGAATTTGAAAAAATGCCTATTTTCAACTTCCTCGCTTATTTTCCTTTACCATGAAAGCATGTTGCCCGAAAACCACTAGGATTAGGGCGTTTGACTAAAAGTACTTTTTTGTGTATAAAACAATGGCCCTTCTAAATTTGCCTTCAAATTATCCACTTCTTCAGTGGCGTAAAAGTTAGGGGCAAAATAACCCCAGTCGCAAATAGTGAACATGTTAAAGCGTTTGTACCTAGAAGAAGAATTCAGCGTGTCCGACATAAAATACTTAATAAAAATGTTGTGCAAGGAATTTACATTGTCGGATTGCACACACTTGATCAAACGCGCGTCAGTGGTGTAGCAAAAAAAATTCTAAAACCGTTTTTATTAAATACCTGGGAATTTTTTGAGACATGTTTGCAGATTTTTAAGAACAAATATATGAACATGACGCCACTGCAGACTGTAGAAGTTGCTTTTGTAAAAATGTGCTTTATCAAGTTGCTTTAAGCTCAACGTGTAATTGCTGTGCAATATTTTTATTATTTTGCCTCGAATACCCTAAATAATCTCTTGTCAATAACGCGCGCTTCAAATTTTACATGAATTCGCTCATGTACCGTATTTATTATTCGTGTGCTTCCTACCAAAACAAACCGTATATTATTCCGAATTTACGACACTTTTACGATCCCACCGTTTACTTGTCAGGTAGTAAAATTGTAAAATTAAATAGACTTGTAGGTTTTATCAGCGACGGTTCGGCATCTGAGCGAAAGTTCGCGCGCGTTTGTTTCAGTTCTTAGGACTTACTCACCTTCAATGTCTGCTAGATCTTGTGCGAGATGTTCCACAGTCCAGAAACAAAGAATGAACCACACTTGGAGCCAATAGATGAGCATGTTGTCATGGCAGGTGACGAAATGCTGATCTGGCCCTAATCCAGACGCCCTTTTGGTCGCTATCCAGAGAGGCGCACCACACTAGTAGACCGGGGCCGGTTTATTTAAAATTATCCGGGTCTGTTTTCAATCACACAATCCAAACATTTATCGAAACGTCACAACAAACACCAGGAGCTGGTATTTTATAGGCGAACGTGGATATTTTCGCTTAGGACGCGCGCCCAATGTTTGTGGAAATACTCTATATTATAACAAACCGACATGGAAATAAATTGTGTTTTGGATTCGCGTCTTCTTGATGTTTTATTAAAGATGCACCAGTGGCGTTGTTCTAGCACTGCAAACAAGAAAGCTCATATTAAACTGATACCAGCGTGAAATTTGATCATTCTACCGTGATCGTTTTTCTCTTCTTGGTACTGTTGAAACCTTCACTTACTTGAAAAATTTTTGCAATTGCTTGTAAAAATTTGTCCTAAATCTAATTTCTTTATTTTCAACATTTTAGATTTTTTCTTACCGCACCAAACAACTTCCTCATCTCGTAACTACTATGGTTCTACGTGCAAAACTCTCTTTTGGTTTAAACAGAATAACTCCTTTGGGGCGTGGAATTTCTCAAATTAATAAAGGTGTTTAATGAAAAAGTGTCTCTGGCGATATTTTTGAGAAATGCGACATTTTCTAGTAAAAACATTTCGTACGTCTACTCATTTTACGCACACGCGCTCAAAGTAAAGTAAAGAAATACATTTATAGTTATTTTCGTTTATTAGAAAGAATATTTCCTTTATTAACAAATTGTATATACTTTCCTGACTGTGTTTCAATTCCAAATCAAAATTAATTCCTGGGTTTCAGTCATTTATTTTTCCACCATCATCAGTTTTTCTAAAATAATTATTTTAGGTTATTTTAGAAAAACTGATGATGGTGGAAAAATACACCGAAACGTATTTTAATTGATAAATAAAGACAATAAATGACTGAAACCCAGGAATTAATTTTGATTTATTAACAAACCTATAAGTCTTAATAGTTAAATACAAGTTCCTTATTCACACGAAATATTGTTTTTAAGTTAATAGAATAAAATAAATGCACTGAATAAATCAAACACTATAACAATGTTTATGGTCTCTGAATTTGCAACTTTCAAGTTGAGATCCAAGTTTTCAGTTTAAATTTCAGAATTAAAATTCGTTTCAATAACGGCTTCGAAGCAAATTCCCATTGAAAGTCGAGCTTATGTGTTGGAAACGTTAACAGAATGAGTTTGAAATTTGGGCATATAACTCGAAATTGCCTACAGTTTGAGTCTAATTTGCCAGTTTGGAGTTGAAAACAGTTTTATTATTAAAAATGCGACTAAACCGTTGATATTTCGTGTTCTTTTACGATGAAAACATGCAGCCGATGAAACCCGATTAAAATGGAATGAACGCGCCTTCGGGTTAAGATTTTGAATAAAAAAATTGTTTTTTCATTTGAAGTCTGAATTCTTACGTTTTAAGTAATTCTTACATTTGTAGCTTACAGTCGGTATTTTTCACTGAAATTTGAATTATTTTAAATGAAAGTCGAACTCGAAGCTTAATTCTGAAAGTTTTAGTTGTATATGCAAAAGTAAAAATAAAAAAAAAGAAGAGACAAGCAAAAATTTACCGGTCTTTTGAGTTGCATTTTTTTTAGTTTATATTTTCAGTTTAAAACTCAAAAACAACAGAATATCAACGCTTTTTTAATTTAAGATGCAAATTTACAGTATCACTCGAACATTTCTAGTTTGAAGTCGCAAATTTCAAAATTCGCCGTTTAAGGATCGAATTGCAAAATGAAAGTCGAGCTTTCGTGCTAGTTTCCGCTTTCTAGTTCTAAAATGAACGACAGACAATGAAACTAAAATAAATTGATTTTATACCTGAAGTTTTCAGTTTTAGATTTTTTCATTTTCAAATGACCTGGAAGTTTAAAGTTAGAATTTTCAGAATTGGAGGCCCAAATTTTCAATTTTAAGCAAATATTTCTAGTTTGAAATCACAAAATGGTGCCGGTTAAGAAAAACAATTGCGAAACAAAAATCGAGCTTCGAGCTTTTGTGTTGCTTGTTTTGCAACTGTATAAAATGAAAATGAACCAATAATCGGTTTTACGACGTTATATGAGACCATCATTGATAGGAATTTGGTCGCGACGTTTCGCTTGGTTAGCATCTTCAAAGATCTGTTGGCCCCCGAAGTGAACACACTAATAACGTCTAAAACCCATGTTTTTTAAATGACCAGGATTTTATTTTAGTATAAACTATACTCCAAAAGTGGAAACTCAAATCTTGAAAACTCAGCTTATATTTTCAGTTTCAACTATTCTGACTTTAGCTGAAATAAACTGAATTTTAACTAAAACTTTCGAATTCAAGTGCACTTTTAAAACCGATTGTTGGATTTTTCAGTTTTAAAGTCGAAACTTTACCGCTTTGAGTTTGAACAGTTTTTGATTGATCCGCAAGTCGCATTTTCGTGTTTAAAGTTTTTTCGTTTATATGGAAATTTTCGGTCTTGCATAATGCATAAGGCATTGAATTAGAAATTTCCATTTTAAATTGCAAGTTTTCAAGTAATTAAAAAGTCGAAAGTTTCAGTTTAAAATCCGGAATTGAAATCCGATCTTTTCCAAAGTGTTTTTCAAAACTCAAAAATATATACTGAATGTTGGTGCAATTTGAGGCATTTTATCCATCAGAGTGTCTTCAGTACAGTGAAAATGTACCAAAACTCTACTTTATTTTTCAAATGCCATTTACATCTGAACTCTAAAAAAATTGTATTTAGTGCGATTTCAATTAAATTTTCGAAGGTTGCCAGGAAGCGACAATTTTTTTTTTATTTCGCCAGTTCTGGACCTCAAACTGTTCGGGCATACATGCTTAAAATCAAACCTTTCAAAGAAATTTTTATACAAAAAAGGGGAAAGGTGAAACCAAAGACTAATTACGAATAAAAAAACCTATAAAATGAGGCATTTGATTCTTTTTTTATTAGTCCTGGGTTTTTCTAACTAGGACTAAAATAAAGTAATAAAACAAAACAAAAAGTCACTTTGTACCTTTGAAAACATTTGCTGATTGTTCTGCTTTTATCTGCTTAATTTCGCAGATTTTGTAGGCATTTTCTGCTATTTGCAGACGATATAGTTGGCGGATTGGCAAAGACCCCGCCACACGACGCCCCTGGTCCGGCAATCGCGTTCAAGCGAATAATAGAAATCCAGCACTTTACTAATCTAATCTATTTTTGTTCACGGGAATATTAAAATTTTTAGGTGTTCTACTTGAACCGAACCCGATTAAACTACTGTTCAATTGCCCGGTGTATGTATCAATAAAATAGGTAAACGATGATAAGGGGGAGATAACACTGCCTTAACAATAAACTCGATGGCGGATTATTGATTAAGCTTATTATTACATTGATAAAATAGCATATTTTTGGGTTTTCGATCTAATCAATTATTTCAGTGGGTGCTTGAGAACTTGCTGATTTGGTCAGCAACAAAATCATACAAATCATCTAATTACACAATTTTCATTGGTACACTTAAGTAATAGTGAAAGCACTAATTCACCTCTGGTAAACGAGCCGGCAAAGAGAGACTTAAAAGTATGCATTTTTCACATTATTTTTAAACTATATATTTTAATGAATGAACAATTGTTTAAATACTTACTCAGGTAGGCGCACATGTGTGCTTCAATATATGTTTTTAAAGTGCGCGAGAACATCTTCAGTTTATGAACGTATTCTAATCAAGCTGTTGACACCGCTTGACTAAATTGAATATTCAAATTCACGACTGAAAAACAAATTATTAACATTAGATAACAGATCTATAATTTACAATTTAAATCACTCTAGATACTTACTTCCTTACATCAATGTCCCATCTGAGTTGACCATTATGCTCAACAAAAGCGATTGATTCGAGTAATTTGAATCCAAACACGAGTCGTTTGGCCAACGGGATAAAACTCTGATTCCATTTATCACTGACTGAAGTAAACATTTTTTTCGCATTAAGGAACATGTTAAAAGTTTACGAAATTCCGCGCCGTCCATCATTTGGCAAATTTCATTCGGAAAACTTGTTTTTATCAACTGCAATATTCACTAATGGAAGGTAGCGGTATAGTGGCCATTATACATTAAGCTTTTGTTTTTTTCTTAAGAGTTAAAAACTCAATTGAAGTGGACTAAGTGTATTGGTCTGATTTATTTGAATCAAGTGCATTACAAATCGGCATACACTATATTGAGGTCAACGATTTGCATATTCAGTCTGTAATGGTAATGTGCATTTTTGATTGGCGTGCATCCGCCATCTCGTCCACACCACAAAAAAAACACCATTCTTGACGAATTTGCTGTTGATAACACAAAATCTATCAACTTAAAGTAGTCAATTTTTATACTTTTTATTTTTGTCCTAAAGAACACATGCGTGAATATCGGGTTTTTAATACACGAGCACATCAACAGGTATGCAAATGGGCAAATAAATGGCGTTTCCTTAAAGTATGTACTTTTTCGAAGACACCGTTTCGGAAAAACAACGGTAAATTTTCGATCAATCAAAAGTCCCCACTAAGAGCTACAAGACAACTTGTGTCTTGTTGCCTATATAAAGCTCACATCGACTCAAAACGGCAGATATTGCGACTGAACCAAGCAAACATGATCTGGAACAAAGTATTACTTTATTGCTCCTTATTGGTTGCAATCAAATTTGCTGGAGCGTCAGAAAATGATACCGCAGGTGAGAATATTTTTACCTGATCTATTTAAGAAGGTTCCTTGCATCCATTTTGTCAAGAATTATTATTTGAGTTCAATCGGTGATTTTTTGCTAATGCCTTCTAGAATAAATTAAAAATTAATTAAATTAGCTTTGTAATATAGATGCTTTTTATTAGTTTTAGCCCACGATAGTGAAATAGTGAATTTAAAGAGCGTGTTGCCGGTTCCCGAACTAATACGACAGTCGTCCAGACGTAAGCAGAAATCCATGGAAGTTAAATATGATGCTAACAGTAAACTTCCCGTGTTAAGTACCTTGCAGATCACCTTCCCTTGATCATCCGAAAATATCATACATTATTGGTAAGGAAAAAGTCGATTATGCAACGGCCGCCGTTATATGCCAGCAAATCGGGATGACTCTCGCCACTCCCATGAACCAACAAGAAGAAACTGCCTTGGTAGCGGCTTGGCGAGCTCTGGATGGGGCACAGGGTACGTTAACGCATATTTAGCCAGTGTATTTTCTTTTAGATCAACATTAAATATAAATTATATTCATGTTTCAGCTGAGGGTTTTTATATAGGAGCGAAAAGGTGTAAGGGCTGTCCCACTAGTTTCTACTGGGAACCCACGGGAAAGCCAATTGTTTACAGCAACTATCTTGAAAATCAACCCGACAATTCACAAGGTGTGGAGAATTGCATCGAGTTGACTTCCACGCATGGACTAATAGGTTGGAACGACATCAACTGTGGAGTGAAGCGAAAATATGCTTGCCAATCACCCGGCATTATCCACTTATAAAATTTTTGAAGTAAAGTTAAAGTTTGATAGTGCAAATGTTCTTGTATTTTATTTCAAAACACCTTGATTCCTTAATACCATAAGACCAGGAATGCATGTTTCACATAAACGTTAACGCTTCCATCTCTTCAGAGATTACGAATTTCTAATAAAGCCAAAATTGTGAAAAATACTTCTAGAGGAGTACTTATTGAATAAATGGATATTTGCACCCGATTTTTAGATATAGAGGTTTTAACCTTTGAGGACTGCGAAATGGTCCCTATAACAAATCTCCTTACGCACTAAGAATTCGGTAAAAAACCTACTTGTTGAAAGAAAGCTATAGAGGTGGGCTATCGAAAAGGTTCTTGCAACTTTACATTTTCAACCGATTCGAAGAAAAAATGTTTTTACATTCTCAAGCGCGGGGACAAAGCGCTCCTGCGATCTTCATATCAGGTTCTTCCAAAAAAAATTCCCAAATGCATGCGTTATTTCAAGCAGTTTTCAATAGGAATCTGACCTGGATTTATGGGGCAAATTCCTGTACCTTTTGCATCATAAATTAGATTTCCGTCGATAAATCTTATCTATCAGCGAGGTAACTTTTTCAAACCGTTTCTTAGATAAAATATTCTTTTGATACCACGCAGCCTTTCACAAATCGTTATATTGTTTGCTGAAATATGCCCAACGATAAATTTTATCCATGATATAAAAAAACATGATAGTTGCAATAAAACTATATATTTAAAAACATATTTACATATTTAATAAATGCCACATATTATAAGCACACACATATGTATGATTTAAGATCCGATAAACAAAGTGTTTCCCATTTTGCCCATCAAATTGCTACTTTAGAAGGAAGTGGAAAATGTCGAAATCAAAGCCCTGCTGAATAAATGTTGCAACTAAAAGTAAAAGAAGTTTTCAAGAAGTTATTCATTAAACTATAAAAATTACAATAAAGTTTTCAACATTCATTGAATCAGGAATCATTTCAAATATGTATTCCTTATTATTCACAGATCCGCAGTGAAACACCCTGACTCGAAAATATAAGCTAAACTTTGGTATAAGTTGGTGACTGGCGGTGTTGTTGCTCCATGTCCAGCTGCTTGATTCTCGCATAGCCAGCGCTGGCCACCAGGATAATCAAGTTGGAGAACCACCACATAAACGACTTGGTTTCCTGATACCAATAGGTGGCTAATACTGTTTGAGCACATGCTTTTGCTGTGCCTGATATGTTGTGGGTGAGGGCAGAAGTAAACTGGAAAAACCGTTAGTTATTAGAATTGGTTATTAGATTTAGATTTAACTATATAAAACATACTTTGATCTGCAAGGACGTGAAAAATCCTATCATAAACCCGCATAAACCGCCGCCAATTAGAATTGTCCAGAAGAACAGGTCGGTGAGACGGGGATAATTGAGGACTACTTGCACTTCCCCGGTTAGGAAAATTATCGGCAGGAATAGAATGGAAGCGTACACGTTATTGGCGTACTGAAGGAGCCAAATTTCTCCGTCAATTTTTGGGAGAACTTTCTTCGTTAATATGGAGAACAATGATAAAGAAAACGAGCCCACTATTCCGAAAATTGTTCCTGCTACTGAAAGGCTACCTGCAATACATTGATTAAATAAAAATGTACTTAAGTAGGCGCTTGACGCCAATAATTTCACGCTTTTTTCTGGCTGCTTCTACTACTGAACTTGTCTTACCTGAAAAATGTTCTTCGTCAACACCAAGCCAGAACCCTACAACAATAATAGCACAGCATAGCATGCATCTTTTAGACGTTCTTTCCCCCAAAATAATATAGGTCAGCAATACATTGAAAATGGTAGTCAGCGATCTTCCTATGTAATAGAAAGCCACCGAGACGTATTTCAAACATAAGTTGTTAGTAGCTATCATGCAGGTAAACATAATCGAGACGGGTAATATCTGAAATACATTGATTTTGATGCAAATGTTCCATTTTTTTTAAATTACTCGTTACTTAGAAATTGGCGATAAAAGCGCGAATTTGATAGCATCGGAACGAGTGAAAATGCGCCACACATGAGCATTGTATACAGTTTAATAGAATGTATACAGATTTTCTGTCTACTTATAGTGGATGACAGTCATATCTTATCTTCTAGTGCGTAGTAGATTGTAAGTCAAGTTCTTATATAGCAAAACTGGATAAAATTCTTCAACGCCTTTAGAAATCTCGCCACATAAAACAACCTGAGGTTTTTCATGTTAATCATTTACTATGTTGGCAAATAATAAACGGCTTAGTGGCTAAATGGCATTAAATTTGACCTCGAAACTGCCACTAATGTTCTCACCTGCCTCATTACATGAGAGTCCCATATATTTGCTTCAGGGAAACTGAACCTGTTCGGGTACAATATGCTCAAAACTTTCTTCCCATAACAGATAAGAGCCGTAACAACAGTTTGACTGAAGTTAATGAACATTGGGGCATCTAGCTCAATGTGGCTCAGTAAAGTTTTGTTCATAAAAACGGTGGATATTGACACTATCCTGGAAAGTATTCGGTGCATTTTTTAATCCATGGGCTCAGCTAGAACTTACCAATATCCGCTTACTACCAGAAATATAGTAATGTATTTGCTAAGTAAACTATCCTGAGCAGTCATTTTTAGGTGCACTTTTAAACTAATTAAGAATGTGTTAGTGTAAGATATATGATCTGAATACGAAGGGTCTGAACACGATATACAATGGTGAGGTGGATTTCATACGTATCATTGTGGCATTAATCTCAATTACAAGTTTTTATCAATATTTACGGAAAATTTGTTTTCGTGGCTTTTCAAAATAACCAAGGTTATGTTGGCGGGTAGCTTCTAAAGGGTGTGCGATTGTCAATCTGCAGCCTGTTTAGGTGTGGTCCATTTAAGCTGGACGTATATTATTTCTTAGCAAAAACCACAATATTTTACCTTAGAAGACAGGAATTATTAAATACTCCAAATAAACTATGAGCCTGTTAATTTTTCATTAATATACTGCCCTTAAAACAAGGTTGAATCTCCTGAAGAAACGCGACATTTTCAACACAGCATGCCACTACATAACTGCGGTATGGCAACGTGGGAAAGTCTTTACAATGAAAACTTAACTTTATTTGCGCATTGCCAACTCGCCGATTTAGTCTGGGAACATTTGGTGCTTTTTCCGATTTTGAACTAAACTGAAGCGCAGTTCTTTTCACATGTTTAAAAAGAAGTTGACCTAAATCACGTTACACTTTGCAATGAAAATGCTGTCGTTTCTTTCCGCCAATTAAGTTTTGATTTTAACTCTATTGTGGTATATTTCTTATTCTGGAGGATGCACAGACAGGCAAAAGCACTGAAGGGTTATATACTGAGATATTTTTTGAGTTAAAAATGGGCTTTTAACGAGGAAGTCATTGATAATTAGGTGCATTCAACGGTTGAAAACTTCTGCGCACTTCTTTTGTTGTAAACCGTCGGCGACGGTTGGGTAGTCGCGTTGAGAAAGCTGGCAACCCGGCAATAAAATACTCCTCGCCTTTCCTGTCGGTCGCCATGTTTTGAATGGGCGACTAGGCCTTGCGATAGTTGAAAATGCCAAAAATATCGAATGCATTCTCAATTTTGATCGTTACGTGAAGTATCCAATTATTCTTTGGAGTGTGAAATCAACGTTGAAACTGTTTTTAAGTGCGGATGACCGACATTTGAGTAGATATTTTGTGATTACAACTATGGTAAGTTTTCCGATTTTTCGACGGGATCAATATGGCGTCGTTTTGCTAAAATCTCTTTGTTCATCAATCAATTCCAAATGGTTATTGCACGGTTAATCCGGTCGGTTTGGGAAAAAAAATGCCCATTTCAGTATAGATTGAACTTCTAGCTGAATGTTACCCGCTTTCAGTACGGTTTTCCTCAAAAGTTCAGTTTTTGCGTTCGCCACGGTATTTTCCGGGGATGCTCTATCGATTTTTGCATTTGCAGACATTTTCTGAACAAACCTGGATCTCGCACCATCCTCAAGGCAAAGTTACGGGTCTCATCTACTGTTGCGCAATAGTTTGCAAACGTTTATTTTCGAAATAAATTGGAAAATTCGGCTTGTAATTAAGGGCGCGATTTTTAAAATGGGGATTCATTACGGCGTTGCCACGGTTGCCAGTTTAATTTGTTTATAATTCATTCAAATCAGGTAAATATAAAACAAGTTTTCTAAAGAACATTCAGAGCTGGTGATGCACGTGTATAATACGGTGTCCGCCCTATAATTCCAAACAAGCTAAATAAATTAAGTTAATAAACCTCTTTTAAGCAGTAGCTCGTGAATTTCACTGAACTCGCCTTTGCACAGCTTGTCCCCTATCGGCTTGATTGACGTGAAATACAACCGATAAGGAATAAAACCAAAATAGTCTTCTAAACCTCTTGCTGCTCTCAATGAGGCACGATATTTCATGATGATTCAGCAACATTGAGAAAAGGCACAATAAATTTATGCTCCTTTCTAACCGTCTTGAAAAATTCAGCTGTTATGGTGGCTGTTTATACACGAGATTAAGGGTAAGGCTTAAGGCATAAGAATAACGCCAGTTGGGGCGTATATAAATATTGTGCATTAAAATGGGTGTCCATTGAAGAAGTTGTAGCTCTTTTTGGTTTAATAATTTCGTTTTCTAACCTCAACAACAAAATGTAAATACCATGTTTGGCGGTCACGCGGGATTTTGGAATGTCATTTGTCGTACGAACTGCGCATGCCTCAGTAGAAAACAACTAACGCATAAGATAAAGTTGGGCGGGCAACTTTCTAAAGCCATATTCCTTGACCGTTAGACACTATTCGGTTTATAAACGCAACATCTGTTGCTCGTTTAACAACATTCGTCCGTCGTCGTACGAATTCGTTCGAAATCTCCAGCCAATAGAAACACTTTCGTACATCGTATTAGGGATGACACAAACCAGTATTTTTCAGCACAGGTTCCATATGTGAGTGTTCTAAGCTCGTACCTGTTCCAAGTATCTGTGATTTTTAGTCACATGTTATTTTGGCCCATGATAAATATTGGTTTGTACCTGTAGCTGGGCTGAAGCGTATTTTGGGTCCAGTCAGATTCCACTTTAAAAGGCCTGTTTATTGGAAGTTGTTCGGAAGGATGTCAGAATATTGAGACAATGGTTTGTGCTCGACTTCCGGCTGTGGAACATTGTTTATTAACAATTATTTATAAATAATTAAAGAAAGTGCAAAAGCCCGTTTTTTATGCATAATTGTCGAACCGTTGATGCTATTGAAAAATTTTTTATCATTTTTTCAAGTATTAAAAATACCTATGATATCAGATAAACTACATTAAAATCCGTTCATTAGTTTACTGAAAAATCGAAAAAAAAAAACCGTCGATTTCAGCGTTTTGTTAATTTTCAATAATTAATTTGGTTTTGTTTCACGAAAATGGTACCATAACTTTCTTTGGTCAGTCAGTAATGAAATTTTCATTTACTGTACGTTGTAGTATAACTCTTTACGAGTAAAATACAGCCTCAGAGAAGTCTCTCCGACGTCTCAAGAAAAATTTATTTAGAATCTGGCAAGAGCCCTTTTTACATAACAAATAGGAATGAACAAAAAGATATGAATATTTGGAACTAAAATTTATACCACTTATAAAGTATTAAAAAATTAAAACAAACACCTTCAAAAAAGTTATAGTGAGATTTTTTGCCTTGATTGAGAATGCCTTTTGTTCCTTTATGTAAGCAAGGGCTCATGGTCAAAAAAAAGTCATAACATTTTTTATGAGTAACGTTTTACCATTTTATCGAAACTTTATTTGAACTCAAAAAAAGGTGACTACATTTTTTATATTTCCCACTTAAGGGCAGTAAAATGTGAAAAATCTTCTATTTTCATGCTAATCATTGATTACAATTCATTTTATCGCTTTATTGAAAATTGGCCATTTAATACTTCAGCTATGTTTGATATAAACAAATATTGAAACATTTCCAGACTAGGTAAATAGCGCCTATACAAATTTAAATTTAGTTCGTCCACTACTCCACTGGGCAGATGCAACAAATGCTATTTTATTTCAGAAGCACTGCTATTGGTCGAAAAAGATCAACTTTCAAGGGCAAGGAACAGCCGAATTCCAACAGAATTCCGAAAAAACAGTCAGTCAGTCACAGCCTGTGACTCACCTGGCCTGGTCACATTCAAGAAAATATCGGAGACGGCGGTTACTGCTGTTCCCGATATTTTCTGTTCATTGAATATTGCTATTTGCCGAAACATGGCTGCGTGGATTCGAAAATCATCGGGTCCCACGTCCCACTCCCATACATACAAAAGCTTACCACTTCACGAGAATAAAATATCTCCTTTCACTAATACTCAGGCCAATTGACAACGCCGCGGGGAATCAAAAGGCACAAAGGCAGGTATTTGCCTTTTTGCTTTGTTGAAATATCGAAATACCATGTTGTACTGGTCCTGACCAGCATCGTAGGCGAGCCCGGTTATTTCAAATCACATGTTATTTTAAGTATCGGTTACAGGTACCGACTGTTCCATATCGATATCTGTTCCAAAATACCTGTGACACGTATTTCGTGCATCCCTACATCGTATAAACGGATGCAAGGGACACGGGCTTTAAGCGTTAGGCATTATTCGGTTTATAAACACCTCTATGGACTGATGCGCAACAAACTTTTAAGATAGAATCGTTAAGCATTATTCCTTATTCTCGTGTATAAACCCATCATTAATCCACGGCGTTTATTCTTCAGTTCCATCAGTAATGAGCGATGATACACCGGGGGCAGGGCAGGGTGCTCTGCATCCGCGCGAGGGCCAAAACCTTCGAAACACCACGGCAGCAGAGCGCCCTACAATGCGACTGACTCAAGTAGCTGGGGGCCAGTATGTGCTAACTACACAACAACATGGCGTTCCTGCTTTAGCACAGGTATATTCCGTATGCATTAGGATTGTGAAAACCGCAACATAGTTGTAGGAAGATATTTATTTATTTAAAGTTTTATTAACTAAATAGAGCTGTATATCCCCCGACAGCTTAGCCCAGGAAATGTGCAACAGGGTGTAACTCGTATCATAAACATTAGCCCCTCCAGAGGACAAACATCGCCCTTACGACCTAGCGTATCCAATCAGTCAATAGTAAATGTTTTGACTAACAGGGCTACCCCTAATGCACGTCTTCAGGTGTTCGCCAATAATGGTGGTGTGGTTCCAAGTACATCTTCAGGTACATATGAAGAACAAAAACTATTGCTAATTTCAATTCAATTTTACACTCACAACACAAACATGATGATTCTAAGCAATTGAGAAAAAGGTCAATCCATTCATACCCTTTTTCACCTATGAGAACAATCGAGGCATTTGTCTGATCAGTTATTCAATTTGAACTCATTTAGCTCAGGAATATTTCCTTCTGTAAACCAAGAATATCTTTTAGGAGTAACAACTCCTATCCATTCGAGGATGGCGAAACGTCCGTTATCTTCTACGCCAGAGAAAAAAGACTCTTATGCGGTTAAGCTGCAACGAGTAACCAACCACCGAATAGTCAAATCAAAGCTGCTGAAGGAAAAGTATGCGGAAAACCTGCTTGAACTGTTCTACTTGGAGACGGGAGGCAACATCTTGGATCTGTATCAGTACGCGAAAAGACCAAAGACCTCAGATTATGTAGCTTACCTGAAGGAACATGCAATCGATGCGGAAGAATATTTAAATTACTCTATTTGTATTCCATACACGACTCCCAGCACGCCAACGGCAACTTCCGCCAGTTCCTTACCTGGGAGTTCCTTCAATAGCACGCAATCGACCACACCAGTTATATATACTCCTTCATCACCTGCGTCTGTGGTTTCTGATAACCTATCATCTATCAGAATGAGTACAACGTCTAATTCGACGATCTGTACCAGTCAAGAGCAAATCGTTGAAAAGGCCAAACAAGAAGCGTATGTCGTGCAGCGGGTTAACGAATTGCAGAAGGAAGGTCTGTGGTCGGAAAAGCGGTTACCTAAGATACAGGAAATGCCTCGATGCAAGGCTCATTGGGACTATTTGTTGGAAGAAATGGTGTGGTTGGCGGCTGATTTCGCACAGGAGAGGAAGTGGAAAAAAGCCGCCGCAAAAAAATGCGCTCGGATGGTTCAAAAATATTTCCAAGACAAATCGCTCGCTGCTCTGAAAGCAGCAAAAGCACAAGAACAGCATTTGAGGCGTATTGCATCATTTTGCGCCAAAGAAGTGAAACTCTTCTGGTGCAACGTGGAAAAGTTAGTCGAGTACAAGCAAAATACCATTTTAGAAGAGAAACGAAAACGGGCTCTGGATCAGCAATTAAGCTTCATCGTTGATCAAACTGAAAAATACTCCCAGTTATTAGCAGAAGGTAAGTTAACTTGGCACATCCAATACAAAAACAAATTACATTTGAACTCTTGTATGTTAGGAATGAATAAATCTGCTGTTGATCTGCCATCCGCTAAAGTTTCCGGGCAGTCTGCTTTAAAGCATCAGTCTGATGATGAATTCGACCCTCACGAGCAAAGCGAAGAGGATGACGAAGAGACGATTGCGCAAGAGGAAGCAGCGTTGGGAAATTTTGATCAATCAGCCGAAGTCGAAGCGTTACAAAGAGAATCTCAGTTGGAATTGGATGATTTACTCGAAGATGACTTCTTGAAAGATTACCTTTTAAACAGGGACAACATACGGTAAGAACGTTTTTCAATTTGTTTGCACCATTACCATTACAAAGATGTACAGGGTAATCCATTTTCAACACTTTTATAGGATCTCCGTAAAACTTTTGCTCGCTTAAGAAAATTAAAGAGGAATTATCATAATTAATGATTGACCTAATTTTTTTTCTCGATATTTTCCGCATTTCATATAAACTGATTTATAAATTGTGATTTATTAAGGCTCAGCGGTTCTGACGATTCCGATATGGAAAGTGAAGAAAAAAAAAGCAAAAAATCTGATCCGGAATCTGCAGGCAGCAGAAAGTCTAGTAATAAAGCCGCTAGTGAAAAGGAATCGAAGTCCGATTCAAGCGAATCCGACGATGATTTGGATTCTGATGATGAAAGCAATTCGGAAGAACTCACGAATTCTCAGGTAGAAAACCAGAGCTTAAAGTTGCTGATGGGCGATTTAAAAACTGAAGGAGAAAGAGCAAAGACTGATGAAAAAGACGCACTTATCAACGATGCGGCTGCAATCGCAGAGAGCATTCAACCGAAAGGCAACACATTGTCTTCCACCACTGTTTCGACCAAAGTACCTTTTCTTCTCAAGTTGCCATTGCGAGAATATCAACACATTGGTTTAGAGTGGCTTGTGACGATGTACGACCGAAAGCTAAACGGAATATTGGCCGATGAAATGGGGTTAGGAAAAACTATCCAAACAATTGCTCTTTTGGCTCATCTCGCTTGCGAAAAGGAAAACTGGGGACCGCATCTTATTGTTGTTCCAACCTCTGTGATGTTAAATTGGGAAATGGAGTGTAAAAAGTGGTGTCCTGCCTTCAAAATTCTAACTTACTATGGATCACAAAAGGAAAGGAAAATGAAAAGAACGGGATGGACAAAACCAAATATGTTCCACATATGCATTACATCGTATAAGTTGGTTATTCAGGATCATCAAAGCTTTAGAAGAAAGAAGTGGAAATATCTAATTTTAGATGAGGCGCAAAATATAAAAAACTTTAAATCTCAGCGATGGCAACTTCTACTCAATTTTCAAACTGAAAGGAGGTTGCTGCTGACGGGAACTCCGTTACAAAACAATTTAATGGAATTATGGTCGCTGATGCATTTCCTGATGCCAAACGTGTTTCAATCGCATAGAGAGTTTAAAGAGTGGTTTTCCAATCCAGTAACAGGAATGATCGAGGGCAATTCTGAGTATAACGAAAGTATTATTAAAAGACTGCATAAGGTACTGAGACCGTTTCTGCTGCGAAGGCTCAAGTCAGAAGTAGAGAAACAGATGCCTAAAAAGTACGAACATGTAGTCATGTGTCGTCTTTCTAAACGACAGAGATTTTTGTACGATGACTACATGTCTCGAGCAAACACTAGAGAAACTCTTGCCAGCGGTAATTTGCTTAGTGTGATCAATGTCCTTATGCAGTTACGGAAAGTGTGCAACCATCCTAATCTGTTTGAAGTTCGCCCAACAATTTCTCCCTTTCAATGTGAAAACATCGAAATGCACGTGCCCTCTATCGTCTACTCGGCAATAAATTACGATGTATTTAAGAACGTCGACTTATACGCCTTGAATTTAGTTCTAATTATGTTGGAAATGCACCTTGGAGCTTACCAGTGCTACCGATTGAGGCAATCCTGGAAAAAGGCACTACATCTGGATCAAGCAAGTAGTCAACAACCCTTGTGTCCTCCATGTAAATTGAGCATGAAAGTCAAAGTGCGAGACATCAAGCAGGAAAATAAAGAAATGGTAGTCCAGGCTCGGAACGTTTCTAATGCACAGCCGAATGTTAAAATGAAAGTGGCAGGTTTACAAGTGCTGAGCCAAGGAGTTGTAAAAAGTAAGTAACTTTTCGTTTTTATTGAATTCAATTTGGTAAAAATCAATTTTTCATGATGACAACAAATACCATTTTCTTGAATCGGGGTCTTCCCACTTTGATAGCTTGAGGCATTTGTCTGATAACCCATATGTATCATATAACTGCCATTAAATTACATACCATCCCATCTACTAACCCATTTTTTTGCAGCTGTGCCGCTCATTAATATCTCGCAAGCCGCTGGTGGCCAAGTTCAATTGGGCACCCCCATAAATGTTTCCTCTGTTTTAAAACCCTCCGATAAAGTGCCCACTAGTTTTGCTCAACTAGTGCAAACATCCACAGGAAAGCATTTGTTATTGACATCCAATCCTAATAGAACAGGATCTGTGCCTGTCAGTCAGGCTACTGCAGGTATTTATTTGCCCTCCTGGTTTCAAATTGTATTTAAATTGGTTATTAAGTTGAGTTTGGAAGTTTTTAAAATTGAAAAGTGTTTATCATTCATAAACTTTCCTTAGGATTTCGTTCAGATTTCTTAAAAGCTCTCAGCGTACAGGAAAATAAACTGCGAGTTGCGTTAAAGTTAATTAATTTACCTGCGATTTTTATGTATGAAACATCCTGTATTTATATCAATGAATCATTCACTAGATGAGTTCCATTGTCTTATTGAATTGAGCCTTTTAAATGTTTTTTTTTATTTCAGGTGGCCAAAAACTAACCTTTTTGTCTACAAAGCAGCCTATTGTTACTAATGTGAACACACCACAAGCAATAACGAAAGCTTTTGTAAAATTTCAATTGACCTCAGTGACAACTGGTACAACTACAACATCCTCGGTAGGTAAAGTAGTTGTTTTCGATAAAAAGTGTTGCAACATCATAATTTCATACTAAGTTTAATAATTGATATTCTTTCTATAACAGTCTATGAAACTTGTAGAATTCTACTGCAACGGCGAGAGTAGGCGAGGACGGAATGAGGAGTGTAAATTCGAATTTTTTAGGACAACTGTATTCAAAACAGAACAATTTAGATGTTCGGTGGCGAAAGGATGACAATAGAAGAATTAGCAATCAGGTAATTTGCCTGATTCATTTTTGTATTGGTAAAACTACAAAAGCGTTTCTTATTTATTATTAGGTACAAGATGATACGAAAAACGAATACAAAAGAAGACTGCAACTAATGGCGCGAATCAACGAGCGGCGATGCTCCGCATTACCTCTCTATGGCAGGGATTTTCAAGATGTCATAAAAATATACCAGCCAAATACAACAAATTCATGGAATGGCGGACATATACACTGCTTGAATGTTCTCTTTGATAAAAATTGCGAAGACACCAGTAGCTTTCTCAAAGATGCATTGTATAGTCCGGAACGTAGGATAGAAGAGCTGAAAGAAATTTCCGACAGGTAAACAATATTTGAAAATTCCTGTCGCTTCAATGATTTATGACACATTTTCGCTTGGATCTAGGTTTATTTTCTACGTACCTGCTGTTAAAACGAAGGAACCAGAAATTCGAGTATGGCATCCTCCACCTAGCGAATATTGGGCCCGATTTGAAGAAAAGCGCCTCATAAAGTATCTGTTTTCCAAACCAGCCACACCGCTACATCACATTGCTTCTGCCATGGTTACTCAGTTCCCTGATCCCAGACTAATTCAGTACGACTGTGGGAAGCTACAAACACTAGATAAACTACTGAGACACCTGAAGACTGATAGCCACAGAGTGCTCATATTCACTCAAATGACAAAGATGCTGGATGTATTGGAAGCATTTCTCAATTTTCACGGGTATATTTATTTGCGTCTCGACGGTACTACCAAAGTGGATCAGAGACAGGTATTTAAAGCGGTCCTATCAAACCATATTTGCATCTTTTCAGTACATTTCTATTTTCAGGTGCTTATGGAACGGTTCAATGGAGACAAACGGATATTTGCATTTATATTATCGACACGATCCGGCGGTGTGGGTGTTAATCTTACTGGAGCTGATACTGTGGTGTTTTACGATTCGGATTGGAACCCAACTATGGATGCTCAGGCTCAAGATCGATGCCATCGAATTGGACAAACGAGGGATGTCCATATATACAGGTAAGGACACATTTTACTTCCAATATTTTTGCCGCGTTATTTCGCGTTACTAGTCTATAGACTTGAATATATATGTGCCTTCCTGATCCAATGTTTTTGAATCACTCCATATTCATTGATTATTTCCAGGAAGGAGAGCAAAGAGTAACTTACCAAGCAGGATTATTTATCAATAATAATCGCGCATGAATGTTACTGACATTTTCTTTTCAATAGATTTTTAAATATTTTTTTCATTAAATCTTGATTAATTTTTATTGGGATTTGTGATTTATCTTACAGACTAGTGAGTGAAAGGACAATTGAGGAAAACATACTGAAGAAGGCCAATCAGAAGCGACTGCTTGGAGATTTAGCTATTGAAGGCGGAAACTTCACTACTGCTTACTTCAAGAGCGTAAGTACTATTAAATCCTCAGTTTCACTGTTGTGAGTTATCGGTCGGAAAATCAGCTTATGTTTAACTGGGACTATAATCGGCACTTATACAACGTTTACTTACAGACTACTATTCAAGATCTGTTTAACATCGATCAAACATTGGAAACGGCCGCTCAGCGTATGTCCGAAATTGTCGAAAATAGCCGGGAAGTGTCCGCGACGCCTATAGACACTGCAGTAGTCCAATCAGAAGATAAGTCTGCCGCTGGGGCCTTAGAGACCGCGCTTGCTGCCTGTGAAGATGACCAAGATGTACAGGTAAGGAAACATTGCGATTTGTTTAAGGGAAACGTATTTGTTCACGATATTTATGTTCATTACAGGCTGCAAAAATTGCTAAAGCAGAAGCAGTGGCTGATCTCGCAGAATTTGACGAAAACATTCCATTGGAGCAGGACAGTGAGCGGGAGCCAGAGGTAGTAAGCAAAGCCGAGCAGGAGATTAATAACATTATTAAAAAGGTAATTTCATCAGTCTACCTGTAACACTATTAATTTGAAACTGAAACGTAAATGTTAATTGCAGTTGTCACCAATCGAAAAATATGCCATGAAGTTTATTGAGCAGACAGAATCGGCTTGGTCGGCTGAGCAACTTGCTGCCGCGGCGAGGCAAATAGAAGAACAAAAACGCGAGTGGGAAGAACAACAAATGGCAGCGATGCGTGAAGAGGAAGAACGACGTCAGCGCGAATTAGAAGAGGAAAACGACATGATTACTTACAGCCGTGAAGATGCCACTAATCAGGTTAGCTTAAAACATAGAAAACATACTCGTTTCAGAAAGGTGTTTCGGAGGACTAAAGCCGGGGTGAAAGTGTTAAAACGAAAGCAATCTTTACAAACTAAAGTACCACGATCTAAACGTCTCAAAAGGCTTGCAAGTAAAGCTGCAATTATTGTGAAAACTGACGATGGTGGTAACTCTAGTGACCCAGTAGAAGAAGTACATGAAACTGAAGATTTTACGGAAGCCGCTCAAGATCCGGCAGGTGAATGTTCTTTGGATAGCATTCGATCGGAATCGGATTTAACATTATCCGAGTTGAAAGAGTCTGGTTCAATTCCAGCTATTGATGCAACAATCAGTTGCATTGATAACCATGTCGATCACAACTCACCACGAACGAGGTCTCGCGGAACGGTAGCTATCAATTTGTGGACGTTAGATGTTAGTCCAATTTTACCCAGTATTAAACGCATCAGAAATAAAGTCACTAATTCCTCTATCGACCACGATTGCAAAAAAATTGCTAAAAAGCGAAAGTCGTGCTCTGATGATGAGGGCAAAGATCTGAATAGTAAACAGAACAATTTTAAAAGTATTCGGACAAGAACCAGGCGAAAAGCTGCAGAGTGTGCGGAAACCAATAAAAAATCGCCAGCCACATTGGAAGAGACTGAATGTGAATTACACAATTCAAATAATGTGCCATCTCAAGTAATTTGTAACGACATAGATACAAAGGGAGAAAATCTTCCTGGTATGTGCCTCGATGAAAACGGTCAAGCTCTAAAAATGTCTAGAAATGTATCCGCAAATTCTCTCGATTCTGGCAAAAACGGAACATGTCCAGCTGAATCTCTCGATTCGGATAGTAAACACTCAAGTACAGAACTATCCGTTGAAAGTATGGATGTTGATGAAATCGAGCAACAACACGAGACAATTATTTTGAATAATCCGTCAAGTGATGTTAAACATAATGTCGATAATGAGTGGAAGAGAGCGGTGGACGTTGACAAGGAAGATATAGACTCATTTGTATCAGAGTATGAAGAAAAACAGGTTTCTAGTAATGCATTTGAAGATGTGAAGGACAATGAGAACTCTTTCATGTCTGAGTATGAACGAGAGTTACGTAAATCCCCTGAACCAAAACAGGAAAATAATTGTGATAATGCTAGTACGATCGTGTGCCCTAAAGGAGAATTTTATGTTGCCACCTACGTAAATACCAATGGAGTTGCAGGAAAGCACCGTTTGGAAATGCCCAAAGAAAATGTTCAAACGAATAATACATTGCGTAAAACATTTAATAGAATCGCTTTTAAACCTCCAGAATCTAGAAAAAACTTTAAACAATTTGATCCATCCAGTAATCAGACTTTGGATACGTGGGTCACTAGAAGTACTCCGCCCAGTAACATGGACTCTTAACCAAGGTTCCTTTGTATTATTTAATGAACATGCGTTTGTGCTCGAGTGTACAACGTACAAAAAAATGTGAATATTTGTGATTTATGTAATAAGATGTTTGTAAATATGAGATGTGTAGGGTTTAGTTTTTTTTACAGGAGCTTTGATTTTTCTTCAGAAGAATTATAAAATTATCCGCTTTTAAAGTATGCGCTTGTTCCAATGTGGTCATTACTTTTCTTTTAATTTTTAGAACTGTTTTCATACTATATGTTATATGCCATTTAACTTTCTGTTCTGGCTCTACTTTATTGCTGGTGGTTTTAATTTGGATTTATTTAAACAGTTTTTAATTCTCCACAAACAAACGGAATTTATAATTTATTAATTTACAAGTTTTCTTAAATTTTTATCCCATTGAAGGCTTATTGCCGTATATTACAATTTCCAATTATTAAATTAATTGTGCAATTGATAATAATACAATTTTCTAATTTATTTTATTCTCATGTACATGCCTAATGAACGAATTTTAGGCATCTGCAAATTAAGCTTTAGAACTTTAGGTAAATCAATTTGCGTTTTGTGATCGTCATTCTTGACGAGTAGATGGACGAAAGAGAAAGCAAAGGAACCTGTTTCATACATCAGCAAAACCTATGCATACTTTTTATTTTTCTATCATGAGTACAAGAAAATGGTTACTAAATTCTCACTTGCACATGAAAATGTAATTGACTATGTACATAGTATGGAATAAGTCTAGCATAACAAAAAAGGGGAAAAATAAAGAAGTTCTCTTGCGATTGTTCGGCAGTTTTATTTCGTTACGGGATCGGGCGCGGGTTTTGGTGCCTCTTTGCTCAAACTTGTCCTCAGGGGGCACCAAAACTTTGCCCCCGCCGGACATGAGTAAGGGGGCTTCTTTATCAAAACCTGCGGCCTTTCCGACCACCAAAACATTACATTTAATTATTGTCGATCCGAGCTTGGATGATTTAGTTTTACGTAAGCACGAGCAAAATCAACATTGAAAATTAAGTTTGTGCTGTTTCATCTGAGTAAGTTATAAAACAGTGGTAAGTATCCACTATCAAGTAATTTTTTTGTGAATGCAAATTTTACTGCCATATTTGTTTTAAATTTGCTTCGGGTTATGAATGGTCGCAGGTTTTGCCATCTGTTCAACGTTGTTGTTTTAAAGTAAAATGAAACTAATTGTGTTTTAGGTATGGGTCTCTGAAAATACCTTGGAGCTAATGCCGGTAAGTAATTTTTTGAAATAGTTTCGTTCATGTAATTGGATGACTAAGAGTGAAAATTTTTCACGTATTTGTTTAATTTTCATAAGAAATGAGAACCAGCTATTTTTAATTATAGTTAAGTAACCCTTTAATTTTAATGGTTAGATGTGGTGCCCTCCAACTCCACCGCAACAGGATGACGATGTTTACATAGATCAAACCATGGCTTTCTTATATGAAGATACTGTTATGTCGGAAACACAATTGCCTCCTATTTATGTAAAAAAAGAGTTCAAGCGACGATTAGATCCGAGCTACAACGTGGACTATCGCCGTCCGATAAAAGTGCCTAGGAGAGATGAAAGTGTTGTAAGCCCGCCCAAGTCGCTTTTCCATTCAAGCACTCTGTTAAAACTGCGGCGAGATATGAAGCTACAGAAATATCGCTCTCTTAGACCACCGTCAGTTGTAATACCTTGCAAGACATCGACTAAACCCGTAGATCCGGCTGTAATTCATAGCTGGACGATTCACGAAGATATGGCGTTGCTTAAAGTCATTAAAATATTGCAAGGTCTTCCAACAAATTTAATAGTAACGTATGCGGCTCAAACGCCGAACTGGGACTTTGCTGCTGATTACGTAAATTCCGTTGCGCTCGTGTATCGCTCTCCTAAACAATGTAAACAAAGGTAATTTATTTATTTATGTTTATGTTGCATTCGCAATAAACGTACATTGATTTTTCAGATACGAAGGACATCTGATGAACAGGGAGGAAGGAAAATATTCAACACTGGAGAGTCTGATCAAGAAAAAGAAAAAATCCCCCACACTGCAAAAGATTCCTCTTACGAATAAATCCAGGCCATCTCCAAGGACGTCTCAATTATACACACAAGACAACAATTCCACTTTTTGTCAAATGGTAGCAGATTCGTTTACCGCGTTAAAGTCCCTTGCTATTAAAAGACTCCCAACGACACGTACTGTCGTCAACAATCCTCTGATGAATAAAACGAAAAATACGCCAGTTTTAAATGAGTGTGGTATAGATTTGGAACACCCGCTTTTGCCTTTTGAAATAGCGGCGAAACGAGCGGAAAGGATAGCGAAGGAAAAGAAGGCATTAACACCGGAGCAATTGGCGAAATTGCAAATGCTTAAAGGTACTGTTGATTATGACATTATTTTCAGTCAATTTTTATTGATTTACGTTTTTATAGCCGTGTCGCAGCAGCAGCAAGCTCAGGGAGCGGTTTCTTCGTCAGGATCTGCGACATCTCAGTCAGCTTCTGGTATAACGACAGTTGTAACCGTACCTACTACACATGTTATCGTAACCTCCCAAGCTCCCATCGTTGTTACCACCTCTGCAACCATAGTCACCCCGTCTCCTGGTGCCCCGCTCTGTAAGTTTCCATTTAATTCCCAGAATTTCAGTCCGATATTAAATTACTTTTGAATTGCAGCCGGTCGTCCACAACGAATCATTGCTTCACCATTGCAAACGTCCACAGTCGTGAGTGTGTCTGGCTTGAGTCCGGCACAACTTCAAGCCGCTACCCAACGACTGATCGTTACTGGAGGTGCCGCGAAGGCGGTTACATCAGCTACAGGTGCTCAGGGCAAACAGTTTAGCCCAGCACAGCTGCAGATGATCCGACAAGCTGCTTCACTGAAAAATAACCAGTTCCGGTTACATGCAAACAGTTTGGCTCAGGTGAGCTTCTTAATTCGGCCGTTGAACCTTCATTTTACTACGTGTGATTCAATTTAGGCTTCAAAAGCGTCAACAGTCACAATTGCTGGCCAGCAGGCTGTAGTACAGTTCTCACAAGCTCAACCGCGTGGCCAATTCGTTCGTCAAGGGACGGTTACTGTTGGTGGAAAAACTGGAGTTTCAAGAACTGTTACTGACAGTGAAGTAGCTCAGTTGCTGAAGAAACAGCAGCAGCTGCAGCAGCAAAAGATGACAAGTGGCACTATTTCGCAAGTAAGTGTGGATTTGATTATTTATGTTTTTTTGCAACGTAATATTGAAATTACGAGTAAAATTAAAGATGAAGAGCTGCCAAGCAAAACCCCACAAGTCCGCCAGATAAAGAATTTTACCGATGCCGCAAAACTATTTTATAGTATAATTTTCAATTTGTCATTTAGTCGTTATTGAATTCGTATTGTTCTGGAATTAATATAAATCGCATTAAACGTTTGGGCATGTGGGGTTTTGAATAATTTCTTCAAACTTGTGATATTTTGCTTCAATAATCCATAAGACTACGGATCAGCCGTTAACTCCAATTTATAAATTTTGTGGCTTGTCACTCAGATCCATTAAATGTTCATTTTCCTTATATTTCTGTTTTATTTTCAGCCTTCGAATGCAAGTGGTGGAAATACCATTCATGGCTTAACTACTCAAGTGTTTGCGCAAGCAATTCAGCAAGCCGGCACTCCCGGTGCCCAAGTGGCCACTTTAGTGAAGGCGGTCCCCAGTTCTGGCGGTAAATATCAAATTCAACTTGAATCCGTGCTTTGTGAAATTAGAACGACATTATTTCAAATCATTTTAAGGAAAATTTACTGTGCTTGCAGCTACTCAAACTGTAACAATTCCTGTGAGTGGTGTCACACTGGCTGCTTCTGGTGCTAAGGCAATCGCTCCATCTCTGAAGCCAACGACGGCGCAACAATTGCGACACATGCAAATTCAGCAGCAATTAATGGCTCAGAAGAAATTGGCCGCTGCTGCTGCTGCTAGTGGACAGAAATTGAGCATTACTACAAGTGGCTCTAAAGGCTCAGGTGTTCAGACAACACAGCTAATAGTGGGCGCTAAACAGGCCATGACTGTTCAGCAGTTCCAGCAGGTTATTCGGACTCCGATAAATGTTGGCCAGGGGCCTGTCGTGCTGACAAAAGGTAGCACCTCGCGTGTTATTCCTGTGAACGCCGGTCAAGGCACTAAACAAACTATTCAGGTGAGGGATACATTCTAACTCAGCTACATGGAAAGCATTCTGTTTGCCTGATTGATTTTTGACTGAACTGGATTTTATCAATTTGCAGGTAGTGGCTGCTTCATCACAGGCGTTAAGCTCCGCTCTAAGGCCTCAAGGAAGTACTACAATCGCGGGAATCAAGCTTCAAAGCGCCGGAAATTCCTCGCAACAAGCATTGCTGTCACAAGTAACTGCAGCGTTAAATCAGAACGCTGTGAGACAGGTAATATGATCGCCAAGACTATTTTAAACGATTTATTTATTAATTTGTTATGTTGTGGTTTTTTTAGAATAGCCCAGTCAGACTTCAAACTGCATCCGGCCAGCCAATAGTGGCTGCAACTGGTCAATCGTCTACACTAAACGCGCAATCCCAATCACACAATGTCGAGCAAGTAAGTAGGTTTATGAGAAAATAATCACCATCCTATGTTTGTGCTGTTGTTTGTCATTGTTTTTCAAATTAAGCTCACTGGTTTCAATATTGTGATACACAGGATTTATTAATTATTTGCATCTGTTACATTTGTTTCCATTTTTTTGTGCCCGTATTATATTATTTAGCTTTTTGTACTAACTGCCACTATTATTTTCTTATTTTAGAAATAGAAATTTAGAAATACTTACTGTCAAGGACTTGATGATTGATGAACAATTTATAAAAATCAATTTGCAATAACAGTTAATGCTGATCCCAGATCAAGTTTCGCATGCATTCATCGTAGTGCCTTTTCGAAAAAAAACTGACACTTGCTTTGGATAATTTCTGTATATTTGTTACCGGTAATGTGCAAAATGCCTAGGCATTGTGCAAACTGACCAACTCGCCAGGCATTTTGCAGAATCGCTACTATGGGCAATGTGCCCATTGACTACGGTATTTTAGGCAATCTGCAAAATTTCGTACGCGTTAGTCAATGTGAGTATCACATTCGTTGAATGTTCACATTGACTAGACAATGGGCACATAATGCAGCAAAATTGTTGTTTCCTTTCTGCCGGGCGGCGATTATGCCAAACTTTGTTGTTCAGTGATACGGCAATGGCGGGCGGAAATAAAGACTTTTTGGTGAAATTAAATTCATGATTATATATCATTATAATTATTTATTTAATGAGAAACGACTATATTGTTTTATTAAACACAAACAGTTTAATGTGGTAAGATTATTTAACACTAATATTATAATTTATCAACAGCATTAAAGTATGAGAGCATAAATTTTAGCTCCATAACTGCGGATGTTTTTTAAATTTTTGTGCACACACAAAATTACGATATCAGTTTGTTTTCATTAGCGACATTTATATATTTCCAGCACATCGTTTCTCGAAAATCTTGTATGTTGTTTCATATTTAGTCTTTGATTTTCATTGGCAAAGATGTTCCCTATCAATTTCCCTGGTTTTTACATTCAAAAACTTCTCATTACTTCCGAAAAATCAAAATTTGTTTGCAAGACGCTAATAGGACAGGAATAAGAACTAACAATCAATAACCATCACTGGAAACGCGGTAAATTTTACAAAGTTGTTTGCTACTTAGGGTACTAAACAGTAAACTTTCCTTGAAAAACTAAGCAACGGAGCTCCGTTGCTTAGTTTTTCAAGGAAACTAAGTTTTTCAGGTAAACTAACCTGCACAATTTCGTAGCAACAGGTTTATGCACATTGTCTAGTCAATGTGAAGATTAAAAATATCTAAGACTCAGATTGACCAGCGCCTGCGGCATTTTGCAGATTGCCTAAAATACCGTAATCAATGTGCACGTTCCCCAAAGTAGTAGCAATTCTGCAAAATGCCTGGCGAGTTGGTCAGTTGCGTCAAATCCATGAGGCATTTTGCCGGATTTCGCACATTGCCGGTAACATATTATATTCATTTAACTTGGGTACATTAGTACTTACTGAAAGCTTTAGTTGCGTCATATCCCATCAAATAAAAGTTATTACTGTATCTATACTTGTGAAATTATGAAAGCACAGTTTAATTCACGTTTTAATATACATATATATTATTTATCAATTAAACAAAAGCTCTGTAAAGTAACACATTTTTGTAAATGTGTAATTCTTTATGGCAAAACGTTTTTATTTTTAATTTTTAACTGCACTTCCCACAGCTCGGTCACGATAAATATGGCTTTGTCTTGCATTCGCATGATAGTACTGTGTATATTATGGAATCAGCATTAAATATAATATTTGCTCCAGAATGGCTTCAACACAAAAGTGGTTTTTGAGCTGATGTATATATAAGGTCTTGTGGTCATTGCCAGAAAATCAATTGGCATCAGTAGGCTTTAAATCATGTTATGTAAATATATGATGACAATTGATTTTGTGTACGTGGAACCTCAATTTACTTTAAGGACTATTGTGCTGTGATAGCAACTTTATTTCATATGACTCCCTATGTTACGGTAGAATTTAGAGTAGACTTTTTTAAGATCGCTTAATTTTGTATTAATGTCCGGGTAATGAAATATTGTATGCATTTTCGTTTTTCTTTGTGATAAGAAAATACATTTTGTGTGACAACTTTAAACACTTTTCGTTTTCTTTGCAATTATGGTTGCTGACGAAACGTAATTCTTTTTCAGCAGGAGTAGCATATCTTCAAGTGAAGACCTAACCGTGTAATATGTTGTTAATAAACTGTTATTTTTTGGACGTTTTCTTGATTTTGTTTTTTATAATGTTCCCCGTATATTTTTAGATGGGAAAATGCGAAAGTGATTGAATTCATTGTCCATTATGTTTTGAATGGATTAAGAAAATGTTTTTTCTTGGAAAAACAGTTTTCTGTTTTTAAAACTAATTTAAAATAGGCTTTTTGAAATGCTGAAATCTAACTTAAGTTTGCCAGTTCTACGTTTTCACAATCAAAAGGTATTATTTCCTCAAACCGGAGAGATCGCTCGCTAAAATGTTCCTTTTTTTTATAAAACTATTTCAGTGAGAAAAAAACGCTTGAAAGTATGCAAATGCGATTTCCGGAGATTATAAACATGTTTAAATGTTGAATGTATATTTAAATAACAGTTTCATAATTCGCTCATTAGATAAGTGAAAGAGCGTCAAGAAGAAAGCAAAATTTGCCATCACTTGTCCCGGCTATTCGAATAGTGAATCTTTAAGAAGAAGCGAAATTAGTAGCGTGAAGAGTTTTACCAGCAGCTTTCTTAAACTCAAAAGTACAACTTTAGCTTGCAGAATTAAAAAACCATTCAATTATAGGATTTATTAAATAATCCTTAATTTTAACACCCAGCTAGTTCTATTTTCTAGTGGCTGCAGCTTAAACATTAAGCAAAAAATCGCCTAAATTGCACAGTTGGTTCCTAAAATGGCATCGTCTACTTTCACCCTTTGAATCCTGTAATTCACTTCATTTCCATTGAGTTCTTGGTAGATAAATTGAGGCATTTTATCGGAAAGGATCCACAGATTTCTCTCGTTATCAATCTACAAAGAGACGATTTTCAAAGCTTAGAAGTATAAAAGTTTTGTTGCGTTATTACCTTAATATCGTTAGTAAAAATGAGACTTTGAGGATCCCTGACGACCAAAGAGACGCTTTGAGGAGTCAAGGGTTTCTTTGGGTTCCAGCACGCCACTCCGTCTTTGTTCAATTGGGTGAGGAACAAAGTGTTGGACTTTTCATCGAAAACCGATGCGGATGTTTGCGATTTGTCTCCTTTGAATCCTTCCAACTGCAAAAATAGACTTTCGAATTTTCCTTTAAATAATGCGATATATTTCCCACCTTGAAGTCGTTGTAGATATGCGGATCATTTGCTAAGCTTCTGTTCCTTAGAATAGCCGAATTGACGGAAAACTCGTTCAAGCTGGCCAAAGGATGGAAGTAAACAGTGCGGAAGCTAAAGAAAATGTTTAACAAAGTTTTTCGGTTTGAACAGTCGGTAAGCATGGACTTACCCGCTAAGGTCTTTTGGCCCCAAAGCCAATCCGAAGATGCCGTCGGTCCATTGGAAGTTTACTCCGCCGACGTTGAAGTCGCCATGCAGAGGATCAAAGTGGAAAAAGTTGTGCTTGAATCTCCAAGATTCATTGGCTTTAAACGAATACACCACAAGACCGTACCCGCCCAGGTCCGGAATATAGGCGAAAGCATCATCGCATTTATCTTTGTCCACATCTACAATCTAAGAAGGGAAAGTTTTTGGAGTATTTAATTGAAGAATAAAGCAAATAAGCTGTTTTTTGACAAATTTTAATTTGCGCACAAGTCAGTGACTTCTACTTGGCTAGGCTGGGAAATTGAGACAAGCAAACTTTTGCGCAATTGCGTTTTTTTAAGAAAAATCAGCTTGGGCGAAAAAATGATGAGTGGGATCGAAATGCATCTTTAAACACCGACAGCAGCTTCTATTTTTTACAACTTTTTGAAGTTTTTTGAACAGAAGTTATTTTAGTTTAATGCAGTTCTTGGCGAGTTTTTAAAAATCCTAAACTGCAAAATGGTCCGTTGTT
>NW_026018715.1:11822945-11827348 GCF_020466585.1 Dendroctonus ponderosae
TTGTGCGAAACGCGATTTTCCCGTCTTCCAAAGCATAAAAACTAGGAAGTTAAGAACGAGCAGAAAATGCTTCAAGTCAGACAGACGAATTGATGTTTAAGAAGGCAGTGAGGCGCTGAGTGGACAATTTTATAAAGTAGAAAATGACGCAAATTTTTCTRAAAAATGCATTTTTCTGAACAAAACTTCTATTTTTCATAACTTTTCACTCCATTTTTGCGTACCCGTACTTTTCTGCTACGGGCACCTCTTTCAATTAACCCCATTTTTGCGTGCCCGTACTTTTCTGCTACGGGCACGTCTCAATTTTACTCCATTTTTGCGTAYCCGTACTTTTCTGYTGCAGGCACGCACTTTTYAACTCTACGTACGACSTTTCGTCGTACCTTTTTATTTAACTCAAGCAAAAMAATKTSTATAAACTTCATAAACATATTGATCAAAATTGCGTATAATTTTGCTATCRWTYTGTGGTTTAACAAGCCACGAAAACCACACCTACAACCCACGYCTTGTTCGATATACGATGGGTAATAATGAAAGCAAAASAATCATGTTACATCACGTTTTTTTGCTTCGTCATCCCATAACACGCTTTAGCAGCTGCTAGTTTTCCTATATACACRGTGGTCGCAAAAAAAACACTTGAAAAWTKAATAGGAWTTTTTTTCAAATGGCTACTTACAATATTGGCAAAGAACGAGTCCTGTTTGAGATCGTCGTCCTTTAAGGTGTACCTCCGAATGAGCGTATCGGTGTTTAGATCGTAAATTGCAATGGCAGGCGATGAAACCACGTTTGGTTCCCCTAAGATATCAGCCAATCCGGTGTCCATCACCCAAAGTCGGTCGCAAGCATCCACAAACACTCTGTTAATCAGCAAAGAAATTTAAAAAATATTTAAGCACAAACGTTTTGTTGTAGCTACCTGAAAACTGATACAATGTGGTTTTCACTTTCGGGCTTTTCTCCTTTCTTTGGTAAGCTGTTGGCTTTCCAGTCAGGGTAAGGGATTATGGGGGCGGTTTTGTTGATTGGCTCATCTAGAGAAACGTACCCTAAAGAGGCGGCCACGCCACTTTTCCATCTAATAAAACCATTACAAATTCATCTTTTGAGTACTAAGTAAGTTAACGAAAATTTGTATTCTCCAAGCACTGGAACCTCGGTGGAAAAATTAGGATTTTGCTTCATTAGCCATTCATATATGAGCGGTCTGCACTTGGTCAACAGCAACCGTACAAATGCAATCGTTGCAGTTTCAGTTTTGAATAATAATAGCAAAAAAATGCTGAATGAGCGTGATATAATAGCAAGCAATTAAAACACTTAAAATTATGGTTGAAATCAAGCGCGAGAAATGCTCAAGGGTTCAGGGAGAAAGAACTATTATTATTGCCATTTACCGTGTTAATTATTGGGCTAATTACCGGCCATCACTAGCTATTAAGGAAAATGAGCTGTTGGGTAACTACATTTATTGAAAATTGCACTTGTTACGGCTAATGCTTGAAAACGTGGCGATAGTTGATAGAAATTTGAGCCTGAAGTTTCGCTAGCATATTCAGAAATTGCTCGTTTCGGAACGAACAATCATCTACGTTTACTGAGTACACGACGCTCGAAATAATATAGTTGAAAATCCAAGAACTCTCAAATTAAATGTTAGTGAACAAGGGAAGATTTTTGTGTTTTTAGTTAAGAACCCAAAAATCCCCCAATTTGTTGCGTTAACTACAAACTAACGAATTACCTTGGAATAGTAACAAACAGCTTATTCCTCCACCGGTCGAGTCCCAATGGAAGATTATTCTTGGGCACATAATCTCCATTTTTGAGTGCTACATTTTCGGCGTCTTCATTGGGCCAGGAAAAAGTTAACTCTTTCCACGCAAAGACTTTCTCAAGGTTGGCCAAAGCGGCCACTTGGCAGCCGAAAAACGCGACCAACACGAAACATTTTACGGGCAACATGTTGATGACGGTTCACCAACAACTGACCACACCAGTCGAAGAGAATGGTTTTATAAGGAAGAATGATGGGGCAGCAAAGTGTTGCTATTTTCGATAGCTCAGCTAAGGTCAAAGAGGTCTACTGGTTTCGACTCTTAAGCTTCAAGAGCCTTGATTGTTTCTTGCGCGGATTTTTCCACTTGTTGGCCGAAATACTACGAATTATTTTATAACAAACACGAAAAAACGCACTGATTATTTTTAACTTTGTTGGGCAATGACTAGCTTTTTCCAGCCTCTAATTTTGAATAAGGTCCCAAATATGGTTGGAAATCCACTTCATTTGCTTCAACTTTAATGTTAGCGTGTAGTTAGCAATTGGAAACGAAGCGCATTTCATTCGATTAGGGATGCCATTGTTTCGTTGCAACATTGTAGATGATTATATACAGGGTGTCCAATCTACAGATTTTCCTTGGCTAGGCAATACAGTGTAGATAGACAGTAATGCAGTAGATATGTTTGAACAAACCTGTTTTACGACTATTTTTATGATTTTTTCTGCTAAATAGGAGTTCCAACTGGAGCTTTCACGCGAAAAACGTTGGCTTTTGATGCAAATAATGTCGACGAGCAACATTAAAGTTAAACTGGAATTTGTGCTTTTGCATTTTTAACAACAAAAGCCTAGTTTCCCTGGAATTTGCTTCTTGACCTTAAACTCCAAATATTTTCTGTCGTTTTTCTCACCTCTTCTGTCTGAAATGTCTGTCTCTTCTGTTATTGTGAGTCTTAATTGTCGGTTTTAGTCTCTCTTTCCTCGTATTAATAAGGATTGGAAATTAACTCTAATTCTGTAGAAGAAAGAAAACCAACATTTGGAGTTTAATCTCGAAATATTCTTTGTGATGTTTCCCATCGCATCTAAAATTGAAATTAATTTATTAATGGTCACTTTATAGGTTTCGAAATCGTTTCAAGTTTTGATCATTAATTTCTCTTTCTCTCTAGCTTTATTACTGATTGAAAAAGCTCTTAATCTATAGAAGAAAGTTAAAAAACTCGGGATAACTGATGTTGATACTGGCAAAAATACAACACCCTGTACCTTAGAAAAAAGCTACACCTGTTGACTTAATTTGCACAAAGTTGACTTAACTGGAACAATTGATTATTGGGAATTCAAGGCAAGTTTTAAGAGCGTTTTTTTGCTTCTTCTATACCAAGTCAGTGGAAAAATGCTTCCTACGTCCAAATCTACCAAATAATCGCCTGCTAATCGCAGTATTTTTTAATGTGTTTTTAATTGCAAATTTTTCAAAGTACCTCGTTGCAAAAGAACGTCATTGCCACACTTTTAAACAATTTGGGTAGCGAATTTTCCCACTGGCGGTCCCTCGTATATCCACATAGTTAATTATGCATGAAACGATGTGGAATTTAGCTGGTGATTATACGGGAAACAGGGTTTAATTAATTAATAAAAAAAACTGTAATTTGCATACAGATTTGGTGCGGTTGAGACTTTTTCTTGGGTTTGTTCAAAATCAAGGCCAGTGAACAAAATAAACCGAAAAACCCCTTTTGGGATTTAACAACCAAATTGTTGTGCTTGTAGACAAAATGTCGCTTTGATCGACAATTTATTCATGCGATGGCCATTAGGAATGACTCTCTTGCACAGTGCTGGCAGATTTAGCGATTGGCATTGAACTAGATGACTTTCATTAAAGGCAAATGTAATAAATACATTGGCTATTGGTACATGGTTCAGTCTTAAAACAGCCTTAAGCTTTATAGAATGCAGATCGCAGATTATTCAAACCAGACAAAAGCCATTTATTGTTGTTGCTGCATCTATTGGGCGCGGCCGGTATGGTTTTTAGCGCAAATAAAAACTAGGCTACACACACAGGAAGTCAACTGAATCAACAAATTTCAAAAAAAGTTAATGCTGGGAAGTGCATTTAATTTTATTATTCAAATTGGAACGACGAACCGAAGCTCCTAAATCTATGTAGGCCTGGGTAACACAGTGGATATACAGGTGTTCACACAGCGACACACGTTGAAAAACACGCTAGAAGTTTCAGATCGGAAATAATARACATTTTCGACACATTTTAAGCGTTTTTTGAGCGTTCGCGATCTTTAGCCGACGATTTCTTCCTTGTTATTGACCCAAAAACTTTATAAACGCATATTTGTGACCTTTTTACGTCGAACGGAATCGATTGAGCTCAAAAAACRTGCRTGTGAAATTTTKATTTTTGGTCGAAATTTTTCCAAGGGTGGGGGTCGATTTTTTGAAAAAATRAAAATMRTCTGAAAATGTATTAAATTTTACATCATTTTCAGCTCATGGACACGAGGAATGCATCGAGCTCATTGAAAAACATGCTAGAAGTTTCAGATCCGAAATAATAGACATTTTCGGCACATTTTAAGCG
>NW_026018715.1:11828347-11831038 GCF_020466585.1 Dendroctonus ponderosae
CTCTCTAGAATGATTTACAAATGAGCGTTCTTGCTCATTTTGCCTCCGAGATATGAGCAAAAACGGGACGTAAAACATGAAATTTTGGCATAATCTTGAACCTAAGTGTTTGATATTTAAATTTCGCTTTCTGGGTCAAAACTACTCGAATTTCCTCACTAACGTGGTTACGACTGAATCAACTTTTCAATTCTCTATCCAACGATGCCAAAACCAATTCTGTGGCTCGAATGGTTCTTGAGAAACTTCGAATAAAGGCCATTTAGTTCGAACGCCAACGAACGATCGCGAGCGGAAAACGGGTTGTACTGACAGTCGATGGAAGCAAAATTGAATTAATTATATCGGAAATTAATAACTATTACACCTTTAGGTCGCCAAACGTTCGCAAATGTGGAAGAAGCAACTGAAGCGAGTACGAACTCGAGCAGTGCGAACAAGGCGTTTGGGAGAAACTTGAAACTAAGTGAACCTAATTTAAAAATTGTGGTGCATAGAGAAGTGGATTGGTGCAGTTACAAACTCAAGCGAACAAAAACGAGCAAATTTGAACAAGCGCGAGCGCAATTATTTGAGATTGTCGGAGTGATTTTCTCTCGAACTGAACGACTGAACGCAAAATAATTATTGGGATATGGACTTTTTCAACCTCAAAACACCCTGCTTTTAAGCAGAAAAAATAGTTCGATCTGAAAGTGCGTCAAAACTCAACATTGAAATTGTTAGATCGCACTTGGTGTCGTCAACAATCTGAAACCAACGCAAACGAGCACTTTCTCTCCCATTCCACCAAAAAGAGTATTTTAAAGTTTGCTAGTCACTTAAGACTCAAATAAAAGTCAATGCTTGTTGTATAGTATGCGAAATTTAATTATTATTAAGCGTGCTTCAAAGATCAAAAGGACGAACAAGCTTTCTTGAATAATCTAGCTGAACAAACTCGAGCAAGTCGAACGAACATTGTTTGCAGAAAATTGTATTTAGCGTGCATCCAAGCTCTTCAAACTACATGTTTTGGTTCGTCCTTCCTCCTAGAATCTTATTAGTGCGTATTTTGCAGCTAAGCTCTACTTTTCTTCCTGTTCGGCTTCGTTTATGTGGATTGGTTCTTCCGATATACGCCCGATGCGAGCTCCAACAGGAAAAACGCCAAGCAAAGCGTAAATCCGATGAGAAAAATCTCAATGGCAAAGTAGCATTCAATCAAACCAACGCTGATAAATGCGGAGTTTCTCCCGCGGCACGGTGGCAGTTTGTTAAATCTTCTGCGGCTTTCGCGCGAATGCACCCCCGTCTCGAATAACCTATGAAACCTAAAAAACACTTTTTAAGGAAGAACTAGAACTCTTTAAATGCGAATTAACTAGCCCAATCATGAGATACTCAGTGACGGTGGAATTAATCGGGCTGGCCAAATAGGGCTTATCTTCCTTGAAGATGCTGTTCACTTTTCTGACTGCGCACTTTTCCTGGTTGTTGAAAGTGGCCAAAATCAGGTCGCTGGCTGTGGTCAATTCGACGTGAAATGCAAAATAGGAATTCTGGACCAGCCGCATTCCATCGGTGGCCGGAAGGAATTTGTTGTTAGGCGCAATCTTTTTTTGGTAGATTAGCTTGCGGTAGTCTTCGTTGGTTCGGGAATTTGGGTGCTAAAATGCCATGAACCAACCAGCCGTCTATACTGCTTAGCCCGAAATTTACTCACACTGAAGTAGTAGATGTTATAAGAAGTGGCCTCCACGCCCATGTCCATCTTGGCCTCATATAGAGCCTTGTAATCGTGCAAGTTGTTGGCGGTGGCTTGAAGCAGGACAACAATTCTAGCGCAGAACGCATTGTAAAGGTAGCTGAATCCCAAAAGGAGGCTAAAAGTTGCTATTTTCCCAGCAGTGCTTCTCGGTTCGTGGAAGTAGTCCATTTGGCAAACCACTCCGATCTAGAACCTCCAAAATTGCTCCCAAATCTGGACATTCTTCGGCTTCAACACATTCACCTGCATCATGACAATATCCAGAAAACTGGCAGCATTTTCATTGTGCATCTGGCGATTGGCGGCAAAACTCGCAACTTTCGCCTCCCAGCTCATGATAATCCAGATGACCAGGCCGCAAAGGCTCAGAACAATCGCGCAACTGATCCAGATATTCGTATCGAAAGGGAGGGCAAACAGGTTGTGGGAATAGGGCAGGGGCGGCGCCCGAAATATGAAATGCAGCGACATTTCCTTGGTGGTGCTTACCAGGAACTTGAAGTACTTTAGGCGCTCGGTAGGCGTAAACATGACGGTGCCTAAATACAAAGCGATTTTATTGAATTGCCTGGAAAATCCCTAGCTGGAAAATACCGGCAGCATCTGCTTTTTCGTGGCACAAGTCGCCTAACAGCCCTTTATAGTAGAGCTTAGAAGGGTGGAACTCCTGGCCCCATTCATTAGTTACGACGACTTCATGGCTCATGTTCCAGATATCGACAAAGTATTCATACATTATGTAATTAATTTTGGTCGCTTTGTCTATATGTTTATTTCTGCAAAAATGGTTCATTTTTCATCAGCTTCCCACATAGCAAAATGATATTCCCAGAATATACCTGGAATATTCATGTGATGTACATGCATATTCCTGGGACATACATGAGTTACATTATGAACATTCCATGTATGTCCCAGGAATCTGTCAGAGTTAATACACT
>NW_026018715.1:11831138-11832663 GCF_020466585.1 Dendroctonus ponderosae
AATAAATGTTCCATCACGACTGAAACACTCCTTGGTATTTTTTGAGCACGCATTAAAAATTATTCATCCGTTGAAGACCTGAGCGAGATTTCCTCTGCTTCTACTCTTTGAGGCCTTTGATGAATTGCCTTTGTACTCGTACCATTCTTCGGTCATTTTTGCATCTAATCTACTGGTGTTTTTTGGATTTTCGAGTTCTACGACTACTTCGACTTTTTTTAGCTTTATTGGTTCTTATAAGAATATCAGAGATTTATTGCCTCTTGCCCCTTTACCGATTCACTATATTTTCTTATAGAAATTAAACTTGATAACCACTCCACAAATAGGAGCTTCATATAAACTCAACAAAATGATTGTTTCACAGCCAGATTTGTCCTTACTGTAGAACTGGGTAAATTCTGATTGCTCCAAGCGTTTTTCTTTGTGTTTGAAGCGTTATTTAGCCCAATTTGTTTTCTGTTAGTCAATGCTTTGGTCATTTAGCGCCTAAGACACATTTTCTACAGGATGGCAAATGGAAACATGCAAAATTTCGGAAAGTTCGGCATGTACCTGGTTGGAAAAAAATGAGGTTTTTTGGATCTCAACCCCAAAAGTTTAAAGACAAACCAAATGGCTCAAGAAAGTTCTGAAAATTTTCGGCCATCTTTTGTATTTATAGGGTGGTCTCAAAAAAGCTCTTTTTCAGCGATAACTTTTCTGCTGCTGGTCCGAACTTTACGATCCTGAGCTCATATTGAAGCTTCATAGAAGTTTTAACGCGAAAATTCGATACACACTGTTGCACAAAAAATAACCCAAATCAGAATTGCCCCCAAAATCTGTGATTCTGGAAAATTTTCAACTCACTGAAGTTTACTATCAAAAATTTCGTACATTCATGCAGCCCGCTCTATTGAATTTCTCTTGCAATTCGATTGTTAAGTTTTGGCGTCAGTATGAGCTTTAGATTTTTAAAATGGGTTCAAGAAAAAGCAAGGCATCTAAAGACAAGACCAAAAAGTTGTTTTTTAAGATCACTCTGTAAATAAACGAGATGTGCGAAAAAATCTGAATGCCTGTGGTGTTAAAATACAAAAAAAAGTTTTTGGCCTAACTGAGATCATATAGAACTTTCGTGATTTTTGGAATGGTTCATTTGCCTACCTGTAGAAACTTTTTCTGCACTAACTTTTACCAAAGCTCATTAACTTAAGAAGAAGCTGCGTCAGTTTCGTCGCCCGCATATTTCATCGCTTTCATGTTTTCAGAGAGTTTCAAGACTCAAACACTTTAAATATGCATATTGGAGAGCTCCTAAGGTCTAAACCAATTTATAGAGCCCAAAAAACACGCATGTAAGAGTTTGAATTTTTAGCGAAAATTTCTTAAGAAAGAAGTGTCGAGTTTTTAGAAAATTTCACTCTCTTAAAAGGTCTCGAATTTTACATCATTTTCGTCACAAATAAGCGAGAAATACAAAGCTCCCATTGAAAAACACACCGGAAGCTTCAAATTTTAAATAATTGATGGTTTTGGCCCA
>NW_026018715.1:11832763-11835035 GCF_020466585.1 Dendroctonus ponderosae
TTTTTTAAAGAAATCCAAATTAATTCTAGTCAGAAGTTTTAAAATGTTTGGGAAGGATAATGGAGTGGCGGCACCTAAAGTGGGATACAAATCCTCAAAAGCTTAGAAGAACATCTTAAGGAAAGAATTGTTGCACACGGTATACAATAGATATAAGCAAAGGCTTTTAAGCAAAGCAAATAAATTGAAACTGCAAGAGTCACATTTGGGAAAAGCAACGATATTTTGAGCAGCAAACTTGAAAACTTTCGTGAATTCCCAAATAGAAATGTAGGTCCTCATGCTTCGAGTGGTTGAAATGTAGACGATAAAATTTGTTTAAAAGGTTTTTGAAATTTTCCAATTTCGTTTTCATTGTGTGTCCAAATGGAACAAGGCTAAATTTTTATAAAATAATTCTTTGCTAATGGCTCAAGTTGCGTATTAGATGATGACTTGATGGGAAAACTGGATGGTCGAGGTCTGCTAAGAAATTTGCAGGGATGGGGGCAATTTCATGGAAGCGCCACCCAATGGGGGCCAACGAATCGGAAAGAGCGACACCGCGAAATAACAAACGACAAACTTTTGATACTTATTTACATAAAACAAATGACTGCGCTCGTCCATACGAAAAGTTGGCTAATATTTCAACGACGCCGTGTCTTGGCGTCACCTTGCCAGGCGTCGAGGCAGGTATATTTCCCTTGGGATTCTGGATGCGCTCCTCGGGATGACGAGTTGTCGGTTTTTTTCTCCACATTTTGTTGCCACAGCCAATGATCTGGATCTTGATTTAAAACTGTCAATTTTAGTTCAACGCCAGTCTGATCGGAATACGTGCTTTAATTTCCTACATTGTCGTCTTTTGTGCTCTAGACGCTCTATTTGTGTAGAGAACCTCACTGAGTAGCTCTAGAAAGTCTCAAACATACTTCCAAGTTTTTCAGTGGAGAATTTCTACAGTGGTCATAGAGTTTGTCATGTACATGCTCATTCTATGCAAATGATTTTCGCATCAGTTCGTCATCAGTAAAAAAAACTGAAGATCCACATAGAAAACCGCGCATGAGTAAGGTTCAAGTGATTAATTCCGCAACGTTCCGCCTCTGGTTCATATCTCATCCATGCTGCATTGAAGTTATCATCGTTTTATTGCTCTTTTTTATTCGTTGCGATGCCAATGCTGCCTCCATTTTACATTTTCCCGGATTTACACGTGTGATTGATCGCCAAAGAGAAGGCTTTTTGTCCATATCCCGACAGAGCAAGTTTTTTTCTATTTATTATTTCCGTTCGCTTTCCTCGTGCCGATGCCTAAATTAATGGAATTTCATTACGCCCTTCGATATTTTAACAACACGTCTGCGATTTTATGTGTTTTTGGTTTGAGGATATGGAAAAACATAATTGTCTGGGTTTTAAAAGCGACAGGTCGAAGTGTTTGCTTATTGAAGATTTCGTTGCGTTGAAAAATTGTTATGTTTCAATAATGATTGGTCCGGCAAATACAGATTTTCGAATATACATTATTTTCATTGGCAGGTTTTGGTCTATCATCAAACCGTCGAAAGACTAACGGTTTAAGAACAAAAAAAAGATTTGCAAGTCATAAATTGATTTATAACCTATATTAATTATCTGCTGGGGTTAAACATGAATGGCAAGATTGTATTCAATGCTGATGACACAGCACTGATCTTTCAGGGGTTTCGTGGGATGAGGTTAGAAAGAAGGCAATGGACGGGCTGGATGTGGTAAAACAATGGCTAGATTCACATAAATTATCACTAAATTTCACGAAAACCCATTTTATCTCGTTCAGTATAACAAAGGCTAATAGACCACATTTTAGCCTGGTTAGCCAAATAAACCCAGACCTTGAAATTAAGGCTGTGTCAAAGGTAAACTATTTAGGAATCATAGTGGACAGAAATTTGAAATGGATAGAACATGTACACTATTTGACAGGCAAAGTTCGAGGACTCATTCATAAGTTCTATGTTCTTCGAGATTTTTTGGACAAAAAACTACTTATACAAATACTAGTACTAGTATACAAATCGTTAGTAGAATAATTGCTTAGATATGGCCTTATAATATGGGGTGGAGCTTATGAATCTACGAAGACCATTAAAAGTTGTTCGAAATTATATTTTAAGAATAATTTATAGAAAGGACAAACTATATCCATCTAGAGAGTTGTATAACAGTGAAATAAGCGACATATCATTGCTATACATACATTCAGCATGCTCATTTACCCATAAGAACAAAAACACTCAAACATATG
>NW_026018715.1:11835135-11838018 GCF_020466585.1 Dendroctonus ponderosae
CTACTCAACCCAAACTACCAGAACTAATTCCTTAGGCTGTTACAGGAATTTTGATGATTGTTTGTTCGCCTTGCGATCAACAACAAAGCGAGTGTCGGTTACCAGAAAAAAACATCTCTCGCTTGATTGACTCTTGAAAATCGGCCATCAATAGCGCCCTAAATAGCCGCTCTTTGATTCCACGAAACAGTAGTGGATCTTCTCTTTGTTGCCGCCTCTTTTGTGTCGCTGTTGACATTGTAAACAGACACCCCATAGTGCCTTAATCGCAGCTAAGTATACCGGCCTTAATCAGCTTTGCCATTTTCATTCCCGGCCTTTATCTGATTCACTTCTTCCGCATAATGACGAATCGAAAAGCGTTGTTTTTTTTTAGTTGAAAGCTCACGCACAATGGATTATACAATCGCGGCTCGAATGCATATTTCTTGAGAAACATCATTGGTACTGTTTGTTTTATAGATGCCAGTTGCAAACTTCCCCAAGTGTAAATGAGAAAGTTACTTAACTAAGAAGTAACTGAGCTTCAAAACTTCCCTTCTTCCATATCACTGATAATTGTTAGAGCCATTGGTCGCGTCCGATGTCTCGTTTACGCTTAGAAGATTGAAACTGGACAACTTTTCCATTCCAATTTCATTTAAAATTTGCATCAGTTCCGAATATTCCATCAAAAGTTTTGCGTGCGGGGTCTGCTTTGAATTTAAATCAAGTTAATAACTGAACTAAATAATAAAATCAAAGCACGTTTGATATAAACAGAGGGCCAGGAGTTTGTCGGCTTCGCCGTCCCGTCGATGATTTCTTTGGGGAAATAACAACTTCTAATTATTTGCGTGCTTGGTAGCATTTAGACACCAGCTTGGGGAGTTCTTGACTTAATCCTGTAGGCGAAAGAGAGAATTTGCAGTTGTCGGGCACAGATAACTCATTTCGATTAGTGGCTTAAGGAATTGAATGGAAATACTACTGCACAGGAAAAAATGATAAAGATAGAGAAACAAAAACTTTGTCGCCATCCTTATTAAATTACCGTTTATCTGGATTCTCTTCCCCTAGAGCTAGTCAGAAAGAGTGACAATTTTCCCGTTAAGACGTGGTCCAAAGCAAGAATCCAGGAGAAACTTGAAAATGCTTGGCTTTCTTTTGCTGACAAACTTCCAACAATGTTTTTATGGTGCTACTAACTAATAAGCAAGAGACATAAAAAGCACTGTGGCAACCATGCGCCCAGGTAAACATTTGTTGACATCCCCGCCAGCTTTACAGCGACTTTGCGGTTAGATTTCCTGTTATGCTCCTCAAAGCTTCAAATGTGTAACCACTCCAAACATGCATAAAGTTTTTGTATAAGGAACTTTTCCTTGAGATAAGCGGACCGAAAGTGTTTCTAACGGATCAATGGCGATGGGATCCTCCCATCGAATCGAGACCCGGTAGCATAATAGATTGTTATAACACTGCAGGAGGTAGAATATTCCCTACGTTCTTTGGTGAAAGTTCAAACAATTACAATTAATTGTATAAAAAAGAAGTAGCCAGGAGCGTACAATAGGGCGATATATCAATAGCAGGGAATCATAATACCACTTAGGTGCGACCTTAGTCGGTCCTTCGGTACGCGTGCTGAGCCCTAATTGGTGCTCTTCTCACACGTGTTTGTTAATGTAACGTCCATTTTCGCTCTGAAATTGTATTATATTCGCTTTTGTTCCTAACGAGCTTAGGCCCTTGGACGAGTGCGGTACATTTTTGGCCCGAATTAACCCCATTTGTCAGATGGGATCGGGATACTCAACTTACAAACAGCGCATCAACAAAGTTTCCGTCAAATTATAACTTTAACAGTAGGAGAATAATGAGGCAAAGAACGAGATCAGAAATAAATTGTGTAAAATCTTAACAAATTTCAAAGGCAAAATAAAACAGAACACAAATAAAAGTATGGCATGTCATGTTAATGGACTGATAAATGAAACAAAAAAATGTATGTATGAAAACACAAACATTTGCATACTAACAGCAGATAAATTTGCAAAACTGTAATTATGTTAAAAAGTGAATACAAAACGAAAATGCTAGGCTTACCTACTACTTACTTATACTACCAATATACAAACAAAATTAAATAAAATAAGAAATTTATGGCGTAAAAAGAAATTCATAACAGATAATTTGAAACGAACACTATCTTGCAACAATGGCCGAGCACCATTTATATATGGCCTACCAAAACTGCATAAGGAAAACATTCCATTACGACCGATAGTTAGTACCATAAATGCTCCAACGTACCGATTATCTATATATCTGTCAGCAGTTTTAAGTAATGTATTGGGAAAGTCACAATATTACATTAAAGACTGATTTTATAAAACAAAACAACAAAAAATACCAAAGAATCATCGGATAATATCACTGGATGGTGTATCATTATATACAAACATACCAATACATTACTCAATAAGCTGTATAAAAAATAAATGGGCAGAGATAAAAGAACATTCAAAATTACCCGAAAAAGAATTTATTGAGGCGGTAGAATTGTGCTTAAAATCCACATATTTCCAGTACGAAAACAAGTTCTATTCACAGATATATGGAGTAGCAATGGGTTCTCCCATAGCAGCAACAATTGCAAATTTGGTAATGGAAAATTTGGAAGAACAAATAATATCTAAATTAAACTATAAGTGTGAATTTTTTAAACGATTTGTGGATGACTGCATAATGTGTCTCCCAAAAGACAAAATTCGATATACACTAGATACGTTTAATGCCTTTCATGACACCCTAAAGTTTACTCTCGAAGAAAATAAAAGAAATTCTATAAACTTTCTAGACCTAACAATTAATTATGATAACAACGGGGAAATCAAAACA
>NW_026018715.1:11838118-11840245 GCF_020466585.1 Dendroctonus ponderosae
AATTCCTCCGACTCCTAAAATGAGCGACAAAATCGGCAGGGACTCAAATCTACCAAACAACCTGATGAACCAAATCGAAATCATGACGCTGAGTACCAACTAACAACAAAAGCAAGTATGGATTACAATCCACTTATGTACCACATAAGTAGATTTCTGCTCCAAAAATTCTGATCAAACGCGATATTTTTTCTACATAACCCCCCCTTGACTTTAAAGCTGGATCCGCCCCTGGATATAGCCAATCTCTTAATATTCTAGTTTAGAATGCTTCAAGTTTTTTTCGTTTGGACAAACGATGCGACCAGGATTCCATGCCAAACTAACCGATTTTTGGGGACATTTTTTCATCAAATTTTAATTCAATTCAATTTAAACAAATCGCAATTGGCTCTCTTACAAATAACAATTTTGGTATCAGGTTTATTGGGTCTGCGGTTAATAGATATCGACAGATTACAAACCAGTTATAGACGCACTTCCACTGTTAGTTGTTCTTGCGTCAATTAAAGTTGCAAAAAGTTGCGCCTTTTTTAAATTATTTTTTTTGTTTCAAGGTTTCACTCAAAATGTGAAATACAAATGTTCATATCGTTTATTTCATATTACGTTTGGGCGAGACAACAGCGCCATCATCAGATTTAAAATTCAACACAAACCCATAATTGGGACAGATTACATTCTTTTTCTCTCTTAAAAAAAAGAAACATTTTTATTTCACATTTTCACTGAAACCCAGGAGAGAAAAAATATAATAACAATTATACGCAGTCAGGAAAATAAATCAAAGTATTTGTTAAAGCAAAGAACCACAGCAGCATTTTACTAAAAGAAAGCGCACATCCAGATTTACAGTCCAGTAATTTCCTTGATCCAGGGCACGAAATGTGGGACACTGGCGTACACTCCTGGAAAACCAGCTCGCGCACACCCATTTCCCCAAGAAACGATCCCCGTTAAGTACCCGTCCACCATGAGTGGCCCCCCAGAGTCCCCACTGCATGCGTCCTGTCCTCCTTCGGTAAATCCTGCGCAAACCATCCTGTCCGTGATGAATATGCCAGTTCTGTTGGACAAATCGCCTGAAAAAACTCCCATTTTCGTTCCCAATTCAGCAAAAACCGTTCTGGAACTCACTGTAGAACTCTTGGCAGGATTCGTTGTTTACGATAGGAACCGTAACTTCCTGTAGTTCGTCCATCAATGAACCGCCAGCGAACGGCGTTCCCCATCCAGCGACTGTAGCTAAGCTTCCTGAAACCCATGAAGCGCTCACTAAGTGTGGAGCAATTGAACATAAAATGCAATTGAACCTGCAGTTGGGTGCCACCCTTCGGGCGGCAATTGGGCATAACCGATAATGTCTTCAACAGCACTTTGAGCCATGCTCAGTCTCACCAAAGCAATATCGTAGTCAATGGTGGTCGCATTGTACTGCGCATGCCTGAGAAGATGGGTTGCCATCAAAACGGTTCCTCCAGAGGCCCACAGGTGGGAACCCAGTCGGAAGCTGTAGCGATGTGGCCCTCTAGAACCAATGCAAAATTAAGCACCAGAATCATGTGGTGAAAAACAGCTTACGCGGACACGCAATGAGCAGCAGTAACAATCCAATCGGGCGCTATAAGAACAGCTCCACAACTGTGGCGGTGCCAATTGTGGAAAGACGCCTGGTAAGGGTGGCTGGTGATATTCACAGGCCAGCCGCCCACAATGCGACCATCGGGCAACGGAACCAGAGGTTCCGGTTCCAAAAGATCTTCTCTTTTATCGATAAGAACTGAAAAAAAGAAGATGCTTGAAGAAGCTGACTGCAGTATTGAAAGCCTGCATGCAGGGCTTAATTCGATGCTTTGAGTATTGAAGAAGCACAGTGTGCTTAGGTTCTTAGGTTGTCAATATTTTTTTGATCGGACGCCCATTTCCAAACATTCACATCCTGAGTTATTCAGCAAATTGTTTGGTTCCTTCTAAGGTATTGTTTCAAAGTGCATCTCGATTGCAATTTTCTTGTTTTTTTTGTAGAGAAAATCAGGGTATTTTGGACGAAATGTGATGAAAAACCGCGATAGAAAAGCGGAAGCAAAGTCCTGAGATTTGGTGCCTCATGGTTACGAAGAATCTTTG
>NW_026018715.1:11840345-11842544 GCF_020466585.1 Dendroctonus ponderosae
AACAATAAAAAACGATTAAAAAAATACTTTTAAGTATAGCGCCAGTTTTGATGGGTTGGAATAGCAAACGATCACTCAGCTTCTCGTGTGGTTGATTTTTGTCTTTCTTGAGCCGATTTTCACGTTGACGAAACGGCAGCAAATTTAAAAGGTATCTCTATTCAGGCATAAATATTTAAGCGGGGTTCATAACAGTTCGGCATGTCCCAGGCGAGCGCCGCCATGTTGCGCTTGATGGCCGAATGATGATTGTTTGATGAATATTTGATGAGTTGTGAAGCGCGTAATGGCGCCCGCCCTCAAATCACTGTTTATGAGCGCCCGTAATATTCCGATGTTTTATGGATGCGTCCCGTTATCTTCTGCGAGCCAATTTGCACTAGAATGAGACCACTGAAATATGTTATCATGGGCTGAATAAAAAATAACTGCATCACAACGGATCGCAATTTCACACATGCGATGGCTTAAACGATGTCAGCAGGAGAAAGCTAAAGGACTCTACAAGAATTTCTTCAGTGCTGATGATTCTTAATCTAATGCTTGTTTTTCATTCCGGAGGAACCGTGTATGATCATATGCAGGGACCCGGACCCGAACCGACCTGGACCCAAAACCGGAACGGAACAGGTGTTTTTTGAACTGGAACCGGAACGGAACTCATATTTGATATTAAGACACTGTTAGGTGCTGAACCGCAACCGAAATATTTTATTTCGGTTTTTTCGGTGTTTTTTTCGGTTCTGCTTGTAACGTTTGAAAGAAATTACTGTACATTTTACAGGAAAATTAAAAATAATCCTTGCTAGGACATTTTTGGACCCTCGGTATAAGGTAGTTTTAGACTACAATCAAGTAGAAAGAGCAAAAGCACATTTAAAGTCGTTATGGACTAAACTGTTATTCTTCAAAGAGTGCAATTCTTCTAGTTCTAAATATGATTTTGACCGACACGATAGGGAAACTGAATCATCTAATTCACCAAGCGATGAAATGGAACTCTTTTTGAGACATAAAGATTCACAGCAAAAATTTTTAAAAGAAATTAATCAGCACGAATTTTCTTCACAAGGATCATTTGTAGCCCTTAACAAAATTGAAAATATTTTAAATTCCTATAAAGTGGAACAAAGCCGCATACGCTTAGGGAAAAATTAAACAATTTTTGATTTCTGGAAGAAAAAGAAAGAGCTTAATCCCGAGTAATACATGCTTGTTCAAGTATTATTAAGCGTACCGGCAACTCAAGTTAGTGTTGAGAGGTTATTCTCAGGACTCAAATTTTTGTTGCCGCCTTCAAGGTCAAATATTAAAGAAAAAAATTTTAGAGGAACAATTATTTGTGAGGACCAACCGACTTTTCAATCGAAAAGAACAAACACCGCACGTTTATACACTATTTTTAAATTCTTGAAGAAAAGTTGAATTATTTTAGTTTCTCGAACCAACAAAGAAACATTTGAAATTGAAATGTTGGACAAAAGCAACTCCTCAAAAGATGGTGAAAACATGAACCAGGAAGAACAATGTTTAAACGGAAATAAGAGTGAAAGAAGAGGAATTGAGGAAGTTGTGGACCTTAATGAAAACGGAAAGACGAGAAAAGAGCTAAAGTCAGAAAGTTAATTGACAAATTACTTTTCAAAAATACAACGATTAAATTGATTTTTGTATGGAAGTCTTTATTGCAATGTTGTTTCATTTAATGTTACCTGAATTTCAATCCTTGTGTGGGGTTGCTAGTCTTCCTACACTCCTACCTCCTACCATGCAACCAGCCGAAGTACCGTATGAAGCAGTGGATAGTTTACGCATCTTTTATCTTTTATAATACGAGCATGAAAAAAGATAGTGAGATTTCTAATTAGAGTATATATCAATTTTGGAACCGAAATAAACCGAAAAAAACCGGAACCGGAACGGAACCGAATTGGAAATTATTTTCTAAACCGGAACAGTAACGGAACCGAAATTTTAAATTTTGCCTTAGGCCGAAACCGGAACGGAACAATTATTTCGTTTCGGTCCGGGTCCTTGATCATATGGTTTTTGTGACTGATTTTTCTACTATGGCGCTCAGAGGAGCACAATGTAATGTACAATTTTTAAAAAAGACAGAATTTCCTCACGTCTTTTATTACAGATTGATAAATAGTGCTCCCATTTCGCAATAAGAACGAATTATTTATCAAAAAATAA
>NW_026018715.1:11842644-11851749 GCF_020466585.1 Dendroctonus ponderosae
AAGGTTTTGTCGGTTGATTCGCTGATAACCAGAACGTAGCTGTTGATGGGGAAATAAACGCGTTTGGCCCTTAAAGTTGTGGTGTTGCCGAAAATTAGCCATGGGAATTTGAAGAGTTTCCTTTGGAGAGCCTGTTGGGGAAAATCTGGTTTTTTAGCGCAACTTTGAGTGAATCCTGGACTTACGTCTTGGATGAGTGCATCGAAAAATCCACAGTCCATATCCACGAGAAACATTCTCTTAAATCTCGAAGATTTCAAGGAAATATCGTTGGTAACTGCGTACATTAAGTTGCTTTTCTTGAGCAGTTTCAGCAAGCGGACATTTTGCTCTAAAAACAGCCTTTATGTCCACAGCTCTAAGCTCAAAGTTCTCTCTCATACCTCGACTCCAACACAGACGCGCCTCCAACATCTTCCCGGGCAATTTCCCCAGAAAATCCTCCAGAAAAAGCAGCTTATCCACAGCATAAGCTAAAGAGAAAGTTAACAAGAAAACCATCCCGAAACGCTTCTGATTCATTTCGTCGTTTGGACTTTATAAATGCAAATTGACTCCCAACACTGAACCAAATTATAGACAGCGCATTTCGGCCTGCTGAGTGGTGGTTAGAAGAAAAATTCGTGAAACACCTAATAAGGTGTGATTATAGTGGAGAAAGCCATCGTTTATTCAACAGCTTGCATTGTCTCATATACAGGGTGTCGCATTGGAAATGGTTAAAAATTGACCGACGGATTTCTGAGAAAATAATACGGTTGCGATTTAATTTCAAAAAGTTATTTTTTTTAACAACTCCTGAATATCTTGGAGTTTTTGACTGAAATTTGGAATCCAGGGGTTTTCGTGGGAGACAAACTTTCAGAGCCAATAATTCGCTTTTAAATCGCTCTAATTTTTTTCTGTGTTTGCTACCGAAGAGCTCATCCCCCCCCCGAATAAATGGATTTCAATATTTTATCCCTAAGATCAAGAGTTTTCGAGATATTTGCAATTAAAGTATTCGGTGCGCTGAATTTATGGAAAAAACCTGCCTATTTATGGATGGAATAGAGGATAATAATAATTTAATAGAAAATACCAAGTTAATAAACACAACAATAAATAAGGTTAGCATCAGGACCAGAAAACTGATGAGCTTTTGACTAAAGTTGTTGAAAATAACGTCCACAACTTCAATAGATTCAATCACACGTTTATTGAACGATCTTCCAATTTAAAAAGTAGATCTTTTTCCCCAAAAATTGCATTAATAGTTTGTGTCCGATATCGTTTCTTCATACACTAAATACTTCAAGGTATCTACAAGCACAAAAATCTAGTCTTGAGGATTGAAATCCGGCCTTCGTGCCGGCCATGGTGCTTGACTTTGTTTGGCAAATTTGTCACCTACGAGTACGAAATTGTACGAAAAAGCTTGTTGTTTGTGAGTTTCTTGAAAAAAACCATTAAAAACAAGTTCCCAAATCCATCGGAAAATATTTTAGGTTTTTCTTTTCAATACTTCCCAATGTTCCTGCTGCAAAACGGCCGACAAATTTGCAGCTCCGAAATACTATTTCCAACGCTCCGACAATGATTGACCAATTTGTTTTTATAACTATGTGATTCCCAAATTGATTTCCCATGTAGAAAATTTTAAGCGTAGAACGAATTTTCAGTTGCAAAATCCATGGGAAATATTTAATTTTCGGTTTTCCCTTTCAATAGTTCCCGATGTTGCTGCTCATTCCAACCAACGTTCCGACAATAATTGACTAATTTGGTTTTATAACTCGTGATTGCAAAATAATTTTCCATGCAGAAAATACAAGTGCTAAGAGTAGGACAAATTTTGAGATCAGAAATCCAAGGAAAATATTTAATTTTCGGTTTTCTCTTTCAAATTTCAAAAGATACGACAATAATTGACTAATTTTTTTTACAACTACGTGATTCCAAAATAATTTTCCATAAATTTCAAACGTTTTGGAAGACTTGAAAAAGTTCTTAGACATCTCTGGCCAGTAGAATGAAGTAGGTACCAACATAACGAGGTTGTAAGCACCTGAGTGAAGAAATAGTTGAAACATACACTAGATGCCGACATTCACTCGGTTTGCGTGATTCGCAAAAGAAAATATTCCGGCCTCAATTTAAAAATGGACGAGAACAAGCCCTGAAAAGTTGTGAAGAGAACGAAATGAATCCAGAGATGGATTCTGAGTGAAGGGTTTTTCCTAATAAAAAAACCTTTTGAAGATTGGAAAGATCCAGATTATCCCTCTTTGGCATTGGAACTTCAGCAATAAACTTTCGATTTTCTGTCGGTGTTTTCACGAAATATCAAAGGAATTTTTAGGTCACCAAAGGTTTAGACGCACCATTACAGTACTCCAACAAAAACCTCTATTCTCAACACCCACTAAAATAATAACCAAACCAGAACTTTGTAACTTAATTTATTTATCCTTAACATGCTTATAATGAATGAAAGAATCGTATCAGTGAATATTGTACTTTGAACCATTGGGAGCGATTTCTGGAGACGACCGAACCCGCACCAAAGTGTGATTGGTCGACGTCTTTGAAGAGCTGCTGGAGATTTGGAACAGTGCCAATCTGGAGTTGGGCTTTTCGGAAGTTTTCCTAAGATCCCTTTGAAGATACCCGGCAACTTTCTGCGGCTGAACGCTTGAAATGTGGGATTTTGAGTCGATAATTTTGATATCTGGAATGCCTGGGAGTTGGTGTCGCTCGAAGATTTTCTGGATTTGTTCATGAGCATGGCTGGTGGATGGAAGGTTGGAAATGTCCCGCTCCAGCTTTTCTGGACGTTCTTCTTTGATGCGCACTTTCTTCTGCTGCTTGCTGGCGCTTTTGCTCCTGGATGTTTCATGCTTGATATACTTCAGTCTGTTGTTGGTTTCGCTTCGCGTTTTGTTCAGCCTGAGCTTTTCGAACTTCAGGTGCAAATTGTCCACTTCCAGTTGGAGGCAGAGGTTCTCATACACCAGGCAACTGTTTTGCTTAACTAGCTGGAAGTGTTTTTTGGATTGATCGAGTTATTTAATTGAAGGTCCAATTACGTGTAGGTATTTTTTGCTGCTGCAGGAAATCGGCGTGGAAAGTCTTTCCTGGATGAGATCGTCCAGTTCTTGGGAAAGGTTGTGGATCTTCGTCTTGTAGTCGTTAAGCAACTGTTGTAGAATCAACAACTTTAGTGCAGCTTCAAAGGAAACAATAGTACCTTTTCGTGCTCCAGTTGCATGGTTTTCAGCTCAGTCTTCAGGCAGGTTTTCGTGTTCTTCATCCTCAAGAACTTGATGCTTAAGTTGTAGTTGGCCTCCAAGGTCTGGTTTAAGGTGTGCTTCACTTTGGCCATCTCCTTCTTGTACTGTTCCACTGATGGCTCGCTTTTGCTCGCCATCGAAGTGCCGCTCAGCGCCTGTTTCAGCTTCTTGAATTGGTTCATTTCCTGGCAATAAGTTTCTTTCTCTTGGTAGTAAAATTTGCGCTCATCTTCCAGCTGCTGGAGCAGGTTCTTGTTGGATCTTTGCTGCTTCAGCAGTTCCATTGTGATTTTTTCTTTCTCTCTGGCGATTTTTGCTATGGCCACCTGTACACATGATCAAAAGGGTACTGGGACATACTTGCGCTCAAAAGACGACAATCTGAACGAACTTTTATTTAGAAACAGTGTTTGGCTCTTCACAGCAAGTTGCACTAAAATCCATCGAATCATTCATTCTACCGATATTTCAATAAAAAGTTAAAATTTCAATTAAGAGCTCAACGGGACACTGTATAATGTTGGGCTGATTTTGAATCTTGATTTCTTCCGATTTCTTTACTCACCTCCTTTTTTTCCGTATCCCCTTGAAGGGCGCTGATTGCCGCCTTGAGGTTCTCAATTTGTTCCTTCAGAGCCTTAATTTCAACAGCTAGTTGTTGTTCTTCAGACATGAAGTTCGACGGTTTCTCTTTCTGATCACCATGCGATCCGTGGGAGCTTCTGGACCAAACGCGCCTAAAACAGGCCACATTTCAAAGTCATTTTCAAAAGTTCCACTCGCTGTTACCTAACTAGATTGTTTGGCGTTTTTAGAATTTTTTTCATTTAAAATCCGGCACTTTCAGGCTCTATTTCCTTGTATTGTTTATCGGCTTTCAGTGTCAATACTTTGAATTTTGACAATTTTTTTTCGCTGATTTTTACGTCGTTAAGGTGAGGTCGTTTACCTGTGCTTATGATAATGGCGGATTACGTAAGAAGAGCGCTTCGTGCACTCGTTCATAAAAAGCTCGATTTGTTTGGGACCAAATAGAGGAAATGGATGTAGGCGACTGTTTGGGTCTCACGATTCTGCTGTTATTGCCGATCTGGAGTTTCACCTATTGGCTGGCGAAAGTTGGTAGGAAGCAATTTGAGGATTCCTACCGAAAAATTCGACTAAAGTTCATTAGAACAGATTACAGTAAATGTTAGGGAGAACGCAATAAGGACAAGATGGGGATATTTTAGTCCGGAAAAGTGATCTATAGCGGATGCTTCCGGACTATAACTTGTCAGCTAATCGGCAATAAAAAATCAATATCAAGCGCTTACAATAAAACGCGGTTCCGCATTCTGCAGACAATGATGTCGATTTCAGGCCGTTGGTGTGAGTAAAAGAGCAACATCTCTGAATGGCAATTCAGGACCGGATTTCGTGAAAACTAGAGAGTTTTCCACTACTTTTTTCAAGTTTTTTTTACAACCTTCTTCAAGTTGCTTTCAGCCTACTATCAGAAACTTATCAAATTTCTATGATTCATGGTGTTTTTGTTTAATCAACTCGTCGATTTCTTCATGCTTCTTGTCCTGTTGCGTCTTGTTGCATCAATTGAATGTAAATTTGCTTTTGATCACTTTCTACCCGGATTAAGTTTTGAAGATTCTTATTCAAGCCGTTCCTGCGGGCGCATCTTCATAGCAAAAATGTCTATTTAACCTTCCTCCTGCTGGGGCACTTTCACTGCTTCGTTCTTAGGTCTGCGATCTGCAGAATTTGCCCGCAGGAATAATAATAATGCGCGATCTCGCCGCAAATATCAATGCCGATAATCAGGAAATGTGGGATATTTGGGTCAACTGTATGAAACTAATGAAGTTTTTAGTAATTGTTACATTGCATTTTTTGGAATGGATGTACCCAGCTAATTAGCGCAATTATTTAATATTCTCTTTCTTGCTAATTAAAGGTAATTTATTGCCGAATAACGGAATACGCCATGAATGGACGACATTGTTCCTATTGCAATATTTTGCAATTGTTTTCTAAATAATCCACTTTTACACGGCAAATTAGCGCTTTACATTGATGGTTGATGGGAATGGATTCTAAGGCGCTTTTCTGTATGAATCTGTGCGTTTTTTCTTTAGGCTGAACCGAGAAATCTAAGCCAGTAAAACCATGTAAAACTATGAAAAAACTGCTATTTGCATCCTAATTTTCCAAGCAAAAGAAAAACACTGTGCTGGTCATTGCAGGCATTTCGCAATGGCCTCAGGTATATCTATAAGCAGGATCTCATTCCATACGAACCAAAGGAACATCATATTTATGGCGAAACCATCGTTCCGCAAGGCCGGAGGAAATGTTACTTGCCATCGATAAGTCGTTTGTTTTTGTTATTTAACATTAGAGCTCTTAGGAAATCGCAAAACACACTAGTTCTTGCAGGTTTGACCCAAAAATATCCATAACGAAAATGTTTTTTGCCTACAGTTTTCCTGAAATATTCCTGAATGCTACTCAAATAAATCAAATTGAATAGCGAGCAGGCAAAGCAGGCCAAAACTTTCATTACTGTACACCATTGTAGCTTCCATAGAAAAATGTAAAAATGCATCTGTTTAATGTGAGGTTTGATCCATATTACATAAATTGAAAACTGCTAAAGTCCAGTTTCTTCCTTGATCCAGGATAAGAGACTGGGAACACTGGAATACACGCCTGGATAGTTGGCAACTGCACACTGATAACCCCAGGAAACGATTCCTGCTAAATAACCATCGACTATCAATGGACCTCCGGAGTCGCCATTGCAGGCGTCGTATCCTCCTGCTGGATATCCTGCACACAACATTCTGTCTGTGATGTAAATTGAATACGCTGCAGTCAGAGCACCTGGAAAGTTCCTCAGTTAAACTCCGAATAGTTTCAAGATTTATTTATGTAGTTTTAAAGTAGTACACATCTAGTTTAGGCCAGTTTGCTCCTTTATCCAGGACAGTAAACTGGGGAAGCTGGTGTAAACCGCAGGAAATCCTTCGGAGGCGCAGCCTCCAAATTTCGACCAAGAAACCACTCCGGTTAAATAACCATCGACTATGAGAGGACCGCCCGAGTCTCCATTGCACACATCTGCACTTCCATCCAGAAATCCTGCACACAACATTCGCCCAGTCACATAAACACCATACACTATCGACTCGTTCTCTGGAACAGGGGAATTTGCTTTGTCTTTTGCCTGCTCAAAAGTGATTCATTTGCTAGGAAAAATAGGCAAGCTTAGTGCTTTACTCAAAGAAGATGGTAGCGTGTAAGGTGGCGCAAAATCTCCATAAAGCTTCAGAGAAGAAAAGTGTCAAATTGTGCAGTTGATCAACTTGTTCCGTTTTGCAAGCAGCAGTGGCCTACATCTTCAACGAGAAAACCCCATCAGCTTGCAAGGTAAAGCTTATTTCGAAAGACTTCAAGAAACCTACTGTAGTATTCTTCGCATTCTTCGTTGCTGACAATTGGCACATTCACCTGCTGAAGCTCGTCCATCAAAGATCCTCCATAGTACGGGGTGCCCCAACCAGTTACCGAAGCAATCGATCCTGGATTGAGTTGATTAGGAGTTTTCCTCAAAACACTCAGTGGGCATTTTTACCATTAGTTGGAGTCCAATCCTCTGGAGGTAGAGTGGCATATTGGATGGTGTTGTTGACTTCTTCTTGATGGTTGGCCAGCTTGATTAAGCCCACGTCGTAGTCGATAGTTGAACTGTTATACAAAGGGTGAGGAATTACTTGGGTGGCCAGCACCAACGTGCCACCTTCCGCCCACAAGGCGCTCCCCAATCGGAAGCTGTATCTGTGCACGCCACTGAAATCAATCTTAGATCTCACATTTCCAACTTACCACAATAATCAGCGTGAGTTCGCGCTTATTTACTTATCAGAGCATATAAAGATAATCGTTTAGGGCTGTAAAAACTTGCTTGGGACACTAGTAACGGAAGAACCTACAGTTTCCAGTGAGATTTCAACTCACCCGGATAGGCAATGGGCAGCAGTGAGAATCCAATTAGGAGAGATTAAAGAACCTCCACAACTGTGCCTGTGCCAGCTCTGAAGCGACACCTGATGAGGATGGTCACTGATGTTGACCGTCCATCCTCCAACAATCCTGCTCTCCACATGCCTCAGAACGGAGCCAGATTCTTCCACATTTTCAGCTTCAATTTGAAATACACGTTGATGTAGACTTGGTGGATACCAAGAGCCTTTCTTCATCTTCACTTACCGTATTCACTTAAAGCGCTGGATAACACGCTGATGATTACAAGCCACAGCATTCTGGTTGGTTCGGTCTTCACTAGCTGAATGGATGAGCGTTCTGGGAGATTATCATAGAAACACAGAGTTTTATGGTGGTTTCGATGATTTCTTTCCGTTTATCAGGGTTTATCAGTCCCATTATAAATTGGTGAGGATTATTATTGGATTTTCATGCATCGAATCACATGAAAATGTGGATTTAAGATGCGTATGTCTTACCTACACGGACAGTGACGGCGCCAGCTTTATGTTCCGCTTAAGCGAAAGTAGATTAAAAATACTTAAAATAACGAAAATAGCATTATAAACAGTGAATGAAAGTTTTATAAGGAGGTGACATAAATCAATAATGAAATAGTTATTCACGGAGAACATTAGAAGAGGCATTCTTCTATTATGATGCTTAGCAGCAAAGGAATCTATAATTAACTCTAAATCTATTTTATGCAATATATTTTTCAACAAAAAAAATGCCCAAGTTAGTAAGTGCTGAAAGTTCCTTCAAAACTTGCACTGGAAGATGGTACAGTCATTGCAATATTGCATAGTTTATTTATTTTATGGAACTCTAAACTAAAATCTTGCAAAAGAAGTGTGAGATCTGTTAAAGGGTTTATTTTTAGATTATTTGTGACTTCATACCTCTTCGTGGTATTCGGCAATGATTTTGTCTCGTCTTCAATTGAAACTTTATCACATTGGAAATGATTAGCAAAATAAATAAGCGTTCTAAGTGTAAAAAAATGGATTAAATGTACTAAATCGTGTTTTTAAACCCAGCTTTTGCTTCTGCAGGCCTTTTCCAGTTCGTAACAAAACTCAAACTGCTGGTTCCACCTTGTTTGAAGAAAAATCTACAAGAAAAACCTGAATACAGCATCTTTGATAAGGCCGTACTTAAGCCAATCATTAATGATATAATAACTGGACTTAAGAATACGAAGATCACAACCATACCGGTTTTTAGGAAAACTTGCTATGACCGTCTTGAAAGTTCATCTAGCGATTGAGCCAAATCAATGACTTCGTTTTCCGCTATATGAAAATATTTGGCTCTTGTCCTGGCAGGAAACAAGTACCCATATTTAGGATTAGAAAATAATTTATTAATACTAACTCAAAATTAATTCCTGGGTTTCAGTCATTTATTGTCTCTATTTATCAATTAAAATACGTTTCGGTGTATTTTTCCACCATCATCAGTTTTTATGTGTAGCGTTGTTGCTACTTTAAGCCTTGGCATATATTTGGAGTATTAATTTTGTCCATTTTGCACACAAAGCGAAATACTGTTTATATTGATTTCTTTCACTTTCAGCTATTTTTCTTTGCATTCTAAGACTATTATTTTTGGTTTGCAAAATTCTTCAATATACCGGGTGTTAGTTAATATTCTATGTTTATTTCATTTAATTAATGTATGATATACTGAGCTACGATTGTCGGTATCCGATCTGAAATTCATAGCATTGTTATGTTTTTTAATCTGTATCATTTCATGGACTCTTCTCTTATTATAATTACTCTCGTTA
>NW_026018715.1:11851849-11861063 GCF_020466585.1 Dendroctonus ponderosae
TAGCTCAGTATATCATACATTAATTAAATGAAATAAACATAGAATATTAACTAACACCCGGTATATTGAAGAATTTTGCAAACCAAAAATAATAGTCTTAGAATGCAAAGAAAAATAGCTGAAAGTGAAAGAAATCAATATAAACAGTATTTCGCTTTGTGTGCAAAATGGACAAAATTAATACTCCAAATATATGCCAAGACTTAAAGTAGCAACAACGCTACACATTTAAGTAAAAATATTTGAGTATCTGAACAAAGAATTATAGTCTCTTCCCAAATTTGATTGTCCTGACTAATCACCTGTTAGGCCTAATTAATTTTAGAACGTTTAAAAGTGTTGCAATTGTGATGTATTTTAGTGTGTGATATGATGAGGCTGTTGACGAACTGTGATTGTTTTTTAAATTAATGAATTTAAAGTAGCAACAACGCTACACATAAAAACTGATGATGGTGGAAAAATACACCGAAACGTATTTTAATTGATAAATAGAGACAATAAATGACTGAAACCCAGGAATTAATTTTGAGTTAGTATTAATAAATTATTTTCTAATCTAAATATGGGTACTTGTTTCCTGCCAGGACAAGAGCCAAATATTTTCATATAGCGGAAAACGAAGTCATTAATTTGGCTCAATCGCTAGATGAACTTTCAAGACGGTCATAGCAAGTTTTCCTAAAAACCGGTATGGTTGTGATCTTCGTATTCTTAATTCCAGTTATTATATCATTAATGATTGGCTTAAGTACAGCCTTCTCAAAGATGCTGTATTCCAGTTTCCCTTGTAGATTTTTCTTCAAACAAGATGGAACCAGCAGTTTGAGTTTTGTTACGAACTGGAAAAGGGCTGCAGAAGCAAAAGCTGGGTTTAAAAACACGATTTAGTACATTTAATCCATTTTTTTACACTTAGAACGTTTATTCCTTTTGCTAATAATTTCCAATGTGATAAAGTTTCAATTGAAGACGAGAGAAAGTTATTGCCAGATACCACTAAGAGGTATGAAGTCACAAATAATCTAAAAATAAACCACAGATCTCACACTTCTTTTGCAAGATTTTAGTTTAGAGTTCCATAAAATAAATAAACTATGTAATATTGCAATGACGGTACCATCTTCCAGTGCAAGTTTTGAAGGAACTTTCAGCACTTACTGACCGGCATTTTTTTTGTTGAAAAATATATTGCAAAAAATAGATTTAGAGTTAATTATAGATTCGTTTGCTGCTAAGCATCATAATAGAAGAATGCCTCTTCTAATGTTCTCCGTGAATAACTATTTCATTATTGATTTATGTCACCTCCTTATAAAACTTTCATTCACTGTTTATAATGCTATTTTCGTTATTTTAAGTATTTTTAATCTACTTTCGCTTAAGCGGAACATAAAGCTGGCGCCGTCACTGTCCGTGTAGGTAAGACATACGCATCTTAAATCCACATTTTCATGTGATTCGATGCATGAAAATCCAATAATAATCCTCACCAATTTATAATGGGACTGATAAACCCTGATAAACGGAAAGAAATCATCGAAACCACCATAAAACTCTGTGTTTCTATGATAATCTCCCAGAACGCTCATCCATTCAGCTAGTGAAGACCGAACCAACCAGAATGCTGTGGCTTGTAATCATCAGCGTGTTATCCAGCGCTTTAAGTGAATACGGTAAGTGAAGATGAAGAAAGGCTCTTGGTATCCACCAAGTCTACATCAACGTGTATTTCAAATTGAAGCTGAAAATGTGGAAGAATCTGGCTCCGTTCTGAGGCATGTGGAGAGCAGGATTGTTGGAGGATGGACGGTCAACATCAGTGACCATCCTCATCAGGTGTCGCTTCAGAGCTGGCACAGGCACAGTTGTGGAGGTTCTTTAATCTCTCCTAATTGGATTCTCACTGCTGCCCATTGCCTATCCGGGTGAGTTGAAATCTCACTGGAAACTGTAGGTTCTTCCGTTACTAGTGTCCCAAGCAAGTTTTTACAGCCCTAAACGATTATCTTTATATGCTCTGATAAGTAAATAAGCGCGAACTCACGCTGATTATTGTGGTAAGTTGGAAATGTGAGATCTAAGATTGATTTCAGTGGCGTGCACAGATACAGCTTCCGATTGGGGAGCGCCTTGTGGGCGGAAGGTGGCACGTTGGTGCTGGCCACCCAAGTAATTCCTCACCCTTTGTATAACAGTTCAACTATCGACTACGACGTGGGCTTAATCAAGCTGGCCAACCATCAAGAAGAAGTCAACAACACCATCCAATATGCCACTCTACCTCCAGAGGATTGGACTCCAACTAATGGTAAAAATGCCCACTGAGTGTTTTGAGGAAAACTCCTAATCAACTCAATCCAGGATCGATTGCTTCGGTAACTGGTTGGGGCACCCCGTACTATGGAGGATCTTTGATGGACGAGCTTCAGCAGGTGAATGTGCCAATTGTCAGCAACGAAGAATGCGAAGAATACTACAGTAGGTTTCTTGAAGTCTTTCGAAATAAGCTTTACCTTGCAAGCTGATGGGGTTTTCTCGTTGAAGATGTAGGCCACTGCTGCTTGCAAAACGGAACAAGTTGATCAACTGCACAATTTGACACTTTTCTTCTCTGAAGCTTTATGGAGATTTTGCGCCACCTTACACGCTACCATCTTCTTTGAGTAAAGCACTAAGCTTGCCTATTTTTCCTAGCAAATGAATCACTTTTGAGCAGGCAAAAGACAAAGCAAATTCCCCTGTTCCAGAGAACGAGTCGATAGTGTATGGTGTTTATGTGACTGGGCGAATGTTGTGTGCAGGATTTCTGGATGGAAGTGCAGATGTGTGCAATGGAGACTCGGGCGGTCCTCTCATAGTCGATGGTTATTTAACCGGAGTGGTTTCTTGGTCGAAATTTGGAGGCTGCGCCTCCGAAGGATTTCCTGCGGTTTACACCAGCTTCCCCAGTTTACTGTCCTGGATAAAGGAGCAAACTGGCCTAAACTAGATGTGTACTACTTTAAAACTACATAAATAAATCTTGAAACTATTCGGAGTTTAACTGAGGAACTTTCCAGGTGCTCTGACTGCAGCGTATTCAATTTACATCACAGACAGAATGTTGTGTGCAGGATATCCAGCAGGAGGATACGACGCCTGCAATGGCGACTCCGGAGGTCCATTGATAGTCGATGGTTATTTAGCAGGAATCGTTTCCTGGGGTTATCAGTGTGCAGTTGCCAACTATCCAGGCGTGTATTCCAGTGTTCCCAGTCTCTTATCCTGGATCAAGGAAGAAACTGGACTTTAGCAGTTTTCAATTTATGTAATATGGATCAAACCTCACATTAAACAGATGCATTTTTACATTTTTCTATGGAAGCTACAATGGTGTACAGTAATGAAAGTTTTGGCCTGCTTTGCCTGCTCGCTATTCAATTTGATTTATTTGAGTAGCATTCAGGAATATTTCAGGAAAACTGTAGGCAAAAAACATTTTCGTTATGGATATTTTTGGGTCAAACCTGCAAGAACTAGTGTGTTTTGCGATTTCCTAAGAGCTCTAATGTTAAATAACAAAAACAAACGACTTATCGATGGCAAGTAACATTTCCTCCGGCCTTGCGGAACGATGGTTTCGCCATAAATATGATGTTCCTTTGGTTCGTATGGAATGAGATCCTGCTTATAGATATACCTGAGGCCATTGCGAAATGCCTGCAATGACCAGCACAGTGTTTTTCTTTTGCTTGGAAAATTAGGATGCAAATAGCAGTTTTTTCATAGTTTTACATGGTTTTACTGGCTTAGATTTCTCGGTTCAGCCTAAAGAAAAAACGCACAGATTCATACAGAAAAGCGCCTTAGAATCCATTCCCATCAACCATCAATGTAAAGCGCTAATTTGCCGTGTAAAAGTGGATTATTTAGAAAACAATTGCAAAATATTGCAATAGGAACAATGTCGTCCATTCATGGCGTATTCCGTTATTCGGCAATAAATTACCTTTAATTAGCAAGAAAGAGAATATTAAATAATTGCGCTAATTAGCTGGGTACATCCATTCCAAAAAATGCAATGTAACAATTACTAAAAACTTCATTAGTTTCATACAGTTGACCCAAATATCCCACATTTCCTGATTATCGGCATTGATATTTGCGGCGAGATCGCGCATTATTATTATTCCTGCGGGCAAATTCTGCAGATCGCAGACCTAAGAACGAAGCAGTGAAAGTGCCCCAGCAGGAGGAAGGTTAAATAGACATTTTTGCTATGAAGATGCGCCCGCAGGAACGGCTTGAATAAGAATCTTCAAAACTTAATCCGGGTAGAAAGTGATCAAAAGCAAATTTACATTCAATTGATGCAACAAGACGCAACAGGACAAGAAGCATGAAGAAATCGACGAGTTGATTAAACAAAAACACCATGAATCATAGAAATTTGATAAGTTTCTGATAGTAGGCTGAAAGCAACTTGAAGAAGGTTGTAAAAAAAACTTGAAAAAAGTAGTGGAAAACTCTCTAGTTTTCACGAAATCCGGTCCTGAATTGCCATTCAGAGATGTTGCTCTTTTACTCACACCAACGGCCTGAAATCGACATCATTGTCTGCAGAATGCGGAACCGCGTTTTATTGTAAGCGCTTGATATTGATTTTTTATTGCCGATTAGCTGACAAGTTATAGTCCGGAAGCATCCGCTATAGATCACTTTTCCGGACTAAAATATCCCCATCTTGTCCTTATTGCGTTCTCCCTAACATTTACTGTAATCTGTTCTAATGAACTTTAGTCGAATTTTTCGGTAGGAATCCTCAAATTGCTTCCTACCAACTTTCGCCAGCCAATAGGTGAAACTCCAGATCGGCAATAACAGCAGAATCGTGAGACCCAAACAGTCGCCTACATCCATTTCCTCTATTTGGTCCCAAACAAATCGAGCTTTTTATGAACGAGTGCACGAAGCGCTCTTCTTACGTAATCCGCCATTATCATAAGCACAGGTAAACGACCTCACCTTAACGACGTAAAAATCAGCGAAAAAAAATTGTCAAAATTCAAAGTATTGACACTGAAAGCCGATAAACAATACAAGGAAATAGAGCCTGAAAGTGCCGGATTTTAAATGAAAAAAATTCTAAAAACGCCAAACAATCTAGTTAGGTAACAGCGAGTGGAACTTTTGAAAATGACTTTGAAATGTGGCCTGTTTTAGGCGCGTTTGGTCCAGAAGCTCCCACGGATCGCATGGTGATCAGAAAGAGAAACCGTCGAACTTCATGTCTGAAGAACAACAACTAGCTGTTGAAATTAAGGCTCTGAAGGAACAAATTGAGAACCTCAAGGCGGCAATCAGCGCCCTTCAAGGGGATACGGAAAAAAAGGAGGTGAGTAAAGAAATCGGAAGAAATCAAGATTCAAAATCAGCCCAACATTATACAGTGTCCCGTTGAGCTCTTAATTGAAATTTTAACTTTTTATTGAAATATCGGTAGAATGAATGATTCGATGGATTTTAGTGCAACTTGCTGTGAAGAGCCAAACACTGTTTCTAAATAAAAGTTCGTTCAGATTGTCGTCTTTTGAGCGCAAGTATGTCCCAGTACCCTTTTGATCATGTGTACAGGTGGCCATAGCAAAAATCGCCAGAGAGAAAGAAAAAATCACAATGGAACTGCTGAAGCAGCAAAGATCCAACAAGAACCTGCTCCAGCAGCTGGAAGATGAGCGCAAATTTTACTACCAAGAGAAAGAAACTTATTGCCAGGAAATGAACCAATTCAAGAAGCTGAAACAGGCGCTGAGCGGCACTTCGATGGCGAGCAAAAGCGAGCCATCAGTGGAACAGTACAAGAAGGAGATGGCCAAAGTGAAGCACACCTTAAACCAGACCTTGGAGGCCAACTACAACTTAAGCATCAAGTTCTTGAGGATGAAGAACACGAAAACCTGCCTGAAGACTGAGCTGAAAACCATGCAACTGGAGCACGAAAAGGTACTATTGTTTCCTTTGAAGCTGCACTAAAGTTGTTGATTCTACAACAGTTGCTTAACGACTACAAGACGAAGATCCACAACCTTTCCCAAGAACTGGACGATCTCATCCAGGAAAGACTTTCCACGCCGATTTCCTGCAGCAGCAAAAAATACCTACACGTAATTGGACCTTCAATTAAATAACTCGATCAATCCAAAAAACACTTCCAGCTAGTTAAGCAAAACAGTTGCCTGGTGTATGAGAACCTCTGCCTCCAACTGGAAGTGGACAATTTGCACCTGAAGTTCGAAAAGCTCAGGCTGAACAAAACGCGAAGCGAAACCAACAACAGACTGAAGTATATCAAGCATGAAACATCCAGGAGCAAAAGCGCCAGCAAGCAGCAGAAGAAAGTGCGCATCAAAGAAGAACGTCCAGAAAAGCTGGAGCGGGACATTTCCAACCTTCCATCCACCAGCCATGCTCATGAACAAATCCAGAAAATCTTCGAGCGACACCAACTCCCAGGCATTCCAGATATCAAAATTATCGACTCAAAATCCCACATTTCAAGCGTTCAGCCGCAGAAAGTTGCCGGGTATCTTCAAAGGGATCTTAGGAAAACTTCCGAAAAGCCCAACTCCAGATTGGCACTGTTCCAAATCTCCAGCAGCTCTTCAAAGACGTCGACCAATCACACTTTGGTGCGGGTTCGGTCGTCTCCAGAAATCGCTCCCAATGGTTCAAAGTACAATATTCACTGATACGATTCTTTCATTCATTATAAGCATGTTAAGGATAAATAAATTAAGTTACAAAGTTCTGGTTTGGTTATTATTTTAGTGGGTGTTGAGAATAGAGGTTTTTGTTGGAGTACTGTAATGGTGCGTCTAAACCTTTGGTGACCTAAAAATTCCTTTGATATTTCGTGAAAACACCGACAGAAAATCGAAAGTTTATTGCTGAAGTTCCAATGCCAAAGAGGGATAATCTGGATCTTTCCAATCTTCAAAAGGTTTTTTTATTAGGAAAAACCCTTCACTCAGAATCCATCTCTGGATTCATTTCGTTCTCTTCACAACTTTTCAGGGCTTGTTCTCGTCCATTTTTAAATTGAGGCCGGAATATTTTCTTTTGCGAATCACGCAAACCGAGTGAATGTCGGCATCTAGTGTATGTTTCAACTATTTCTTCACTCAGGTGCTTACAACCTCGTTATGTTGGTACCTACTTCATTCTACTGGCCAGAGATGTCTAAGAACTTTTTCAAGTCTTCCAAAACGTTTGAAATTTATGGAAAATTATTTTGGAATCACGTAGTTGTAAAAAAAATTAGTCAATTATTGTCGTATCTTTTGAAATTTGAAAGAGAAAACCGAAAATTAAATATTTTCCTTGGATTTCTGATCTCAAAATTTGTCCTACTCTTAGCACTTGTATTTTCTGCATGGAAAATTATTTTGCAATCACGAGTTATAAAACCAAATTAGTCAATTATTGTCGGAACGTTGGTTGGAATGAGCAGCAACATCGGGAACTATTGAAAGGGAAAACCGAAAATTAAATATTTCCCATGGATTTTGCAACTGAAAATTCGTTCTACGCTTAAAATTTTCTACATGGGAAATCAATTTGGGAATCACATAGTTATAAAAACAAATTGGTCAATCATTGTCGGAGCGTTGGAAATAGTATTTCGGAGCTGCAAATTTGTCGGCCGTTTTGCAGCAGGAACATTGGGAAGTATTGAAAAGAAAAACCTAAAATATTTTCCGATGGATTTGGGAACTTGTTTTTAATGGTTTTTTTCAAGAAACTCACAAACAACAAGCTTTTTCGTACAATTTCGTACTCGTAGGTGACAAATTTGCCAAACAAAGTCAAGCACCATGGCCGGCACGAAGGCCGGATTTCAATCCTCAAGACTAGATTTTTGTGCTTGTAGATACCTTGAAGTATTTAGTGTATGAAGAAACGATATCGGACACAAACTATTAATGCAATTTTTGGGGAAAAAGATCTACTTTTTAAATTGGAAGATCGTTCAATAAACGTGTGATTGAATCTATTGAAGTTGTGGACGTTATTTTCAACAACTTTAGTCAAAAGCTCATCAGTTTTCTGGTCCTGATGCTAACCTTATTTATTGTTGTGTTTATTAACTTGGTATTTTCTATTAAATTATTATTATCCTCTATTCCATCCATAAATAGGCAGGTTTTTTCCATAAATTCAGCGCACCGAATACTTTAATTGCAAATATCTCGAAAACTCTTGATCTTAGGGATAAAATATTGAAATCCATTTATTCGGGGGGGGGATGAGCTCTTCGGTAGCAAACACAGAAAAAAATTAGAGCGATTTAAAAGCGAATTATTGGCTCTGAAAGTTTGTCTCCCACGAAAACCCCTGGATTCCAAATTTCAGTCAAAAACTCCAAGATATTCAGGAGTTGTTAAAAAAAATAACTTTTTGAAATTAAATCGCAACCGTATTATTTTCTCAGAAATCCGTCGGTCAATTTTTAACCATTTCCAATGCGACACCCTGTATATGAGACAATGCAAGCTGTTGAATAAACGATGGCTTTCTCCACTATAATCACACCTTATTAGGTGTTTCACGAATTTTTCTTCTAACCACCACTCAGCAGGCCGAAATGCGCTGTCTATAATTTGGTTCAGTGTTGGGAGTCAATTTGCATTTATAAAGTCCAAACGACGAAATGAATCAGAAGCGTTTCGGGATGGTTTTCTTGTTAACTTTCTCTTTAGCTTATGCTGTGGATAAGCTGCTTTTTCTGGAGGATTTTCTGGGGAAATTGCCCGGGAAGATGTTGGAGGCGCGTCTGTGTTGGAGTCGAGGTATGAGAGAGAACTTTGAGCTTAGAGCTGTGGACATAAAGGCTGTTTTTAGAGCAAAATGTCCGCTTGCTGAAACTGCTCAAGAAAAGCAACTTAATGTACGCAGTTACCAACGATATTTCCTTGAAATCTTCGAGATTTAAGAGAATGTTTCTCGTGGATATGGACTGTGGATTTTTCGATGCACTCATCCAAGACGTAAGTCCAGGATTCACTCAAAGTTGCGCTAAAAAACCAGATTTTCCCCAACAGGCTCTCCAAAGGAAACTCTTCAAATTCCCATGGCTAATTTTCGGCAACACCACAACTTTAAGGGCCAAACGCGTTTATTTCCCCATCAACAGCTACGTTCTGGTTATCAGCGAATCAACCGACAAAACCTT
>NW_026018715.1:11861163-11863684 GCF_020466585.1 Dendroctonus ponderosae
AATGATACAACATCCAGTGATATTATCCGATGATTTATTGGTATTTTTTGTTGTTTTATAAAATCACAAAAACTCTTTGTGATGTTGTGAGTGAGTGGACTCGAGTGGGCAAACCGCCCACTCGAGATGAAAAAAAAACCCTAGGAATAATTTATTGGGCAATACAATGTTTGCCGGGTCAGCTAGTTTATTTATAAAATGCAACTGTAACAATTGTACAGCAAACATTTATTCTTTCTTTACAAATTGATCGATTAATCAATTCATCATCATCATCACACGGTTCAATTCGTCTTAAAACTAATCCACAAAAGCGATATCTTTATAGCCCAGTTTCCTCTCTAATCCAGGCGCGTAAATTGGGTACGCTCGCATATAGACCTGGATATCCGGCAAAGGCGCATCCATTTCCCCAAGAAACCACGCCAGTCAAGTACCCGTCCACTATAAGAGGACCTCCTGAGTCGCCTTGACATGCGTCTTTTCCTCCATCCACAAATCCAGCACACAGCATCCTTTCGGTTATTTGGTACGATCGTGTAGCTAACCATTCGCCTGCAAGTTCATGCAGGTGCAAAAAGCCCCTGAAGAAGCGCCACAGTTCCACTCACGGTAATACTCCTCACAGGAGTCGTTGCTGACAATGGGAACAAAGACCTCTTGTAACTCGTCCATTAGAGAGCCTCCGGAAAACGGGGTGCCCCAACCAGTAACACTGGCAGTGGCGCCTACAAACCCAGTTCTCACTTTGGGGCAAATTAAGCCTCAAACAATCTCACCTGGCAGTGGCGCCCATCCTTCTGGAGGCAGCTGGGCGTAGCCGATGGCATCAGCAACTTCGCTCTGAAGCTGGGCGAGCTTCATTAACCCAATATCGTAGTCCAGGGTGGAACTATTGTACAATGGGTGGCGAATGGCCACAGAGGATGAAACCAGGACTCCTCCTTGAGCCCACAGCTCGCTTCCCAATCGGAATTGGTACCGGTGCGTGCCACTGGAAATTTCCAAATTAACTAAACGTATTTTATGCCCAGGTGGGCACCTACGCGGAAATGCAATGGGCAGCCGTTAGGATCCACTCAGGGGAAATCAGCGATCCTCCACAGCTGTGCCGATGCCAATTTTGGAAAGACACCTGATGCGGATGGCTGGCAATTTCCACCGGCCAGCCGCCCACAATGCGGCCATCAAGCAAAGGAACCAGCGGTTTTGGTTCGAAAATTTCATCAGCGGCCACTGAAAAGAGTTCAAGATTGTTGAGGAAGAGTGTTAAAGTCTAGGACGAAGGTGAGTTGGATGGTTTAAGCATTGAAGTAGCAGAGTGTTTGGGGGTTCAAGATTAGCCATGTCGACCTAAAGACAATGAGGCGACTATTCATAGATGCTGAGTTATTTAACAAGAAACGTATTTTTAAACAATGAAGTCTTGTAGTCAAGAGGTAATTTGGTTCAGCTTCGTTTGAAGGGGCGGTCAGAGCATTTTATTTTGAGATTTTAATTAAGGAAAATAGATATGAAAACTCCAGAATCAAGCACTTACCAGTCAGACATAGCGATCCAGCGACCAGCCCCAACCAGAAAACTAGTTTCAACATTTTGCGACCTTTTAGGCGAAATTTTTGGGCCAAATGAGTGAGTTTGCAACAAAACTGGTAACGTTCATTTTGGCTCCATATCTGATCGATTATACCGGATTTAGTTGGGTTTAATTAGCTGATCGATTAATGGCTTCCTAAGGCGGTCGTCGTTAATTGTTATATTGATGTGTGACAATCGATTTTGTCTACCATCAATCAATAAAGAAAACAATAAAGCTAATAAATAAACCCAGAATGTTCAATAGTAAACTGAGTCTACTGATAAAAGCGATTTGGATCAGTTAGTGGTGGGTTTGTTCAAGAGATTTGGACGGAAGACGAATCTGCTCGAAAGTTTCACAATTGTTCAGTGCGCGATTTGGGGGGTAATATTGGGTTGGTTTGAAGCAAATGGTGGGTAAAAATCGCTCATAATTTTTCAATAAAACCGCAGCATTTCGTTCATCGACTCTACATGTCGGTTTCAGGATGTCGCGTCTGAAAGCAAGGGGAAAAAGAATCAGAAGAATAATTAATAGATGACATAAATGAAGAGGAAGCAAAAGGTTGTCTCAATGTTCAGCTTATTCTTTGGAAAAAAGCAGGCCCTTCAGGATATACCCAAGGGCGGATCGAGGGGAGAGGGGGTCATGACCCCCCCCCATTCAATTATTTATCCAACGATGCCAAAACGAATTCTTTGGCTCGAATGGTTCTTGAGAAACTTCTAAAAAAACAGCGTCATGTTCAAGTGGATTTTGCAACTCAAAGAAAACCACGCAAATCTAAAACTTCTTGAATTCAAGCATTTTTTGAGAAAACTTCCAACATTTCCCCATCCATGGTTTCCTTTCTGAAAAGGCCATTTATTTCTGTCTAGAATGATGTACAAATGAGCGTTCTTGCTCATTTTGCCTCCGAGAAATGAGCAAAAACGGGACGGA
>NW_026018715.1:11863784-11866669 GCF_020466585.1 Dendroctonus ponderosae
GAACGCTCATTTGTACATCATTCTAGACAGAAATAAATGGCCTTTTTAGAAAGTGAACCATGGATGGGGAAATGTTGGCAGATTTCTCAAAAAATGCTTGAATTCGAGAAGCTTTAGATTTGCGCGGTTTTTTTGAGTTGTAAAATCCACTTGAACGTGACGCTGCTTTTTTCGAAGTTTCTCAAGAACCATTCGAGCCACAGAAATCGTTTTGGCATCGTTGGATAGAGACTTAAAAAGGCTATTCAGTCGTAACAACCAGAGTGAGGAAATTCGAGTAGTTTTGACCCAGAAAGCGAAATTTTAATATCAGACACTTAGGTGCAAGATTATGCCAAAACTTCATGTTTTCCGTCCCGTTTTTGTTCATTTCTCGGAGGGAAAATAAGCAAGAAGGCTCATTTGTACATCAGTCTAGACAGAAATAAATGGCCTTTTCAGAAAGTGAACCATGGATGGGAAAATGTTGGAAGTTTTCTCAGAAAATGCTTGAATTCAAGAAGTTTTAGATTTGCGTGGTTTTCTTTGAGTTGCAAAATCCACTTGAACATGACGCTGTTTTTTTCGAAGTTTCTCAAGAACCATTCGAGCCAAAGAATTCGTTGGATAGAGAATTGAATGGGGGGGGGGGTCATGACCCGCATGACCCCTCTCCCCTCGATCCGCCCTTGGGTATATCCTGAAGGGCCTGCTTTCTTTCAAAGAATAAGCTGAACATTGAGACAAACTTTTGCTTCCTCTTCATTTATGTCATCTATTAATTATTCTTCTGACTCTTTTTCCCCTTGGTTTCAGACGCGACATTCTGAAACCGACATGTAGAGTCGATGAACGAAATGCTGCCGTTATATTGAAAAATTATTAGCGATTTTTACCCACCATTTGCTTCAAACCAACCCAATATTACCCCCCAAATCGCGCACTGAAAAATTGTGAAACTTTCGAGCAAATTTATCCATAATTTGCCGCGTCTTCCGTCCAAATCTCTTGAACAAACCCACCACTACTGATCCAAATCGCTTTTATCAGTAGACTCAGTTTACTATTGAACATTCTGGGTTTATTTATTAGCTTTATTGTTTCTTTTATTGATTGATGGTAGAAAAAATCGATTGTCACACATCAATATAACAATTAACGACGACCGCCTTAGGAAGCCATTAATCGATCAGCTAATTAAACCCAACTAAATCCGGTATAATCGATCAGATATGGAGCCAAAATGAACGTTACCAGTTTTGTTGCAAACTCACTCATTTGGCCCAAAAATTTCGCCTAAAAGGTCGCAAAATGTTGAAACTAGTTTTCTGGTTGGGGCTGGTCGCTGGATCGCTATGTCTGACTGGTAAGTGCTTGATTCTGGAGTTTTCATATCTATTTTCCTTAATTAAAATCTCAAAATAAAATGCTCTGACCGCCCCTTCAAACGAAGCTGAACCAAATTACCTCTTGACTACAAGACTTCATTGTTTAAAAATACGTTTCTTGTTAAATAACTCAGCATCTATGAATAGTCGCCTCATTGTCTTTAGGTCGACATGGCTAATCTTGAACCCCCAAACACTCTGCTACTTCAATGCTTAAACCATCCAACTCACCTTCGTCCTAGACTTTAACACTCTTCCTCAACAATCTTGAACTCTTTTCAGTGGCCGCTGATGAAATTTTCGAACCAAAACCGCTGGTTCCTTTGCTTGATGGCCGCATTGTGGGCGGCTGGCCGGTGGAAATTGCCAGCCATCCGCATCAGGTGTCTTTCCAAAATTGGCATCGGCACAGCTGTGGAGGATCGCTGATTTCCCCTGAGTGGATCCTAACGGCTGCCCATTGCATTTCCGCGTAGGTGCCCACCTGGGCATAAAATACGTTTAGTTAATTTGGAAATTTCCAGTGGCACGCACCGGTACCAATTCCGATTGGGAAGCGAGCTGTGGGCTCAAGGAGGAGTCCTGGTTTCATCCTCTGTGGCCATTCGCCACCCATTGTACAATAGTTCCACCCTGGACTACGATATTGGGTTAATGAAGCTCGCCCAGCTTCAGAGCGAAGTTGCTGATGCCATCGGCTACGCCCAGCTGCCTCCAGAAGGATGGGCGCCACTGCCAGGTGAGATTGTTTGAGGCTTAATTTGCCCCAAAGTGAGAACTGGGTTTGTAGGCGCCACTGCCAGTGTTACTGGTTGGGGCACCCCGTTTTCCGGAGGCTCTCTAATGGACGAGTTACAAGAGGTCTTTGTTCCCATTGTCAGCAACGACTCCTGTGAGGAGTATTACCGTGAGTGGAACTGTGGCGCTTCTTCAGGGGCTTTTTGCACCTGCATGAACTTGCAGGCGAATGGTTAGCTACACGATCGTACCAAATAACCGAAAGGATGCTGTGTGCTGGATTTGTGGATGGAGGAAAAGACGCATGTCAAGGCGACTCAGGAGGTCCTCTTATAGTGGACGGGTACTTGACTGGCGTGGTTTCTTGGGGAAATGGATGCGCCTTTGCCGGATATCCAGGTCTATATGCGAGCGTACCCAATTTACGCGCCTGGATTAGAGAGGAAACTGGGCTATAAAGATATCGCTTTTGTGGATTAGTTTTAAGACGAATTGAACCGTGTGATGATGATGATGAATTGATTAATCGATCAATTTGTAAAGAAAGAATAAATGTTTGCTGTACAATTGTTACAGTTGCATTTTATAAATAAACTAGCTGACCCGGCAAACATTGTATTGCCCAATAAATTATTCCTAGGGTTTTTTTTTCATCTCGAGTGGGCGGTTTGCCCACTCGAGTCCACTCACTCACAACATCACAAAGAGTTTTTGTGATTTTATAAAACAACAAAAAATACCAATAAATCATCGGATAATATCACTGGATGTTGTATCATT
>NW_026018715.1:11866769-11900008 GCF_020466585.1 Dendroctonus ponderosae
ACGAAATGTGGGACACTGGCGTACACTCCTGGAAAACCAGCTCGCGCACACCCATTTCCCCAAGAAACGATCCCCGTTAAGTACCCGTCCACCATGAGTGGCCCCCCAGAGTCCCCACTGCATGCGTCCTGTCCTCCTTCGGTAAATCCTGCGCAAACCATCCTGTCCGTGATGAATATGCCAGTTCTGTTGGACAAATCGCCTGAAAAAACTCCCATTTTCGTTCCCAATTCAGCAAAAACCGTTCTGGAACTCACTGTAGAACTCTTGGCAGGATTCGTTGTTTACGATAGGAACCGTAACTTCCTGTAGTTCGTCCATCAATGAACCGCCAGCGAACGGCGTTCCCCATCCAGCGACTGTAGCTAAGCTTCCTGAAACCCATGAAGCGCTCACTAAGTGTGGAGCAATTGAACATAAAATGCAATTGAACCTGCAGTTGGGTGCCACCCTTCGGGCGGCAATTGGGCATAACCGATAATGTCTTCAACAGCACTTTGAGCCATGCTCAGTCTCACCAAAGCAATATCGTAGTCAATGGTGGTCGCATTGTACTGCGCATGCCTGAGAAGATGGGTTGCCATCAAAACGGTTCCTCCAGAGGCCCACAGGTGGGAACCCAGTCGGAAGCTGTAGCGATGTGGCCCTCTAGAACCAATGCAAAATTAAGCACCAGAATCATGTGGTGAAAAACAGCTTACGCGGACACGCAATGAGCAGCAGTAACAATCCAATCGGGCGCTATAAGAACAGCTCCACAACTGTGGCGGTGCCAATTGTGGAAAGACGCCTGGTAAGGGTGGCTGGTGATATTCACAGGCCAGCCGCCCACAATGCGACCATCGGGCAACGGAACCAGAGGTTCCGGTTCCAAAAGATCTTCTCTTTTATCGATAAGAACTGAAAAAAAGAAGATGCTTGAAGAAGCTGACTGCAGTATTGAAAGCCTGCATGCAGGGCTTAATTCGATGCTTTGAGTATTGAAGAAGCACAGTGTGCTTAGGTTCTTAGGTTGTCAATATTTTTTTGATCGGACGCCCATTTCCAAACATTCACATCCTGAGTTATTCAGCAAATTGTTTGGTTCCTTCTAAGGTATTGTTTCAAAGTGCATCTCGATTGCAATTTTCTTGTTTTTTTTGTAGAGAAAATCAGGGTATTTTGGACGAAATGTGATGAAAAACCGCGATAGAAAAGCGGAAGCAAAGTCCTGAGATTTGGTGCCTCATGGTTACGAAGAATCTTTGATAAAACTACTTGTTAAAAACTTGACTTGAAATAAAATCTTCCGGTTCCAAAAAATCTTCTGTTTTTTCGATCAAAACTGAAAAATTAAGATGGTTGAAAAAAGCTGCTTAAAGTGAAGAAGTTTGTATGCAAGGGCGGATCCAGGGGGGGGTCGTGATCCCCCCATTTAATTATCTATCCAACGATGCCAAAGCGAATTATGTGGCTCAAATAGTTCTTGAGAAACCTCGAAAAAAGCAGCGTCATGTTCAAGTGGATTTTGCAACTCAAAGAAAACCACGCACATCTAAAACTTCTTGAATTCAAGCATTTTTTGAGAAAACTGCCAACATTTCCCCATTCATGGTTCACTTTTTAAAAAAGCCATTTATTTATCTCTAGAATGATGTACAAATGAGATTTCTTGCTCATTTTGCCTCCGAGATATAAGCAAAAACGGGACGGAAAACATTAAATTTTGGCATAATCTTGCACTTAAGTGTGTGATATTCAAATTTCACTTTCTGGGTCAAAACTACTCGAATTTCCTCACTCACGTTGTAACGACTGAATCGACTTTTCAATTCCCTATCCAACGATGCCAAAACGAATTCTGTGGCTCGAATGGTTCTTGGGAAACTTCTAAAAAACCAGCGTCATGTGCAAGTGGATTTTGCAACTCAAAGAAAACCACGCAAAATCTAAAACTTCTTGAATTCAAGCATTTTTTGAGAAAACTGCCAACATTTCCCCATCCGTGGTTCACTTTCTGAAAAGGGCATTTATTTCTGTCTGGAATGGTGTACAAATGAGCGTTCTCGCTCATTTTGCCTCCGAGAAATGAGCAAAAACGGGACGGAAAACATGAAATTTTGGCATAATCTTGCACCTAAGTGTCTGATATTTAAATTTCACTTTCTGGGTCAAAACTACTCGAATTTCCTCACTCACGTTGTCACAGACTGAATCGAGTTTTCAATTCTCTATTCAACGATTCCAAAACGAATTCTGTGGCTCAAATGGTTCTTGAGAAACTTCGAAAAAAGCTGCGTCATGCTCAACTGGATTTTGCAACTCAAAAAAAAAACACGCTAAAATAAAACTTCTTGAATTCAAGCATTTTTTGTGAAAACTGCCAACATTTGCTTATCGATGGTTCACGTTCTAAAAGGGCCATTTATTTCTCTCTAGAATGATGTACAAATGAGCGTTCTTGCTCATTTTGCCTACGAGAAATGAGCAAAAACGGGACGGAAAACATGAAATTTTGGCATAATCTTGCACCTAAGTGTCTGATATTCAAATTTAGCTTTCTGGGTCAAAACTACTCGAATTTGCTCACTCACGTTGTTACGACTGAATGGACTTATCAATACTCTATCCAACGATGCCAAAACGAATTGTGTGGCTCGAATGGGTCATGAGAAACTTCGAATAATTTAGATATCTCTGGAATGATGTAAAAATGAGCGTTCTTGCTCATTTCGCTTCCGAGAAACATGCAAAACGGGACGAAAAACATGAAATTTTGCAATAATCTTGCGCCACCCTTGCACAAAACGACGATCGTTTTTCTAAGTTCATAAACAACAGAAGACTGTATTTTTTCTACATTAAAGCTGGATCCGCCCCTGTTTGTATGTAGAAGGTGATGCTTTGAGCATTAAAAAAGCACAGTGTGCTTAGTTTTTTGTATTTAGGGTATATCTTCTTGGCCTTCTTGTAGGGAAGATCGGAGTATTTTGGACAAAATTTGATAAAAAACCGCTATAGAAAAGCGCATGCAGAGCTTCAAAATATTATATTTGTCCCGATCTTTCGAGGCTCATAGTCAAGAAAAACTTTGACTTCACTACGTGTTCAATTTCTTGATTTAAGAAAAGTTATTCAGTTACTTAGACCTAGACGGCAAGAAACGTTGTTCTTACCGTCTTCTGGTAAGCAAAGTTTCACCAGAAATTTAGCGTAAAAGCCACTTACCATATTCGCAAGAGCACACAGCAACAATAGCAAAAAACACCACCAAAAGCATCCTGGTCATTTACTGTTTCTGACCAATGAATTGAGAAAATGAATAGTCCATAATCTTTACAATCTTTGCGGATTAAGAACCGAAATTTCAAATAATGGCAAGCAATAAAAGTGGCTTTGCGGATAGTTAAAGAAGGCGCAACAATTCCCGTCTTAATCCCATTTATTAGTTATTTTCATTTGGACTCAATGGATGGACATAAGTCTATTAGCTAGTTCATCTTGTTTCAACTAATCGATGATTTTCGGGTTAGTAGGACGAAGTCTTTGGTCCCGACGTTTCGCTGGCCCACATGGCTCCCATCTTCAAATGGATGTTCGCATTCCAGCCGACAATATTCGATTACCTACATTAATTGTTGTTTTATAGCCAATTCTGAACTGTTGCTTCTGGGGGGAAGCTGGAGACCGCAGAGGCTGCTTCCTTAATTTTTCTCTTCATATTCTGCCGCCTTCAACTATCATCTTTCTAGCTTGAGTAGGTTCTGCGTCATTCAGTTTCATCATCCCTCAACGATCAGTATCTGATAATGTCAACTATGCGTGCTAGCGAAACGTTAGTGATGATGTAAAAGAGCAGTTTTTTCTTTGCTCCAGTTTCACGAACACATTCCATTGATTGGCGCATAATTAACGCCACTCGATCGGTCATAAACAGAAGAATCTCTCCCTATGGTCGGACAAGATGTGTGCAATAATCAAAACGAGATCAAATCGTTTCGACCTAGATTTTCAACAACTTCTGTACACTATTCGCCAACTGATGTTGCGGACGTGCTGTCGATTTCAATGAACCATAAAAGGTGTTTAAAAATGCAAAAATCCTCGCATTGCATCATTCAATTGCATTATTTGTAGTGCATGTGCATGCCATTTTAACGAGCATTTCAACAGGGATCGTTTATGAGCTGCACACTGTCCAAACAGGAATTTAGTTTGCCGTAAAAATTACTTTCGTTTGGCCCAAAAGAAGAATGATTGAATTGCCGTGACGTCTTTGAGCCACCCAGTTTCAATGCAATGACCGAACAAATCTCCTTGAAAAATGATGTTACATCACAGCAATTTCAATATTATGTTTTGTTGAAAAATCTCTCACCATTTCGCTACTTTCTACCAGAAGAGTCGCTTCTTCGTTATGTTGTTACTTGAAATTACTGTTTGATGACGACGTTACGTCAGTGGAACCAGGCCAATTTCTGATTATATTTTAATTGCCTTTCCAACGTTTCCAATTAGGTAAATATGCTAATCATCATGGAGATCTTCGATTTGGCCACAAGAGTTATTGGAAGTTGGTGGATGCTCATTAAGCCTAGCAGTTATACAATAAGTCCCACAAGAAATGTCTACATTTATTAAAATTCAGTGAACTTCCTCAGAAGAAGTTCAGTAGCAACCTGAACTTTTTACAGTCTAAAGCAGACAAGTGATTTTTTTATTTAAAACTCCTCAATTTTTTTTACTTTGCATGAAACGCTGATTTTTGCTACCGTTGCGAATGTTGGTTTCAAAATGAAAGTTTTGCAACTGAAACCTCTTTAATAAAAATTCGTAACTTCTAATCTGCAGTACGTAGCGACTTGAAAATTTTACAATCTAAAAAGCACTATGGGGTCTAAACTGCCTAAAAATTTCATTAGAATCACGACAAAACTGATTTTTCTTCCTTTTGCAAATATTGGTCTAAATTGGATATTTTTACGCAACTGGAGGCTCTCCATTAAAAATTCCTAACTTCTAGTTCACAGCAAGTAGCAATTTGAAATTTTTACAGTCTGATGAGGACATGTTGAGTCTAAAACTCCTCAAAATCCCATTTGCTTCGCATGAGATGCTGATTTTCGCAACCTTTCCAAATATTGGTCTCAAAATAAAAGTTTGCACTCAACCGAAACCTCTTTAATAAAAATTCCTAAGTTTTAATCCGGTGAGTAGCGACCTGACATTTTTACGGTCTAAAGAACACAGTTGAGTCTAAAACTACTCAAAATTTCACTTCAATCACGACAAAAGCTGATTTCTGCTCCCTTCATTTTGGTCTAAAATGAACGTTTTTAAGCAACTGGACGCTCTCAAATAAAAACTTTTGATTTTTATCTCAGACCAAGTAGCGATATGAAATTGAGTCTAAAGCAGCCACTTGAGACTAAAACTCGTCAAAATTAATTTTACTTTTCATAAGATGCTGATTTTTGCAATCTTTGCAACTTTTGGTCTGAAAATGAAAGTTTCAGGCAACTAGAGGCTGTCCAACAAAAACTCCTAACTTCTAATCCAGGGCAAGTAGCGACCTGAATCTGAGTCTTAAACTGTTTAAAAGCTTTAAAAGATTTCAAAGCTGATTTTTTGGTCTAAAAATTAACATTTATACGCAACTGGAAGCTCTCTAATAAACATTTAAACTTCTCTAACTGAGAAAAACTCTTCAAAAAACTTCTAACTGAGAGCAACTAGTGTTAGGAGGGTGACGGTGTAATTTCTGCAAAAAAAAATCACAAAGAAAAGTCTTTAGTAAAAAGAATATCTATAAGGTGAGCATTTGGTTCTTCCCCAACTGCAACGCGAAAATAAAAATTTTATTTGCCAGAAATAAACTGACCTTAAATGAATTTAGACGTTGCTTCCGGGACGCAATGTTTGTATGTACAGACTGGTACAGATGGGTTTTCTTTGGCATCAAAATGTTGTAGTTTTAACTAAACACATTTGTAATAGAACGAAGGTTATTGATTGGCAAATCAAATCAAATCCTCAATTAATTCTGTTAAAATGCCGCCAATTAAGTTGTTTGAATAATTCGAAAATATATCCGATAATGATGGACTGCGAAGCTATTTCGGCCAAACCGAATCGGTTTCACCTTAGAAGACCAGCCGAAGGTCGGAACTATTTGAAATTACTTCTTTAGTAAATAATGTAAGGCAGCCGGGTTGGGAAACATGCAATCTTCTCACGATCTTTGCCAATCTTCGTTTTTTTTAATAAGAAATAGCTTTAAGTTAATTAGTGATTTTATGAGTAATTCAAGAGGAAAAAATGGCCACTTAAAATTCCACAGATTCTGTCTCTCAATTGGACCAAACAAGGAAGGATATCGCATTGAAAAAACTAGAAAAATCTGCCATATCCAGCAATTAATAGGCAATTTTAGCGCAATTTTATTGTTAATAACTGTGCCCAGCTACTCAAAAGCCTTCACCTTTCCGATCTCGTAAAGATAGTTGCAAGAAAACTGAAAACGCAGTAATAGTTTTAACATTTATATTCGGCGAATTTATCATCGTGATGCTTCGCGTCCATTCATCAGCGTTTCGTAATGTTAAACAGCAGGACAATGTGTCCAAGACCGGTGATATTTTTTTTGCAAAACAATGCTCATGGCCGGCATGCTTTCGCACACAATTTAATGTGGTTAGAAGCTTTTATGAAATGCGATTGGTCTTGAATGGCTAATGGTGATTTTTGCGAAGCAGTTAAAGAATCAAAAAATTTCAGTTATTATCAAAAATGTTATTGAAAAACACTTAAAGAGCAAATTAATTGAATATATTGACCGATTTTCAGCCGCTTTAAAGCGGTCTTAAACTTTTGACTTTCGTTGGAAAATCTCAGTTTGAACGATTTACACTGCTTGAATAAAATAATACAGAATGTTCATCGCAAGAAATGTTATGAAAAACACTATAAGTTCTTCAGAGCCGAACCAACCGAGTATTTCATTTTATCCTGTCGAAAGCAGTAACTGTTTCATGATTCCAAAAATAATTGGTTCGTAAAAGCCACGAAAAATTATCCCTATATTTGAATTTCTGGACGCTGAAAAATCTTTATTTGTATTTTTTTTGAGTCTTATATTTAACCTACAGTATATTTCTTATTACAGACGCAAACGCCTTATGTGTGCATACTGGAGAACTTTTTTGGTCGGAAACAATTAATTGAGCTCAAAAAACACGCATGTGGAATTTCGATTTTTGATCAAAAATTTCATAAATTCTGCAAAGTTTTTTCACAAAAGATCGAGAAATTCAGAGCGCTCAATGGAAAACACGTCAGAACATTTATATGCGAAAAAAGCGACATTTTTGGTTCAATTTGAGGCGTTTTTAACTGACAAAATATTCCTTCATTTACACTCAAACACATTAAATATGCACATCGAGCAGCTTGTTCGGTCGGAAGCAAAAGATTGACCTCAAAAAAAAACACACTCCATTTTTGAAGTTTTTTTCGCAAAGAGGCGAAGAATGCGACCAATTTGTTGCATAACCATTTACCCTGCAGATTCGAAATAAACACTCTTCAAAGTAAAAAACACACGAAAACATTATGATGGATTAAAGCTAATCCATTCCAAGAACCTGTCGGTTAAAAAATGGTAAATACCCGCAGGTAGAAAGCTGATTGATTTGGCAGTGCTTAATTCCATTGGCTCTGACATGTTAAGCTGAAGACACCTGCTGAGGGCAGTCACAGCTTAATATGAACAAGATTAAGCACAAGCAATATGAAGCCAAATTAAAGCTCCACAATGGGTCTTTAAGCTTAAACAGGTCGATGATTGAAACATACGCGGTTAGTTAGGGGGGTCGTGATTTTCAAATATCAAATAAGGAAAATTTATCAAGATTAAGAAGAACTTTTATTGCGCGACTAGTCGGCATACGATCGTTGTTGCATAGGCAAAAGTTCATCATCAAGCACTCTTACGTATTCCATGGTTCGAACATCCCATGGAACCATCTTGGAATCCGTCAGGCTAAAAAGGTCAATGAAAATGAACGTGAGAACGTGCTTGGGGATCACATTGAATATCGCTGAAGATCTGTTAGCAAGCAATTTAAATACGGTTCTCACATGCTAGTTCTTCAATGCTAAAAATTGCTAACAAACCCCCAAAAAATATTTATTTAATAAGCATTAGTTGGGCGAAATAGTAAAAGTTGTTTTGCAAGCGCACATTCGAGTGTGGAATTGAAAAGTGACACTCCTTGGGATCGTCGGCTACTGAAAGTGCTCGAATTTCTATCCGCAATTATTTGGTTGTGAATCTTCTTGCAATATCAAGGCTTTGGTTCTTCGACCTTTGCCTTTTTGCGGCTTTAATCATCAGACGGAAATAGATTCCCAATATTTGCATACTGTTTGCTTGCATATTCCTGGTCGTTTGCTATTCTTGGCTTTGCAAACGAGGTGACAACATTCTATTCTTTTTGAACTACGAACATTAATGTTCCGCGTACACAAAGCAAATTATTTTGCTCACGAAGCATTTTTTTCTAGTAAACAAAACATGGAAGCATGTTTTGAATAGTAAAATATCAAAAGTTTATTCATTTGCAATCGCTCAGTCCATTATTCTCTGCTCTGACCCCCTGCGTCAAAGTGACTACTGAGTTGGTCCACTACATTTTATATACGAGGGGGACTTAAATTAATAAAGCGCCACCTCTGGCCAGACCTTATGTTGTGACCAATTTGTATATACTTTCCTGACTGTGTTTCAATTCCAAATAAATTCTATTCCTGGGTTTCAGTCATTTATTGTCTCTATTTATTAATCAAAATACTGATGATGGTGGAAAAATACACCGAAACGTATTTTGATTAATAAATAAAGACAATAAATGACTGAAACCCAGGAATAGATTTTATTTGGAGTTGTGACCAATCCAAGAAGTGTGCTTCATGTAAAGCACGCAGGAATTTATTGTTTTTTCTAAAACAACGTTTAATGGTTGTTAGCTAGTTTTTGAATGAAATAATGCTGCTTCGAATTTTCAGTCCTTGGTTTTTCGCCTGTAAACGACATTAATGTGCCACAGAAAACCTCTAGAGTCTAAATAAATAAATCACAGTAAATGACTTTGTAGGAGCAGGCTTTTTCAAACATACAAAATCAGGAAGAACGGAGTTATTAATAAAATTCAATCTATTTGATGCAAAACGCACAGCAATTTTACTAGAATTTCAGTGAAGTTGCACTGAATCCCTGAAACAATTTTTAATTGTTTTTAGGTAGTTTGTAAGGAAAGGAAGCCACTTTGAAACGTTAGTCTTTGGTTTTTCATTTGCAAACGACGTTAAAAAGGATGCATCAAAAAGGGTCTAAAAAATTGCTGTTGAGCTCAATAGTAAAGGATTTGTTGGGGCAAGTTTTCCAAATATGCAAAATCAGGAAGAAATTGATTTATTCATCAAATGCAAACAATCAGTTGATTATACACTGATCATCTGGTCCACTACATCTCACATACGAGGGCAAACTATATTTAACGAGCTGCCGCCTATTCAGGAACTTTTCCTTGTGTAAAAATGACAAGAATTTCATTGTTTTTAGTGATATTTAAAATCAAATCATCATTTTCCCAGCTGTGAGTGATGAGAGAATACTTCAAATCTTCAGTCCTTGGTTTGACGCCTGTAAACTACATAAAAAACCTGTAAAGTGTGGAACCCACTTATTAACCTTCTGCCAAATTAAAAGATGAACGAAAATCGTCCTGCTGTTCAAGTTCCTGCTAGGGTTTTCGAGCGCAAACCAAAACCGTCTGAAAAAAGTGTATCCTTCTCGAGTCGTGACCGATTCGAAGCAGAAGAAGATCCTTGCGACCCCCTACTCGGGCACCAGGAGGACGCGGTCGATTTCCTTTCACTACCATCTTCACGGGATGCATCTTCAACATTAGTCTTCGTTCTTCACCAGTCGATGACGAACCGAAATGCAGTCCGTTACTGTTTTGTTGCTTCTAGGTGAGTAGCAGTGGCCCCGGTTTTTCCTACCCTTAATGTGAAGATTGTCTGTGTTTCTTCAGTGTTTTGCTCAGTGATTTTTGGACTGCATTTTCCAGGTTTTACTTGACTTTTTTCACAATTAAAAAAAAAGTGTCACTAAGGGTTTGGAATTTTTTAATTGATTTAAACGTATTTCAAAGATTTAAATTTCTGTGTGTTTTAAATAGGGGACAGTTGGAAAATGGTCTTACAAGGAAAAATACAAATATATTTCTGTGCACTGTGTGATTTTTTCTTGAAAATGCAGGCCATTAAAGTGAGGCAATCGTATTGTTTCGAGCCCAGGAACCGGAAAATTTTCCAAAATTGCCCGATTCACTTCAGTTGCCTTAAAGAATCCATCATAAGTCAGTAAATGTTTATTTTTTTAATATTTTGTGGCGCGACAAAAGGGCAATTTTCAGTAGCAAACGAAAAGTGAGAATTTTCAAATTTGAGCGATTTTCCATTTGCAATATTCTAAAAACTTCAATTGTCTTTTCTTTGGCTCTTCACCTATAATTACAAAACACAAATGGCCTAACCTTTGCCTGTTGCTTTGGTTTGCAAATTAATTAACTTTATTGATTATTGCCACATTTCCAATCAAATCCTGGGGAATTCGCCCATAAAATCGTACGTTCTCGCCTCTAAAACCTGCTAATCGTGCGAGAATCTGCAGATGGACCGTGATGTAATGGAATGAAGAAATAGTGACACCGATGGAGTGTGGAATAATTCGCATTATGCAATCGAGAAATCATCCTTTAGAGATGACGCAGTTTGGAATGCGATAGCATCTGCTAAAGATGATTTTATGTTAATTGAATTCAATTAATTTGCCAATGGGAAGCTGTGCGGATTATGCATGAATACTCACTTGAGTCTTTCTCAAAAAAGTCACTTCTAGCTAACTCGCCGCGCAATTATCAATGGCATTAACTGAGCAAAGCCAGTTGAGAAATTGTGCATTATCGTAATAATTAATTTAATTAAACTTGCGTAACGTTAGCAGTAAGCTGATCCTAATTAAGAACCATTATCTGTATAATACGTTTGACCATGGAAGAACCTGGCCGGTTGAACAAAGAACCTGAAACAATACCAGTTGCTTTGTACTTAGAGCCAGGTACAATTTAGGATCGTTAGCACGATGTCTTTGATATGATTATCAATTATGATTAATTAATAGGGATTCTGGCAAGATGGTCTTGCGAAGGAGTTTTCCTGAACCATGAGCCTTTCCCCACGTACAGCTTGGAGGACATGCCAGAGACCCAGTTTAGCTGCAGGGAGAAAATCTTGGGCGGTTATTATGCGGACCCGGATGCCCAATGCCAGATGTTCCATGTTTGCGTTAAAGTCGCAGGAATCGGGGTAAATTGACCAGATTTTTCCATTACAGAGCAGGTTACCATACTTGATTGTTCCAGGTGCAAGATTTCCGCTTCCTTTGTCCAAATGGAACGGCTTTCGATCAGGATCATCAGATTTGCGCTGATTGGGAGGATGTAGATTGTGATGCCACCACCTTATACTATTCCAGTGACAACTTTGATTTGTATCGCGTTGGATCAGGTAATGCATTTGATTTATTTTCTACGTCTTGTTTTAAATCACTTTTTGTTGAATCTCGATTTTTGGTTTTAGAAATATTTGCTTAATTGTTAGATTCATTATCTCGTTCACAAAAGCTCTGATTTTATTGCTCAACTTATCTTCATAAGACACTTTTTTTTAAGTCGTTCTATCCTGAAGTTTGCGGGCTTCGCAAATGTTAGTTTAAAAATGAACATTTTCACCCAACTGTGTTTTAAAGTTTTTTCACTTCTTTTCGAGGGAGCGCAAATTTCGAAACTTTAAGAATCCACAGAATGGACTTCAACTACAATAAATTTTCAATTCATGGAAGTATTTTCAATTTTGAGTCAATAAAAGCTTGAATTTCTCACAGTTTGCAGCAGCCCCTCGAATCTTGAAACTATTAAAATTTTGTTTGAATCAAACTAATTTTGGGCTTTTTGCGGACTGAGTCTTGATCGAAAAATGAACTTCTCCATCAAAGTGCACGCTGGGTTTGAATAGTTCATAACTTCTATTCCAAGGCAGTTACAAGCTTACACCGTAGACAAAAAAGTCTTGGACCTGCAAGCTCTCAAAATTTTCCTCAAATTGTACACAATTCTGATTTTTAAGTTGATTTTGAAATTAACAAATTATTTTCAAAATGTGCGTTTCCACCTACTCTACTTGCGGAAAATCTATATCTTATAATCTGGAACCACTAGCAACTTTAAGCTTTCATAACATGTTGACTTTATAAAAATTTTGCTTAGACCGCCAGAAAGAGTCGGCTCAGAAATGGGCGTTTCTACCCACGAGCACTCTTCCGTTGAAAAATTTGTAACTCCTAATCCAAATTAAACAGAAACTTGAAACGCTCATGGCTGACAGAAAATTTGCACTAGAATCCGGAAACTCTGAAATTTTAATATAAATCATATCACATTTTGATTTTTGCGAGCTTGGTAAATATTGGTCGAAAAATGCGTATTTTCACCCAAGTGCAGCCTATGTTTAAAATATTACTATCTTCTAACGTAGCGCAGGCAGCAACTTGAGCCTTGCAGAAAATACAAGGAAATAGTTAAGTCTCAACATGCTGCAATACTTATTGAAACGGTCCAAATTCTAATTTTCTCGGACTTAGTTAATATTGATCTAAAAATCGCGTTTTCAACCAATTTTACATAATGTTTCAAAAATTTCTAACTTATGATCTACAGTAGGCAGAAACTCGAATCTTTCACAGTCCATGGCAAATACTCGAATCTCAAAACCCTGAAAGCTTGATGTAATTCACAGCAATTCCTGATTTTCACGGATTTGGAAAATGTTACTGTAAAAATGCGCATTTTGGGTGCACTCTATATTTGAAACATTCGTAACTTCTAACTAAGGACAAGTAGCGACTTGAACATTCCAAAAATTATACGAAATATATAAATCTGAATGCATGGCCAAATTTACTCAAATTGTTGGAAATCCTGATTTTTGCGTAAATGGGTTAATGTTGGCCTAAAAATACGCGTTTTTAACAAAGTGTAATGTTTTTAAAATTGGCAACTTCTGATCGGTCGGTGGAAAGCACTTGGAGCTTCAAATTCTGAAAATCTCATACAAATCACACAAAATTTGAATTTTTTGCAAATTCGGAAAATGTTGGCCTGAAATATGAGTTTTCACGCAGTTCGTACTTTCCTAATTAAAATAACTTTGATAAAATCGAAGTAAAAGGTCGGAACGCCAGTTCAAAACTTGCTCAATTTGTTAAAAATTTCGACTTTTGGATTAAATTTTGGAAACTTTCTGAAAGCAATAAGACTTATTGAAAGTGAAACTTGACTGACATGAAAATTGGAATATGCAACTTTAATTCGTTGCATTTTAAGGCAAAAAGTAAAATTTTTGAGTCGTCAAAAATTTGATTGCAAAGCGATTGGTTAAATTAATTTCAATCAAACCTTCCAGTTTAAAACCATTATGTTTTGTGTTGAATTTTCAAAAACCTATTTAACTTCGTTTCATCAATTTGCTTGAAATAGTCGTTATCTCCATTAAATCTACTCAAAAAATAAGCTAAGTCTTCACTTTCGTTGGAAATCTTCCGTGTAATCACATGCACTGAAATAATGGATTAAGTAAGTCAGATTATCTAGCCAGCAGTGTAAGATGACCTTAATAAACGATCGTTTTGCGCACTAACGTAACACCATAGAAACCGGGTCTTCTTCGAAGAATGAAGAAAAACGTGGGAACTAACGTATTTCGCGCAATGCGGTTGCATCATATGCAAAGCACCAGAAACGAATGCAAATGCACTTTTGCACACAAAAAATTATTTGATTGTTATTCATTCGAAGTTAGCAGCTGCGTTGTTGTGGAGTTTTTGACTGATTTTTATTCCTTCTTAAGTTTCCGTTCACATCTACTTCTTCTACTGCATTCAAATTGGCTTATTTGTCAAATAATTCACTTATAACTAACTGAACGATGATCGACATCATTAGGAGACTCCATATTTGGATGAAAAGCATTAATAAAGCTCGGTGATTAATGACTTCTGACCTGCCCATTCCTTTTCTATTTTGAAAGTGATTAAGGAGCGTTATTTCACCGGAATTTGCCAAATGTCTTCGTTTTCCAAGCCAGGTAATTGCAAAAAAGGTATCTCTATTATAGTGGTTTTGAGCAATCAAGCAAAATTTCCAAAAAGTACACAAAATTAAGCAAACATCCATTAAACCGTCTAATTGCTAGAATCCACATTCGATTGTACACACCTGTATGCTATGCGCGATTATGTGATCAACTCATTAACATTTTCCCGTACGATTATCTTGCAATTTTTCATAAACCAAGTAGTACCGTAAGAACGCGACCTTTAACATCCCACGGCTTTCACTTTTTCATCGCCGATCTCACATTATGCGGGATCATCATCAACCATATCTCACCGCCATGGTCGTCCCATGTAACACACTTGTTTCCTGTTTTTCTATTATTCACTGTATTAATGGCTATCAGTGAGGTTGCTACTTGTTTAATTTTTCAGCTGGGATTAAATTAATTAACGTCACGTTCGGGGAAATAAACATGGAAAATGTGACTACAGAAGCCAGAAATACAGTATAATACAGGATGCAAAGAGACAAACATCGTGTTTTGGAAAGGGGTGTTCTATCCCGAGTGCATTCTATGTTTAAAAAAATCCTAATTTTTTGTCGAACGCAGGCAGTCAGCTGAAGCTAGCAATTTATATAGACGATGGTTGAGTCTAAGTTTGCTGGACATTTTATTCAAATCGTTTAAAATTCTGATTTTTGCGGCCTTGGTGAATGGTGATCAAAAAAGGAAAGTTTTCCCCCCAATGCAGTCAATGCTTGTAAAATGCCCAACCTCTAATCTACTATCAGTAACTGCTTGATAATGTCGCAGTCGACAGGAAGCATTTGCATCTATGTAGAAAGAGTGATATTTTCATTTAAATCGCACTAAGTACTGACTTTTTCTGGCTTGAAAAGTTGGTGTGAAATAGGCGTTTCCCCCCAAGTGCCTGTTATGTTTCAAAAATTCGTAAAGCCTCATTTAGCCTTAGCTAAAAACTTAAAACTCTCACAACCTACAGACAGGACGTGAATCTGCGAATTGTAAAAATTGTATTCAATTCACTCTTAATTCTGATTTTTGCGGTAAATAACTTGGTAAATATGGGTTTGAAAATGGGCGTCTTTCGCCAAGTGCACTTTACGTTTGAAAAATTCCCAACTTTTTATCGGCTACTGAAAGAAAGTTTAAATTTTCGCCATCAATACAGGGTATTTCGGTCAGAATTTGATAGATAGATAGATAGATGCACGCCATCTTTGAAAAATTCATATCTTCTGATTTACTACTGGAAGAAAACTGAAACTTTGGCAGTTTACAGAACACTCGTGAATCTGCCGATTTTGAAAATTATATTACTATAACATTAAATCTTAATTTTTGCGGTGTTAATAAAAATTTGTTTAAAAATGGGTGTTTTATCCCAGAGCCACTGTACGCTTGAAAATTTTCCAACCTCTGATTTGCAACCGGGAGAAACTTAGAATTTTTGCTCATGACAAGAAATATTTTAGTCTCAAAGTTGCGAAGCTTTGATTCGCATCTCGCTAAATTCTGATTTCTATGGGCGTAGTCAATTTAGGCCCAAAATGAACATTTTGCCCCAGATACATTTCATGTTTGAAAAATTAATCCTTTCTAATTTACATCCGCTAAAAAACTGAAACTTTGGCAGTTCACAGAAAATGCCTGAAGCGGCAAACTCTGAAAATTTTCTACAAATCCCCCAAAATTCTGAATTTTTTAGGGATGGTAAAAGTTGGTAGAAAAATGAGCGGTTGTACTCAAGCGCTCTGTGCGTAAAAAATGTATAATTTTTTATGTGCTGCCAGCAGAAACTTTAAATTTTGGCAACTTATAGAGAACACTTGAGTTTTTAAGTTGTGAAGACTTCATTAAAACCGCAATACCGAATACCATTCGTTAACAAACAATTTAGACTTTTTGCAATTATTTCGTGAGGATAAATAGAAACAAAAACGTTGAGGTTTTAGTTAGGGGACGTAAATAAAAAATAATAAGGAAACCACTTGCAAAATGACTAAACATAAGTCGAACGTGAAAAAACCTACATAAAATTTCCCTGCCATTCTTCTTACATCAGCACTATTTCATATTCGAACTCATTGTTCTTTTACTGTGAACCACTCAAAACGTGTAATTAAATGACTGCACTAACATGCTTTCGCTTGGGTTTTCACATGGTTTTTCTTTGTTGCAGGATTCGAGAGCAAAGCACACAAATACGGCGAAGATGAAGAAACGTTCGCTCTTCAAAGGGCCGAGACTGGAGATGCGCGCATTAACCGGGAGCCTCAAAGTCAAGTGGTGAACCAGCAGAAGGACTATCAAAGGCCACAGGCTAGGAGGCCTTTGAACAACAATAATAATAATAATGCTGAGAAGGATATCTTCAGGACGTCCAGTTCGTCTAACTTCTTCAATAACCGCAACAATGGCAAAGAGACTGATGAAGACTACGATGATAACGTCAATGTAAACCAGGACAGGGACTTTGAGCAGAAGAGGAAGATAGTTAGGAAGCAGCAACGCAGGCCCGTGCAGCAGCAAACAACCAAGCAGCCAGAGCAGGAGCAGCAGCAGCTCCAGACTCGTCGCCCCCAAAGACCTACAGGGTTTGCGAACAACTTTGCTGGAAGCAGTTATAATCCGACCACGCAGCGTGCGACTTCTACTCCTAACAATGAGCAGAGCTCAGCTACATTTAGATCCAGACAGAGGCAACGAGTCAGCAACCAGACTCCAAGTTACACCGTCAGCACTCCAGCTCCATTCAGATCCAGCGCCAACCACCAATTCTCCACTAGCTCAACTGAGAACTATCCCCAGCCTAGAGCTACAAATGCCCCAGTGAGCTTCAACACCAACTACGATGTCCCAAGGGTTCCCAAGCAGCAGACCCAGAACTATCCTTCATCTAGCGCTACTTTCGATGCTAATTACGATGTTCCTAAAGTCGCCAAGCAGGAAAATTATGCTTCCCGATCCACTAGTGCTCCGGTGAGCTTCAACAGCCCGAAAGCCACAAAGCAGCAAACTGAGAACTACCCTTCGAACAATCCTCAATACTCCAGAACAACCACTCCGTTAGCCAACTCTCAATATAGCACAGCTTTCGATAAGAAGTCCACCAGTCCTAAGAAGGCGGAGACATACAAACCCACAACATTTTCGCCCAAAGCCAAGCCTTTTAGTGTGCCTGCTACCAACACTGGCTTCCCTACAACTTTCGCGCCTAGAACCCAGCAAGCCTACACTCAGATCGCCCAGCAGACGCAGAAAGCCTCCAGCAATTTCGCTCAGCAGCAGTTCAGCAACCCCAGCACCACTCAAAGATCCACAACGTTCACCCCATACACTCCCACTGTTCCCAAGATCTCCTCCACCACTGCTGTGCCCAGATCGAACCGATATGACGAGACTCAGTACGATGATGGTTCGTATGATGCAAAGTACGACAACAGTGGGGCAAATGAGGAAGAATTCCTGAAGACTGCACATAGCCAGAATATTGCAAGCAGCAGGAACGAGTTGGCCAGAGCTCAGAAGCAGCAGCCTACCACTACCACTCAGAAACCCTATGAGCCGTCCAGGACCTACAGCACTCAGAGGGAGACTCAGAACTATCCCAAATCGACCCAGCCAGCTTCGACGAGAAGCACCCAAGTCACTCAAAGGCCAGTGCAGCAGGCGAAGCCTCAACCCAGCCCGAAGAAGGTGAAGGATGTGAGCTACGATTATGCCTACTATGATAGTCTTGGTCCTGAGCCGGACTATCAGATAGACACGGAGATCAAGAAGTCGTCGAAAAACTAAGTTAGCCAACTAAGTTATTTATAGTCTGTTTTATTGATTAAGTATTATGTAAAATTAAATGAGACACAGTGTTAGAAGGTGAGAAAGTAAATGATGATTTTAAGATGTAAGGTTGTACATATTTTTTTGAGGAATAAAATGCTGTTTTTTATTGACTCGCTTTTTCTACTTCTATTTATCTCTTTACATTATTTGGATGATTCCTTCGCCATATAGTAGTTCGTTCTACTTGAGAACTATTTCCAAAATTGAGCTCTGAGTTTTTTGCACGGCTTGGATTTATTTAATATACTGTTTAGCAGTTGGAGGATTGGATTTTGCTTCTTTTTCAAGCTTTTCCACATGTTTTCCTATTCTTCCTCAGTGTTGTTGATTTATTTTACTTGCATTTCATTTACCAACAACAGATCGATCGTCTCCCTACCTAAAGTCATTTTTTCGTGGCTAAACCAACAGATTGGCCTCCATGCTAGCCAGATTTGAATCATTGAGAGTATGCAGAACACTTCAAATATTTAAGTCAAACGGGAATTAACAGCGACACTGGCAGGGAAAAGAAGGAGAAGAGTTATAACAAAGTTTCTTTATTAAATATATTAAACTATGAGTATTTGATAACAATTTTACAAAAGTTAAAAGCATTGCTTAGCAGGCTAGTCTAGTCGTTCTGGTAAAAAATAGTAGAAAATCGATTTATACAAAAACACAAAAGAGGGTTAAAGAATCAAATAGTTCATTCACTTTCAGACAGAATCTGCACTGGGCCTGTGCACAACCAGACGTTTCCCTATTTACACACACCTAGCCGGCTTCACCTTGGTGCAGATCACTCTGTCCTCATCAAAGAAAGTCTTTTGATCACATACGTATTTCAAGTCTAATAGTTGGTTCTTGCTGTAGCCGTTGGTGCAGTAGTGGAACAGCCTACAGTCGCGAGGATCGGCGTAGAATCGGTTCGTCTCCTTTCCGAAGCAATTAAACACATATCGACTGCTCACTTTGGGAGGTCGGGGACTTTTGGAAGAAAGCGGAGTGGTGTGGAGAAGAACCTTCTTCAGTGCGCGAGGTTTAGTAGGGGAGACGCTCCGATGAAGAGGTGCAACAGTAAAGCTGGGGTTTTTACTCAAGAGCTCAGTGTTGAATCGGTGCCTTCCATACTCTGTTTTCGAGTGGGAGTGAGGCCTTCTGTGTAAAGGTCGAGATTTTTGCGTGAAATGCTCCCCACTTGTAGTGGTGCTGGGCTGTTCTGAGCTGCTTTCCAACACCACTTGGTACAAGTGACTAGAATTTACTGCCCTGGGATTATCCAAGGATTGGTCGGTTTTGACGAAGATTATTTCAGTGGAATTGTCATGAACTTGCCTCATTGGGGGGTCAGAGGGCGGATACTCAGTAGGATCAGGCAAAACTTCGGTTGTAACAGCAAAAGGCAATGTAGTTGTTGATGAAGGCCATTCAGAAGGAATACTGGTAGAAGTTGAAGTTTCCTCGTTGGAAAACAGACCGTTGATGCTGTGGGCATCATTTATGGGGTAGGGAACATCCAGAACCGATACAGGCAGGGATATGGACTTTTGGATTTCCACATCAGGCAGGAGGGTGGTTGCGAGTTCGCCTAAATCCAAATACATTTTAGTCGTTGCTTCATCTGGGTTTAGTTCTGAGCTGATTCCTTCAGTTGCAGCAGCTTCTGTAGTACTTTCAGTCAACTTCAACTCCTCTTGGGGCTCAGAAGAGTTTCTGGTGGTTGATTCTGGAACCACAAAAACATCATCATAGTAGTTCTTTGCATCAATATGGAACTGAGCTAATTCCTGGAAAACTGTGCTTGTTTCCGGCATTTCCGTGCTGGGCGTTTCTTCAGAGATCACCACAGGAGCCCCAATTGTTGTCGGTAAATCTCCCTCAATCAAATGCTTTTCAATAGCCGAAAGCTTGTCCAGCAAGTCAGCTTTGGATTTGCTTTCGGATTCATTTTTGCTGCTAATCAAGGGCGAATTTTTCCTGGAAATGTCTCTGAGCGTGGGCAATTGAGTCGTGCTAACCTTTGAAGAATGCCGATGGCGACTTCTTCGCCTTTCAGGCTTGGGAGTGACGAAAGATGGCAAGCTACTCATCAGAGTCTCCGTTAGAGGATCATACGAAGTGGGGGCCTCAGTAGTAAAGGGGGCGTAAATGGCAGAATCATCGCTCTGAGCAAAATGTTTCAGCAGCTCTATCAGATAAGACGCCGTCGGAGCTGGAGGGTTCAATTCCGAAACTGCCTCCCGTGCATTTTCCTCTGTAGTGCTCAAAGGATCTGTGGAGGAGTCAGTGGTGATGGTATTAGAGAAGGGAATAAAATCAGTGGCCTCCTGCGTTGAGCTGGGAGTTACAAAAGTTGCGGCCTCAGTAACGACGGTTGCCTCGCGCTCTTGGAGTATGGGATTTGTAGCTTCCGGAAGCGGAGCCTCAGTGGTGGAGTTTTCAACCGCAGAAGCAACGGTTGTTTCCTCCATGCGAAGTGCGGATGTTTCCTCAAAATGGATCAACCAGCTGCTGGTTGAAACTGCTGGGGAAAGCTCAGTGGTTGATGTGCTGGTAGCAAAGCGAGACCGTCCTCTATTCCTCCCTCTTCGGGCAGACGGTTTATTTGGAGGAGTTGAAATGTAGTTTTGCGCCTCTCTTTGAGCAGAGGAGTTGGGGACATTGTAGCTAGCAGCTTGGTAGCTATCGAGTTGTTTTTGTTTGATTCCTCCTCTCCTTCTGCCTCCTTGACGTCTTGGAGGTGAAACACTGGTGGAGGATGTTGCTTTATTTGGCTCAGCCTCTCGAGTTTCTGAAAGCACGTTGATCTCTGTGTGTTTGGTCACTTTTCCACTGGTTTCCGTGACATTCTGGTGTTCTTTTGGTGATGTTGAACTGGTTTCTGGGGTCAGTTGCAGGTATTTGTACAGAAGGTCTGCAGAACTCCGATCTGTAAAGTGCCTGGTTTGATCAGTTGAGGTTTCTTCAGTGTCTGCAAATCCCGCTGGGAAAGGAGCTGTTGTTTCAGGGGCGTCCCCTACTTCTTCCCTACCAGGTTCCTTGGTTGCTTCGAATTCACGCTCAGGATTGGTGTGGTTTGGAGTGTTTTTTACCAGTTGGGGTAGGTTGAGGTCTAAAGGTTTGTCTTTTTTGGGCTGGACTTCCTGACTGTTCGCACTTTGCCTGTAAGTCACGCCTTCGTAGTTATCATCCACGTAATCGTGCGTGCTAAACGGCAGCTCTTTGAAGTCTTTGACGATGATATCGGAGTTCCGGGTTTTGTCGCCAACGTCCATTCTTTCTGCCAGTTTCTTGTGGTTTTCCCCATTGAAAACTGGTTCGTTTCTGTATCCGCCTACTAAGCTGAACCTGCCTCCTTTCTTGAAAAGTTCTCCGTAGTGGGGTTTCATGGACTCTGTACTTGTGGCTTCTTTGGAGCTGGTTGAGTGAATCTCACTGCTCTCTGGGTTGAGACCGATTTCTTCTATTCGGGGCGCCAGTTCGTTGTTGATTGTCTGGATCAGGTCGGAAGAAACCGGGCTGGTTGGAGGAGGAACAGTGGCTGTCGCCTGATGGCTCTGATACCAGGTGTAGAGAAACTTGAGCACCTCGACAGCCTCCTTTTCGTTTTTGATTATTTCGAACGGATTGATTGGATTCTCGTCAGTGCTGCGCTTCCTTCGCTTTCTTTCCTGTATTTTGGGCACGTCGTGATAGAAAGGATCCAGCCCCACGTCGCCGTCCTTGTATTCGTCGTAGGACGAAGGGGGCGTGTCCAGAATCTGCGCCGCCCCGATTGTGCCAAGCGAGTAGTTCAGCCTCCTCCCGCTGGCATCGCTCACGCTGGCGCTGGCGCTGATTATGATCCTGGGAGGCGATTGGTGCTCCTTTGTGTATCTCTTGCTGTCGATGTGATGCTGGAGAGTGAAAGGAGCTGGGGAGCTAAAGGTAAGAGGTGGCAGGGTTGGTAGGAGGGGAATGGGGATTTGCACTCGCTGTGGGGTTTTTTCCGTCCTGGGATGGTGGGTGTAGTGGTGATGCTGGTGAACCTGGGGAGGCTTTAGTGAGTGCAAATAAATCGTGCGACTGGTGGTCTGCCTGGGGAAGTTTCCCGAATGCTTCACCGTGGTCGAGTGGAACTGTGGATGATGATACTGATGGGAGTTGGGCGGAAAGCTCTGACTGTGCCGGAAGCTGTTGGTTTGGATTAAAAACTGCGGCTGTCGCTCAGTGCTTCGGAAGTTCTCTTCGAGGTAATCACTATTCTGAGGTAACTTATCACTATCACTATCTATGGCGTAAATGGATTTAGGAGATGTGGAGGCGCTTAGGCGCTCGCGTTCGTGTTCATCGCCGTGACTCACTTCACTACTATCGTCACTAAAACCTTGCGGAAGTTGGAAATGTTTCGTCCGTATATCCGGAGGAGCTCCGGGGTTTAAACTGATATTAATCTCTTCCGGGTTGAAGCGGATATCCGGGGCGTTCACCGGAAAATGATGGCCGGAAACTGCTTGGGGACTGTTGGAAGCAGCCGTAGCCGCCACTGGTCTGGCAGTGGTGAAATATTGCGAAGTTGTCGGGTTTTTCGTTGTGGTTGTGGTCGATGTGGTGGTCGATTTCGTCGGAGCTTCAGTCTCTTGGGAAACTTCGGGGATATCTGGAAAGCCCAAAGCAGTTAATCAATTCGCCTGGAATATCCGGGAAAATACCTTCGGAATTTTGCCCAGAATGTTGATACAGTTCCAAGTTCAGGCTGTAGAATTGTTCGGATTTTGAGCAGTCCACCTCGTCAATCCGTTCACAGACGCGAGTTTCCTATCGGAAAATTGGATAGTTTTTAGGGTGAAAAGCCGGGGGTTTCAAAGTGCCTCACCTGGTCGAAAACGGTGCCGTTCAAGCACAGAAACCGAATGTCCATGTTTTCTCCAGCTTGTCCTTTAGTGCAAACGTGAAACATCTGACAATTGGTCTCCACATCCGCATAATATCCACCGATCACTTTGCCGTGACATGAGAAGTTCGTGTCCGGTAAATTGTCGAAATCCAGAAACTAAAGCAGAAAAAATATCCAATTATTATTTGAATAGTCAATGGTGGGGAAATCGCCCAATTTTTCTTCAAACTGCGACATGAATTGATTCAATTTCCGTGCGGTGAAGAAAAATCGCCATCCTTGCTTTTTACGTTTATAGAAGCGAAGAAACTTAATTAAGGAAATGCCAGCGCCTTTAATTGAATGATTCATTAAAGAGTGTGACAACATATTGACGAGGATATGTAGGTATGGCATAAAACCCACCTTATGGAATATGCTTAATTTGTCTATTTATGGTCAGCTCAAGTGAGGAAAATGGACTCTGCATACTGCAATTTGCTATGCAGCTGTTTATGCAAAAATTAGCTACGCAATGAAATTAATAATTTCACTTTTTCCCGTTCTAGGCCAGATCCATAAGGAAGTTTCTTCATTTCCACTGTGGGTTTCTGGCTAGATTTCCTCATCCTTTTCTAGTAGATATAACAGCAAATAAAACCATGTTCTGGCCAAAAATCGCACTTTTTGACTTGTTTTTTTAAATTTAATTCGTATCGATTTTTCAACAGTTTCGGAATATTTCAGCTGCTTATGGGATGGTTGAACTTGGATAGTCAATCAAATGCAAAACCCACTCCCTTTGAATACCGAAAGCCTGAATAATACACTTTGATTTGAATTCATACCGACTGGATTGTACATTCGCTCTTATAAGGTCAATTGCATGTATTTATCAATGGCTCTTTTGTCATAAGACAATTTTATCCTTACCATCATTGAAAAATCAGTTTCGGAATCAATTATTGAATTCCACTGGGGTTAAATGAATGTCGAGCCTGGAATTAATTGAGTAAGTTTTCGACTATTAATAACTCTGATTCAATTCAGTTTGATTTACAATTAACCGTTTTACAGACAGTTAAGAAGAATATGGATTTCCTTACATTTTAAATTTTGCTTGGTTTCCTTTCATGTAATTTTTTTAATATATTGAGCTCAAGCAGGTGCGTGCTTTTCCTACCTACACGAAGTGTGCCTCATTATTAGAATAGCGCCCTCAAAGTGGATTTTTATGAACTTTTGCGATAAAACAACCTGAACCCTCCTCTATTAAAATGGCTGAGAAACTTGCCTCTATCTTGGCTAGCTTTTGCGTAATTAATTTAGAAACTTTCCTTCCAACTTTCTGAAGTCGCATCGCAATTTCAAATGAGGTGACTGAAAATTGCTCAAAAATCGCCCTCAACCGTCACTGTTGTATACTTTTCTTTAACATTGATTCAATTTTGCTCCATTCAAAAACTAAAAAGACTTTGCTCTAATTTGACATTTTTTTTGAGTAAATAATTTCCAAACAACGGCTTGTAGTCGAGAAGCAATTGCAAAAAATTAGTTAAAATTTTCTCCAAATTTTTCCTCAAATGACATTGTTTCATTATTTTTAGTAAAAATCGCCCCAAATCTTATATTTATTAAACTTGGAGGTCTGGCTGCGCCTTGTTTCATTTTTGAGCAATTTATCTGTAAATAACTGGCTGCAGGTAAAATGCAACTTCCAAACACATGATTAAAATATCGCCAAAAATCGTCTTCAAACGCCCATGTTATGAACTTTTCTTTAAATTAAAATTTAAATGAAAAACGCTCCTCTTCTTTGACAGAGCAATTAATGTTTAACCGTCTGTAATCGAAATGCCATTTCATTAGAGATGATCAAAAATTGATTATAAATCGAAATAAATCGTCAATTTTAAACACTTTTCTGGAAAAATAGTCTCAAGTATTCTCCACTAAAAGAGCGTAAAATATTGTCCGTATGTTTTGAGGTTTTTGAGTAATTGATTAGAAAAGAAGTACCTACCCGCAGAAAGATCCTCAAAAATCAAACCTCGAGCGTCCTTAAACGCTAAAGTCAAGCACTTTTTGTTAATGATCTGAATAAATACTTCTAAATAATAATTAAAAATTAATTATTAATTATTAAGAAATTCCCCAAAAATCTGGCGAAAACGGCATTTTTATGAGCCTTTGCAAAAATATGTACTGAACTGTTTATGTTTTAAGGGGCTTAGAAAGTTTCTTCTACGTTTCAAGATTTTTGAGTGCTTAATTTAGAAACAGCTGCCTTTGGTCAAAAGGCAATTTCTTGAGAGATGAATAACAAATCATAAAAACTTGCCTTCAAAGGTCATTTTTGATATAAAATGTTGTTTGTAAATATAAATTCAACTGTCTATAAAACTGCTTATAAACTTGTTTTTTCTGTAAATTCGCTACTGAGTAATAAATTTTGAAATAACTGTGTGTAGCCAATTTTAAGACTGTATAAAAATTCCCCAAAAAACACCGTTTTAAGACAATTGTATGCACTTTTCGGAATGTATAGCTTCAAGTATTTTTTTCATTTAAATAACTAAAAAGCTGGTTTGTTTCTTTCCAGGTTGGTGAGTAAGAAATTTTAAAAAATCTGCCTGTGCCCGAACTGCATGTTCAAAATACGTCGAAAACAATCCTCTAAAAACGTCCACAAACGCCAAGGCTGAGAACCTTTTCCTTAAATAATGTGTGACATCTTCTCTATTGAAAAGGCTGAAAAACCATCCTTAATTTGCGCAGGATTTTGCGTAATTAATTTTGAACTCGTCGATAGTATAAAAGCGCGTACGCCGAGAAAAATGATTGAAAAATGCTCATAAATCCCCCTTAAACGACATTTTTATGCATTTTTTTGGCAAATGAAACTTCAAATATTCTTTACGAAATAGTCCCAAAGCGCTTGTCGAGATTTGGGCAAATTTTTGTGTAATTAATTTCCAGCTAACTGCCTGGACTGGAAAAACTATACAACACATGTTTAAAATTTCCGCAAACCGCAATATTATGCAAGTTTGCTCAACTAGAAACTTAAATACTCTCTATCTAAAAAGCCTAGAAACTCTTGTATACCTGTCGAAATGCGATGTCAGGCGAAACAATTGAAAATTCCTCAAAAATCACCCTCAAACCGATGCACCTTTCGGAAAATGTGGCCCCAAATATTGTGCATTAAAAAAGCTAAAAAATTTGCCTATATCTTGCAGGTTTTTGAAGCATTCTTTAATGACCAATCGCTCCAAAATCGTGAAGATCTAACTCCAAGAAACATGACAACAAAATTGATCAAAAAACTCCCCTTAGTCGCACTGAGATTCAATTTTCCAAAAACTCGAACTCTTTCAGGAGTCCTCTGTAAAATGAGAATTAAAAATTGCGTCTGTTTCAACAAGTTTTTGAGAAATTAATTAATACCTTCCTTGAAAATTCTGAGCGATCGATGGCAGTCCAAATGCAATGCCCAGGGTTGGAAGTTTTTCAAAAATCGCCCTCAAACAATACGCAATGTACAAATTTCCGAACAAATAGACTCACTTCCCCGACATTAAATTGACTCAAAAGCATGCCTCAATTTGGGCAGTTTTTTCAGAAAATCTCTCAGTAAAACCTAAGATCCTCATTCCATGTTGGTGCGGTTTTTCTCGCTCAACTGTTGTAGATTTATGTTCAAACGACTCAAACCAGCCAATAAATAGCAGGAACATTTCTAAAAGCGTGCTGCTCGAGAAGGTCAAAGTCAACTTAAATGTCAGAACTCTAATTGAAACTGATGAGAAGAAACACTCTCGTCATGTTCAAATGGAAAAAAACTGGGAAAATACTCGCTTAAGGTTAAGCGCACTTAAAATTTATTGATCAATCAAAAAAACTATAAAACCGCATAATAATGCGATTTGTTGCAACGTAAATTGCATTTAACAGGCAGGTTTTTGTTTCAAAAAATAAAATAAGTGAGAACAACTTCCTAGAGAAATGATGTGAAAAGCACGACGGGAAAGGAACAATTGTGCGTTATCAAGTCACCTACTTTCCGCTGTTAATTCGGGTCTGCGATCTTTTTTAATTATTGTGTTGATTTTTATTGTGGCGTGCGATGTTATACAACCGATGCCCAAGTTGCTCAATGTCAGGTTTGGAACACGTTCCATTGTTTCATTACTAAATGCTCGAGGAAAGTGGTTTTATAACAAAACGGATTCAGTGCTGCAATCCCATCAAAAAACCAAAAAATATTCAAAAAAACCATTTTTGAATCGTCTATTTTTCCAAAGCAACAGCTCATTATGATATCGATTGTAACACCCTCCAGTCACATCATTAGGCTGATCTGGTGCAATCGCATGATATAATTGCCTGATTAAGATGATTATTTCATCGCACACATTCTACCATTCTGTGCTCCAATTGCGGCTTTAACAATGACGCCTTAATTACGATAATCCCAGTCTGATTGCCGATTCAATTAGTTCTTTCAGCAAATTGTTGTTACAATCAATTTGCCCGTATGTAAACCGTATGGAAATTAGCACTCTAGCAAGACCAAAACCGTATAATTCAGGTTTTTTCTTGACGAAATGCGTAATATTCATTGAAAGTTGTTCTAGGTTTTAGTAGGTCAATTCCAAGAAATCGATTTAAGATATACGTACTACTGGGGATAATCTTGATGTTGCCTGTGTACAAAAACTTAGGATCAATATACGCTTTTCGGATAAGATAATTCCTTATCAAAGCACCTACTCTCATTTTCAATTGTTTGGAGAATTTAATCCTCTGAATAAGGATGCGGAAGAACCAACACCCTCAGTGTCATCAATCAAATCGCATGATTTTCTTCATTAGCGTCAAAAAGCTTGTTGATCTCAGTTGCTATTAATTGCCTCCAGCTCTTCAGTTTCCATGTATATTAATCATCGGGCAAAAACAATAGACATTCTTCGCTTCACTGTGTACATTTCATGTTGAACAAGTGAAACCGAACGCCAGTTAGTGATAGCACCGGAATGAATGATCGGACCTGCCTTTTACCAAGTCAATCGAACAATCAATATTCTAGTGACTGAATGAAAGAAAGTTGCCCACTGTGATAAGGGAATTTTCGTATATAATGAAGATTCTTATTATCGCTATGCTGAAGAAAGAACTCGGTTTTTCTTGGCTTTGGAATATTTTTTTCAGAGCACTGATGAGGACGTTGACCCAAGAAAAAGAGCGTTTTTCGACCCATCAATAATAATAGAACTTTTCAGAATGATGAATTTTTCGGTCATTGGTTTGTCGATAAAAACCTCTTTTTCTCTTACTGGCTATATTTTAGTCATCATCAGAGTTTTGGAGCCCCTTTTCGAGCAACTTAAATGAAAGAAAGTCGTCTACTAATGAGGGTTTTTTGAAGAATGATTAAGTTTTTGGGCATCAATTTGCCTAAAAAATTCTGGATTTTTGCGCCACAGTTTCGACTATCGACATCATGGCTCAGGAATAAACTTCATTTGCAGCGCCTTTTTATGGCGATTAAAGTTTTGTCAGAACGCAGCCGCAAGAAAAACTGAAATTTTTTCGGTATACCGATTCGTAAAGCAGCAGTCGTAAAGGTTTTTGAGCTTCCTGCAGAGCCCTGATGATGTATAAAGCCCAACCAAAACTTTGGCAAAAAACGCCATTTCTTTAGCACACCGCTGACCAGAAATGTTCTTATTCTCTAAAAATTTTATGAATCGGCTACCTTGTTTGGCCAAGTGGTTCCAAAACCCTGATGATGGCTTAAATACAACCGCATCGTCGACCCAAGAAAAACAGCGGTTTTTATTGGAAGGTAAATACATTAAACTAAAACGTTTTCTGGTCAGCGGTTTGACAATAAACCACCGATTTTCTCGAGTAAATGTTTCGGACACATTTCAGCGATCGTCAGACTTCTGGCGTTTCTTCTAGAGCCTGATGATGGTCAAAATATGCTCAAAACTTTGGCTAAAAAAAAACAGCGAATGTTTCAGTACGCCTATAATCGAAAAATTTGGCCCCAAAAATTCCATTATTTTCGACAACTCGATTTTCACATTCGGCCACTTTCGTTCATTCAAGTCCCTCCAAAAAGAGCTCCAAAACCCTGATGATCACAGACTATACCCGAAACGCTGAGAAACACACAGCACGAGAAAAACATCGCAAATTGCGAGAATGATGAAAAAAACGCTGTTATTTTGGGTAATTGTTTTGGATATGTTTTAGCGATCATCTGAGAACTGGACTTTCTTCCAGAGTCTGATGATGATCAAAATATATTCGAAACGTTGGCTCAAAAAAAAACCAGCGATGATTTCAGCCCAAAAATTCATCATTCCGCAAAGACCTTAAAAAATCAGTTTTCACATTGGGTGATATTCTTTCAGTCAATTGCTTCTGGAAGAACCACCGGAACCATGATGACGGCAAAACATACGCAAAACATTGGCACAGTTTTTGTCGCACTGAAAAGCAGAATTTGCGAGAATGATGAATTTTTGGTTCCTTGTTTTGCAGGAAAAAACGCTGTTGTTCTTGAGTCAATGTTTCGAATATATTTTAGCGGTTAGCAGAGCTATGGAGTCTCTTGAAGCGCCCTGATGAAGGCCAAAATATAGTCGAAACGTTAGCTCAACAAAAATAGTGACTGTTTCAGCACGTTTCTGATCGAAAAAAATTGAGTTCTGATGTCAAACTATGCAAATCGATGACTAAATTGTATCATAGAATTAACAGAATTTTCTTTGATATTTTTTGAAATTGAGCAATTTTCGACACGTTGTTTCATCATCGCAGCCGTCATCATCATCAAACCAGGAGATATTATCTGGTTGAAATTTCCGCCAAAGAGGATTTCCTGGTTCCCAGCACTGTTACAAAACGGCTAATTACATCGAAAAAGATCCCCATATAGTGTTTGCAAAAGGAACCATTGTTAATCAAATAAAAGAATAGCAGATAGAGAAAGGAAGCACTTTTACCTAAAACGTGCTGGAGCAATAATTGGATTACCAGAAGTCGCATTAGGCGCTGTAATTATTGCCAATTGAATGGGAATTTTTTCAGTTCAACAGTGTCTTAATGATGTTACTTACTCCTGGTTCAAGTGATAGCGCCGTAAATCCATATTGTAAGAGGAAGAGCCATATTAGACCTGAAACAAAAATTGGGAAATCAATTCAATTAGGCCTTTTTCGATTTTTTGGGGTTGGAAATTCAGCCCCTAACTTTTCCTCCACTGAGGCTACTGGCAATTTAAGGACATTTTTTGAAAGATCAATGATTTCCACACAAAAAGCCCTCCCTTAGTCAAAAGGTCTAAACTGAGCCGTTTGGGAGAAAAATGGCATTTTGCGTTGGGAAATACGACAGTTCTGTAGCGCACTAATCGAAAATTAAAAATTGCGAAATAAGAGTGAGATTAGTACAAAACTTAAGCATATATCAGAGCGTTTTTGTAAAAATTTCAAGATTAATTATTATTATTAACAACGATTTGAATCTAACAAACACCAGTAAGTTGCACAATTGTACGTAATTGGAATGGACAAATCCAAATTGATCGACAATTTCCTGCTGATAAGGACACACGGACAGCTTAAATACTGTGTGTTTTAAATGAGAAACGCCTTTAAGCCAACCGAGCCCAATGATTTATGATTATTATTATTATCATTGCTATTATAGCACAGCCAATTAATGCCCGAATAGTTAGCATTTATATTGCAAAATTTTGCTCGCTTTTAGAGCTTCTTTCGTTGGTTTTATGGATGATTGTCTAACAAACTCGTTCAGTATCGATACCTGCATCCTATAAGCCAAAGCATCCGATTTAGTTGCAGATAAGAAGAAATACCAGATTGTAAGCGAGGCCGTTGTTCTCTTTTTGCATTATCCCAGGTTTTTCCTTATAAATATGAGTGCGGATTTCAACAGCACAGCTGGGCATGTTTCAAGATGAATCGACATGATTGGTCAACGCCCCGTAGTTGTTGTGACCATAAAAATCAAGGATCAATATTACGCCCAACCCATAAAAAATTGGGAATTTCAACTATTCGCTTCCTTATTGTCTGTTTGGGTTTCAGATATTCTACGATTTTTTCGTCTTCAGTTTCCAGCCTCTACAAGCGTCAGCAAATTGGATCATCGCTGGAAAATAGTGTGTGAATGATCGGGCAACTGTCGATCAAATTCACTTATGATAATTGGCCAAATCCAATCAGTTGATCACTTCAACTCAATTCATTAGAAATCGAAAGCAAGTCGTCGAATTTCGATTAAATAAGGTCGATTCTAGATGTATCTGGTAACAGTTAAATCGAACGGTTAATCTTTGCAATTTACGTTTTCATTAAGAGTCGTGCTTTATGAAGATTTACATAACGCGGCCAGCTTGAGTGATTGTCGGATTTTTGGAAGAGAACGTTTCAATTTGGTCGCCTACACATTGCTTTCAATCATCGGGCTTAATCATTGCAAATGCCGCACACAGCCAGTTATGCAACTGTTCCTAAACCAATTTATTTCCATAAAGACCCAGTATATTATTGATCAACTTTACCCACTGAGATTATTTTTCTAGACGCGACGAAGTGTGTCAGTTGCATATCCTCTTCCACATGTGAAAAATGCAGATGATTTTCAATCACCCAGTATATTTGTTGCAAAATGCTCGGAATGTTCAATGTTTAACAATGATAATTGAGCACAAGTGGATTGCAAAACATACACATACACTTGACACGTCTTCGGAACAAAGCCATTCTGCGGATATCCCTCTGATCTTTAGATAACCCGTAAAAATGCTATAATTAAGTGTCCTACAACACCATAATTTTCTATATAAGATATTCGGTGAAGAAATGCGAGATAAACGCGCTGGTAATTGAGCAAGCACAGAAGGTCAGCAAGGGGAAGAAACATAATGCATGGCTTCTCATCAATAACTGCCAATGTAATGCATAGTTATTAGTTAAAGCTGCTGAAGAACAGAGGAACTCCACTAAAGTTTAACTAAAAACATTGAAGGAAGCAACGGAAAGCTGTTCCGGAATAACTGGGAATTAAATCGCAAAAACGCAGGTTTGGCGCTTTTTCAAAAAAATAATTATTTCAGAAGCGACAAGCTCATTATCATATGGTCCAGTGGCGTGAAAATGGAATTTTGCAAACTGCCACAAGGAGAAAGGATTGGCAAACTCGATCAGTTACAATACCGGAATAAATCATTTCTTATGCGGATACGGAAGTCAACCAAGTGTAACATTGTTACGTCTGTATGTAAAGCAAATCCTATTTGTGCGGGTGTTCCCGGCTTTAGTAGCAAAGGAATTCAACGCAAAAATTCGTAAAAATTAACTGAATGTTTCCATTCAAGTCGCACAAGTTTGTTGAAGCTTCAGTTTCCACAAACTCGACCTTTCAAGAACAGCAAGCAGGAGGAAACTGTGTGCTTTTTGTCGTAGTTTTAAAAACAGGAAACATTGAACTGAAGCCAGAAAATCGGCCAAAATTATGCAATTTTTAAACTTCTCGTTATTGGAACTTTAGGTGGATTTTTTCCCAAATCGTATCAAAGTTGATTCAAAACTTAAGAGGTTTAAATTGGTGTTTGGCTTCGAATACACATTTTTTCCACAAGCAAGCTGGAGAAAACTATCTGCTTTCTTTAAGCACTTTTTAACTTTGATCGTTCTTGGAACTTTAGGCGGATTTTCGCTCAAATCGTCTGCACGTTGACTCAAAACTCAAACGGCTTATATTGCTGTTTGGCCTCAACCACGGAGTTTTTTTCGCAAGCAAGCAGAAAAAAACTGTGTTTTTTTGTCAAAGTTTTACAAACGGGAAACATTGGAATGAAGCAAATAAATCGAGCAAAATTAAGCAATTTTTAATCTTGATCGTTCTTGGAATTTTATGTGGACTTTTTTTCCAAATCGTGCGAAAGTTGATTCAAAACTTAAAGGGTTTAAATTGGTGTTTGGCCTCGAATACACATTTTTTCCACAAGCAAGCTGCAGAAAACTGTCTGTTTTCTTTAAGCACTTTTTAACTTTGATCGTTTTTATAACTTTAGGCGGACTTTCGCTCAAAATGTCTGCACGTTGACTCAAAACTCAAACGGCTTAAATTGCTGTTTGGCCTCAATCACAGAGCTTTTTTCGCAAGCAAGCAGAAGAAAACTGTGTTTTTTGTCAAAGTTTTACAAACGAGAAACATTGGAATGAAGCAAATAAATCGGGCAAAATTAAGCAATTTTTAATCTTGATCGTTC
>NW_026018715.1:11900108-11901448 GCF_020466585.1 Dendroctonus ponderosae
CAACTTTTTGAAGTTTTTTGAACAGAAGTTATTTTAGTTTAATGCAGTTCTTGGCGAGTTTTTAAAAATCCTAAACTGCAAAATGGTCCGTTGTTTCTTCGAATAAATTGGGAAAAATCTTCGTGAAAGGTTGTGCGAAACGCGATCTTCCCGTCTTCCAAAGCATAAAAACTAGGAAGTTAAGAACGAGCAGAAAATGCTTCAAGTCAGACAGACGAATTGATGTTTAAGAAGGCAGTGCAGCGCCTCACTGGACAATTTTATAAAGTAGAAAATGACGCAAATTTTTCTAAAAAAATTATTTTTGAAGTGATAACTTTTTATGGGAGGGTGAACCGATTTTTCTCGGTCACGGGGGCTCCCACTTGGGACGCACATATGCACTTTGAATTCAATATTTTTCTCTTAGTGCGGGTGCATCTGTAGATCTAGTAAACTTTTCCAATACACATTGCGTTATTAATCTGACAGTAATTTTGATATATCAATTATTGAGTTTGATATTGTTGTGTTTGGTGCAGTTTATTCTATATCGCTGATATAACGTTGATAAATAAATCAACAAATTAACAAGGGAGAAGCTGCAGATACTGCAAATACTAAGGATGCTCATGTACTATATGCATGTTCGAGTTTCGCGTTCTTTTTAATTTCCAATTAAAGTACACACACAATTATACATACTAAAACAGTTTAAGTGCAAGAAAATGCGGATCGTCCATAAATTTACAGAAAAATGTATTATAAACTTTTGAAAATCATGTTCAAACGACCGGGTATTTATCATTGCAAATGAGATTGCCCATTGCCGTGTACTGTTAAATGTTTTAAAAACTAACAATCGATGTTGTGCAACAAAATTGTACGATTCAAAGTTCCGAACTGGTAAAATATTACTACCTACTTGTTTAGTGAATTTCATCGGAAACAATTGTTAAACCAGATGTTGAGCGGATATTTTCTAAAGAAGGCAGGGTCAATTTAAGAAAAACGCTCAAGATTAAGTGCAAATAAAGTGTCGCAACTATTATTAATAACATTTAATGCAATAATATGTTCTATTATTTGCTATTTTATTTTGTAACAACAAATTATCAATATTTAGGTATCTATTTTGTAATCTTTCATATTTAACATAAAATGATAAACATCATTACTGTTTTGTAATAATATGTAATAAATATGTTTTGAATTTAATTGAAAAAATATTTGAGTTTACCTCGGTTATTTCAGAAAACATGAGTTCTGTCTTCTTATTTTCTATCACGCAACGCATTCTTGATGTTAAGACGATACGAATCTCTCTTCAGCTTATAGTTGCAAAATATGTAAAACGAATT
>NW_026018715.1:11901548-11903492 GCF_020466585.1 Dendroctonus ponderosae
AAAAACGAAGTTGAAATTTCAACTACTTAAATCCCCCCATCTGTCCCAGTAGATATTTTTAATGACATCAGTTAAAGAATCTTTTTTCAAAGTCAATTAAAGCCTTTAACTGTACTCAGACTTTCGCAACGAAATCCGATAAGCGAATTAAATCCCAAATTCCTATTAAGTGGCTCGCTTTTTTCCAAGCAAACTTGAATTTTTAATGCGCCAATTTGCATTCATTATCGTCACTCTTTACGGGTTGATTCGCCTTAATTGCGTCCTTAGTCCGCATTTGTTAATTTCGGTAGAAAAACTGATAGTAAAAAGATGATATTTTCAGTTTGAAACTACTTGGTGTGTACATTGGCAATAAATGTAATGGTTCCCTTATGGTTTCAGTATCATTTCCCCAAACAAATGAATCCGAGGTTAATTATAAGCAGGGAGGGCCGTAAAACGGAAAACAGATGTGGTTATCGTGTTCCTCCACTTATCGCCCTTATAATGAATGTAATTTCCGTAACAAAAGAAGTTGGAAATTTTATTACGAAGATTGCGGTTGTGCGGTTCCCCGCTGAAAAGATCACTATTAATATTATTTAGGCGACACTTTGCGGGACATTAATGAAGTCCCTCGTGTAATATTCTCGACGCCACGTCATAATTCAACCAACTCCAACGGGACGAACGCGTGTCACCAAATAAATTGGCCTTCATCCGAGTGGAATTGCTGGATATCCGATACCAACTCCGTATCGGATAAAAGGAAAAACCTCTCCTAAATCAATTTATTATCTGATTAGCTTTTACAAAAATCCATCAGGGAGCAGATTTGGTTACCGGCTGGTGAAGTCAATGGCTGAATTTTGGTCGAAATGCTGCAGATATTAGAGGATTGGACGAAGGAAATCAAGAAAATTATGAAGAGAAAGGTTTAATGGAAGATCTGACCGGTGAACATATAAATAATGAAAGTAGCTCCTAGAAGCCGGATGAAAAATTTGATGTTGTATCAATTCATTTGCAACCATTGCGATTGAGCGGTTTCGAGTTCTCGAGGATTCTAGAAGGATTCTCATTAGAATCTCTATTTGTTCGTAAGTTTCGGTTTTGTAAGAAGTCAAGCATTCAAAATCGTTTTACTCGCTGCCATTCTGCATTGATTTTTGGACAGTTCCGTTGAAATTTTACTAAGTAGACTCTTTTTGGAATAGTAATTTTCAACATTCACCTGTTTTTAAGCCCATGCTTTGTCAAAAGAAAATTATTTTTTCACTCATTTTCACTCGATTTGCATCCAAAATTGAAGCTAAGCATGGAAATTCCTCCGATGTGTATCCATCAAATGACTTGAAACCGGTGGAATTTTAGAACGCTTTAATAAATTCGCTTGATCTCAAGTATTTCCAATTTGAATCTTCATTCCTTACTTCCTTGTGATGACAATTATGCACAATTCGAGGCTTTTTTTGAACTGAAAATTACACTCAATAAAAAACTTTAATTCCAAGTAAGGCAACAGTGTAACGTTCGCATCCAGATGGCTGGTCTACCTGGTTAACGGTTAAGGAGGTTGACACAATTCATCCAGGTGCGAAAGTTACGCTGTTGCCTTATTTAGGATTTAATTTGTTCCCAGTGCTTCGGCCGAATTTGCTAAAATACATGGAAAAACGAAGTTGAAATTTCAACTACTTAAATCTGTCCCAGTAGATATTTTTAAAGACATATTTTAAAGAATCTTCTTTCAAAGTCAATTAAAGCCTTTAACTGTAACCATTGGGATTGAGCGGTTTCGAGTTGAGGATTCTAGAAGGATTCTCATTAGAATCTGTATTTGTTTTGTTGTTTTTGTAAGAAGTCGAGCATTCAAAATCGTTTTACTCGCTGCCGTTCTGCATGGATTTTTGCACAGTTCCGTTGAAATTTTACTAAGTAGAGGCTTTTTGGAATAGTAAT
>NW_026018715.1:11903592-11904854 GCF_020466585.1 Dendroctonus ponderosae
AACTTGCTAAAATATATGGAAAAACGAAGTTGAAATTTCAACTACTTAAATCCCCCCATCTGTCCCAGTAGATATTTTTAATGACATCTTTTAGAGAATCTTTTTTCAAAGTCAATTAAAGCCTTTAACTGTAACCATTGGGATTCAGCGGTTGCGAGTTCTCGTTGAGGATTCTAGAACGATTCTCATTAGAATCTGTATTTGTTCGTAAGTTTCGGTTTTGTAAGAAGTCAAGCATTCAAAATCGTTTTACTCGATGCCGTTCTGCATGGATTTTTGCACAGTTCCGTTGAAATTTTACTAAGTAGACGCTTTTTGAAATAGTAATTTTCAACATTCACCTGTTTTTAACCCCATGCTTTGCCAATAGAAAATTATTTTTTCACTCATTTTCACTCGATTTGCATCAAAAATTGAAGCTAAGCATGGAAATGCCTCCGATGTGTAATCATCAAATGACTTGAAACCGGTAGAATTTTAGAACGCTTTAATAAATTCGCTTGATCTCAACTATTTCCAATTGAATCTCCATTCCTTGCTTCCTTTTCATAACAATTATGCACAATTCGAGGTTTTTTTTGAACTGAAAATTATCCTCAATAAAAAACTTTAATTCCAAGTAAGACAACAGTCTAACTTTCGCATCTGGATGGCTGGTCAACCTAGTTAACGGTTAAGGAGGTTGACACCATTCATCCAGGTGCGAAAGTTGCGCTGTTGCCTTATTTAGGATTTAATTTGTTCCCAGTGCTTCGGCTGAACTTGCTAAAATATATGGAAAAACCAAGTTGAAATTTCAACTACTTAAATCCCCCCATCTGTCCCAGTAGATATTTTTAATGACATCAGTTAAAGAATCTTTTTTCAAAGTGAATTAAAGCCTTTAACTGTAACCATTGGGATTGAGCGGTTTCGAGTTCTCGTTGATGATTCTAGAAGGATTCTTATTAGAATCTGTATTTGTTCGTAAGTTTCGGTTTTGTAAGAAGTCAAGCATTCAAAATTGTTTTACTCGCTGCCATTCTGCATGGATTTTTGCACAGTTCCGTTGAAATTTTACTAAGTAGAGGCTTTTTGGAATAGTAATTTTCAACATTCACTTGTTTTTAAGCCCATGCTTTGCCAATAGAAAATTATTTTTTCACTCACTTTCACTCGATTTGCATGCAAAATTGAAGCTAAGCATGGAAATACCTCCGATGTGTAATCATCAAATGACTTGAACCCGGTGGAATTTTAGTACGATTTAATAAATTCGCTTG
>NW_026018715.1:11904954-11908535 GCF_020466585.1 Dendroctonus ponderosae
CTTAACCGTTAACCAGGTAGACCAGCCATCCAGATGCGAAAGTTGCACTGTTGCCTTACTTGGAATTAAAGTTTTTTATTGAGTATAATTTTCAGTTCGATTAAACAACCAAAACGCCAATGTAAATCACGTTCTTCTGTTGATTGAGACACAACAACGCCGCACTGTTTCCCGATTTACTGAATTGCAAACAACACGCCCACATTTACAAGCCAATGGCAGTAAAAATCTGGCAAAATCCCAGCGAAAATCATTCCAATTGGTCCTTGGTCGAAATTAATTAGCGAGGTTGATTGAGCGATTAGTGGATGAGCCGATCACGCCAATTTAACGCGTTTTATATATCGATCATGCAAATTACAACGATTAGCCATTCGTGATGGTCACCTGCATGTTTTTCAACCCCAACTATCCTGCTTTAAATAAAGTGACCAACAATTTTATTCGAAAACATTCTGGCGGGCATGGAATTGTTAAAATTGTACTTTAATTTAATAGTGTTTGTTGGTTGGTTGGTTGGGACACTGTGAAAGTTGATGCCAATTGCAATAAAACAGTGACCATAAAATGCGGGCAACAGATGAGTCCGTTTCTGTTTCGTCCCCATACAAAAGGGCAATTTCGCCGGTTTGAGTAATCCGGGCCGACCGAATCTTTTCGCATTGTTTTCGGATCAAATTGCCAAACACGCTTTTTTATTATCGGTTAGTCCCGAAGATTTGGGAAACAATTGCCGGGCTCAGACAACGGGGGCCAATTGGATGCTCGTTTATCATCGTCTTGGCAGTGTGAGCGTAAGCGATAGATCTATTTCTTTGCGCCTCACTATCAGGAATTGCACAATTGTTTGGAGCTTTTGTTCCGTATTAAATTAAATATTTCACTATTAATGTTTAACTTGAACACAAATTAGTGCTCAAAAGCCCGACTTTGTCACTCCTGCACTAAATCAGGAGTAGGAATCCTTCTTATGGGAGGAAACTGGATTTTTCCACACACTGGAAAACAGATTGGTAGTGACCTAATCAGATGACACTTTCAGTACACTATTAACAATGATCTCAAGCACATTAATACTTTGAACTCCAAATTTTATATATTTGCTGTAGGTACATATTATTGATTTTGCATCATGGTTGTCCACTTTCGCTAAACTAAAAATGAATTTGATTTCTATGTAGCAATTGAAGCTAATAAATTATATTATTATTATGATTATTTCCATCGGCTGGCAAGACGATTTTAACAGGTCTACAATCCCCCTGTGGGCGGTTTCTAGAAGACTCTCTTTTGGTGCATGTTGCGCAATTTTTTCTTTATAAATGCTGTCTTCTGTAGTAGATCTTGTTTGTTGTTTTTTTCGTTTTTTTGTACTTCGGAAATTTATGTATGATATTGCAACCTCGACATCGACATAAAAGATCATTCATCAATCATCAAAACAATAGTATTCTCTTTCGTTTTCGCCTCTTGTTTAGCAGTTGGTTTAACCTCGATGTTTCCTTCTTCTCGAGCGGTTTTATCAAAGGCATTAAAAAAATTGTTTAAAGCACTTGTCTTTTTCGCGCTTTTCAGCAGTTTTTAAGTGGTTTGTGGAGTGCAGGAACCATCAAACATTAAAGGAGTTTGGACTTCATTTGGAATAATGGCTTGAAAATATTCACTTGAAGTTTGCTCATCAAAAAAACTCTTCTTTAACATCGAGCTTTGATAGAAGCTACAAACAGAATGCAGAAAATGAAAACTAATGTTCTGAAGTAGTTTTACGAAGTAAAATTGTGCAATTCTCTGATAAAACTAATATTCATATTGCTTTAGAAATTCAAAAAACAAAATTGCCTTCCAGCTAATTAAATCTGCAGTTGATCAATAAAAACAGTCAATTTGTGGGATGCACATTCATGTTAGCTCCAATAGTTGCTTATCAATATGAACTGTAAAATTRGSTAAGTTTTTCGGGATTTTATGCAAACAGSAGGGKCTTACATCTTCAGAGRTGTTTTGCTCAGTGYATTAATAATCAAACTTTGAATARAAGGACGTTTCTTCAAAGTTTAAAGTTTAAGAAATTGRMTTTTTAAACATTACATTTGTCTCAGCTAATMATAGTGACAAATTTGTGTTTTCAGAAAAATGAAACTGTTTTTTATATTTGATTTCAATTTTATTTGTTGCATTTGTTGGTCTACGCAAAAAGACAACGCAACAGATATTCACGTAAATTTAATAGGATTCACTGCGATGATGATTTTTTGCAAAGCAGAATTTTTTTTGCTCCTTCACGTTCACCCAAATAACTATTCCAGAGGACGCCGATTTTAGGTCAYTGAYATTACTACTCTATATTATATTGGCTARGGATTTATTTTAGCAAATTCAGAAGTTATAAAGCGTCCAGCCTTTGAAGGCATTTTGCAGCTGAAAAAATTCGTATTTTGAACTCGGTTGAAAAAGTCGGGCTGGTTGTAAAGACCATTTCAATAGAGGGTCAAGAGGACCATGTTCCAGTTGCAAAAAGTTCCAAGTTAAGATTTTTCTTGCAAAAAAACGCAGCACTAACACGAAATTTGGAATATTTGCGTTGCAAATATCCATAGTAGTATCCATAATCGCAAAAAGTCGGTTTTCATTTAAAAAAATCGCAGATTTGATTAACTGGAAAGCAACTTAGCATTGCCCATCTGGAGTAGAAAAACATGCAATTTTTCGCGTTTTAGTTTCATTTGTTACCTTCATGTTAGTCACAAATTTTAACGTAAACTTAATTGATTTGATTTCATTGATCAATTTTTGCAAATATCTCAGTTTATTGTGGTCAATCTGTATAACTTATTGGCAAATGATTCATTTTAGCATATTCAGAAGCTGTAAAGCCCTAAACGACTTTTCCAGCTTAAAAAATTCGTATATTGGAATCAGTTGGAAAAAGGAGTATCTTACAGTTAAAAAAAATGAAATAAATGTAATTTAAGAAAAATATAAACTGCTAATTTTGGACACGCTAAAAGTCGCCCAATATTGAAGAAAATCTCCATTACAATGATGAGAAAAATGGTGAAATTAACGTAACAAACCCTTCAGATGCCGATAAAAAAGTGACTTAAAAATGTTTGTTTAAAAATGAAAACCTCTTTAAAGAGTACGACAAATAACCTGCTTTGTTTTAACCGAATTTAAGCAATATAACAAAGTCTGATAATAAAAATTTAAATAGCGCCGGGAGAAACGTTTCAAATAAATGGTAGAATTAGATTTTCGTCAAAGAACTTCGGGATAAATCAAGTTAAATTTTTCTTGCCAAGAAAAGCGACGATCCATAGAAAGTTTTGAATATTTGCTTTGCAAAAATTTCTGTTTTTATAGAAAAGGGCAGATCTTGTTAGCTGGAAACCACCTAAACATTGTCTGTCTACGGCTGAACGAGTGAATTAGTTGCTACTAATAGTTTCTGATCAAAATCAGCTGAAAAAAGAGAGGGGCTTTTAAAGTCACTTCGAAAAAGAACTAAAAGCTCGACAAAATCAACAGGAAACTGTTCAGCTTTTCGCGCTTTTCGGCCTTTGTGGAAGATATTTTTTTCC
>NW_026018715.1:11908635-11910248 GCF_020466585.1 Dendroctonus ponderosae
ATAAAAGCGCCAGACAACACCTCCAGAGGAATGACACCAATTTTGAATCACCCTGTATTAAGTAAGTGCTTAAAAATTACTTTTCAATTCCCGAACAACTCGGAATATTTTCGCAATGAATTTGATCTGATTTTTTTAATTGGCAATTATTCATATCGCTAGCAAAAAGGGCGAGACAACTTTTGGTTGGCCGTTCGCCCAACCTCGCCCACCTAGCGCCGCCACTGTAGAGGACGCGAACATATCAACTGTTCTCGGGCAAGCCAAAAACGGTTCAAACAATTTGGGCTTGAGATCTTTTTAGAGGGAATAAAATTCCAGTTTTGTTTTATGTGATAATTGATGGTGATAAACTTTTCGAAAATCACGCAATCCCATTAGAAGCATGGCAAGCCAGCGCTTGACGTTGCCTCGTACATGAGCAAACAATTGACTGAACAAGCAGCGAAAATGCTTAATAACCATCGCTGTGCCCCCCCCCCCAGATCCCCAGCTAAAATGGGGGTTTCATTTATCGGCGAAGATTGCATGACTGTCTAAACAAAGGCTAATCGGGATTGGCTCTTTTGGGGCGGCGGGGGCGGTTTGGTTAGTGCCTGCTGCCGCCACCGCTGCCGCTCTCTTCCTTATCGGTTGCTCTGTCACGTTGTTAGCGGTCTCCCTGGATAAATAAACACCATTGTCCCCGTAACCATGGTGAAATCAGCAGCTTACCGGATATATCCATAACAGCGACTGGGGATCGCATTTGTTCACTTTTCTCCTCTCGCATCATCATGGGGGTGAACGTTTTCCGAAGCACTTGTTTCGCTTTCGCATTTCCGCTAATATAACGATGTGGTTTTTTGTTGTTTTGTTTCGTTTTTTTCTTGTTTTGGTAAAGTTGCTCAATTGTTTTCCGGGTCTAATTGAGCGCCTTCTAACTAGGGATGACACAAACCAGTATTTTTCAGGCACAGGTTCCATGTGTAACTGTTCCAAGCTCGTACCTGTTTCAAGTATCTGTGATTTTTTGTCACATGTTATTTTGGCCCATGATAAATATTGGTTTGTACCTGAAACCGGGCTGAAGCGTATTTTGAGTCCAGTGAATTAGTTGAATAAAATTAAATATATAAATAAATAAAGTTAAAATTAATTGAATAAAAAAAGGGGGCACAGCGACAGTTATTAAGCATTTTCGCTGCTTGTTCAGTCGATTGTTTGCTCATGTACGAGGCAACGTCTTAATTACACTTTAAAAGGCCTGTTTCGGGTACTGAAAATATGATGGTAAAAGATTATTGGAAGTTGTTCGGAAAAATGTCAGAATATTAGAGTTAAAAACAATTATTTATAAATAATTAAAGAAAGTGCGAAAGCCCGTTTTTGTGCATAACTGTCGAACCGTTGATGCTATTGAAAAAAAGGTTTATCCTTCTTTTCAACTATTAAAAATACCTATGATATCAGATAAACTACATTAAAATCCGTTCATTAGTTTACTCAAAAATCGAAAAAACAAAACCGTCGATTTCAGCGTTTTGTTAATTTTCAGTAATTAATTTAGTTTTGTTTCAAGAAAATGGTACCATAACTTCTTTTGATCAGTCAGTAATGAAATTTTCATTTAC
>NW_026018715.1:11910348-11911656 GCF_020466585.1 Dendroctonus ponderosae
TCAAATTCGAAATAATTTTTGTCCATTCTGAGCAATTTTTAAGCAGTTAAGACAATAATTTCCTGACTAAAGACCCGAGAACGTATTATATGCATATGGGAGAGCTTACTATGTCGCAGAAAATCCATTGGGCTCAAAACACAAGCATGAGAAATTTAGATTTTTATAGAAAAATTTCGTAATTTTATTCAAATTTTTCGAAAAAACATTCTCTCAGAACGCCTTAAAATTATTCTTATTTTTATCACAAGCAAGAGAGGAACGCAAAGCGCGCATTAAAAACAACCCTAAAAGCTTCAGATCGGAGATAATTTACATTATTTTTTGGACAATTTTAAGCGGTTTTTCTTCAGTCATGATCTTTAAGCGACGATAGCTTCCTTATTTCAGGCTCAAACGCCTTATAAATGCATATTGAAACGCCTTTAGGTCGTCATCAATACATTGAAATAAAAAAAAAGACGCATGTGAAATTTCGATTTTTCCCTGTGTTTGATTTGGTCGAAAAATACCTAAAAAGCCTCAAATTCTACATCATAATAATCACAAAAAGGCGAGGAATGAAAGTCGATTATTAAAAACTCGACTAGAAGCTTCAAATTCGAAATAATTGATATTTTTAGTCCATTTTAAGCAGTTTTTGATCCGTCACAATCTTCAACCGATAATATTTACCTTCAATATGCATATTGGGGCGCTTCTGAGACCGGAAGCAACTAATCGAGCTTCAAAACCACCCATGTAAAATTCCGATTTTTGATAGAAAAATTCGTAAGGGGTGAGGTCGATTTCCTCGAAAAATATCCCAAAATACGTCGAATCATTCTCATCACAAGGAATCGAGAAATTCAATGTTGCATTTCCAGTTTTCCTGTGAAACTACTACTTAATTGTTTCTTCATTGCCTTCATTCATTGATTTCGTATAATTTAATATTAAATTAACTAGACAATGCGAAAAAAACATAAAATATCACAAACATTTATTATGATTTTTGGTGCCAGGAACTCGTTTGAAACAATAGATCTTCTCGTACGTTTTAGTAAGTTTGTGAGTTTTTTAAACCATTACATGTTTTTTTATTACTATTCTTCTTTTGGCGAATTACTTTAAATTTATAATTTTCACACCGATAGATTCGATCAAGCGTAAAAAATATAAACCAACAAGAAATTAAGTTAAATTTTCTTTGTTGTTAATGGCTCCTTTGTTCGAAGAGAAAAGGTCGTACCTTTTAGTAACTTTACCAGTTTTTGCAGCGCTTTTTCCATCGTAAGCAATACGTTGAGATAATAAACACGCATGTAA
>NW_026018715.1:11911756-11912072 GCF_020466585.1 Dendroctonus ponderosae
ACACTTAGGTGCAAGATTATGCCAAAATTTCATGTTTTCCGGCCCGTTTTTGCTCATTTCTCGGAGGCAAAATGAGCAATAGTGCTCATTTGTACATCATTCTAGAGAGAAATAAATGGCCCTTTTAGGAAGTGAACTATGGATGGGGAAATGTTGGCAGTTTTCTCAAAAAATGCTTGAATTCAAAAAGTTTTAGATTTGCGTGGTTTTTTGAGTTGCAAAATCCACTTGAACATGACGCTGCTTTTTTCGAAGTTTCTCAAGAACCATTCGAGCCTCAGAATTCGTTTTGGCATCGTTGGATAGAGAATTGAAT
>NW_026018715.1:11912113-11913589 GCF_020466585.1 Dendroctonus ponderosae
CATGACCCCCCCTTGATCCGCCCTTGCTCTTGGCTTCTTTGTGAAGAAAAGTGTGTAAAACCACTTTTGCAGTTTCGCAATATTAAGGAGGAATAATAAGGTATATATCGTCCGTTCAAGATCGCGATGGATTCAAAAATCGCTTCAAATGGGCCTAAAATAACACAATTTTCGAAATTGAAGCTTCTAGTAGGCTTTTTAATAATCCTCTTGCGTTCTGCCCTTCTTTGTGAAGAAGATTATATATCGAATGCAAGACATTTTGAGAGAAGAAATATTTTTTGAAAAAGTCGATCTCCACGTCTTACGAGATTTCCGGTGCATATTCGAAAAATTTACATTCATTCATGTTTTTTGAGCTCAATAATTTGCTTTCAACCTAAGGATCTTCCAATATGCATATAAAACGTGTTTAAGTCTATAATAAGGAATATGTTATCGGTTAAATTTAAATATCGTGACCGATCAAAAATCGCTCTAAATGAACCAAAAAAGCTTCTAGCGTATTTTTCAATAAGCGCCTTTTCTTGTTTTCTTGTGATGAAAGTGATGCAGATGTTCAGGCTTTTTAGAGAACTGATACTTTTAACAAAACATACCTCCACCCTTAACAAAACTGTGAAAAATTATACCTAAAAAAACTGTTGTGATTTGCAGCAGAAAAGCGCTTTGGTGGCATAAAAATCAAATCAAGCGGATCTCAATTTGATTTAAAAATTAGTAAAAATATGGAGAACATTTCAAAATTGGCTCTTTTGGTTGAGCATAAAGCACCATATCAACACAAATGAAAATTTCAATCGGAAATCGAACATTTTTTATGCGTGTTTTTGCAGCTCAACGGTTTGCTCGACCGCAGAAGCTTAAAATTGATGAAACATTACAGTTTCAAATTTGAAGCTTCATCCGGTTACTTCATCAACTACTTACCATCCTCGCTTCTTTGTGACGAAAATGCTGTAGATGCTGTTGTTTGTTTGTCGAAAAATGGTGGCTGGAAATCGCAAGAAATTCATATGGAGCACACTGTATGCAGCTTTCTCGTTGGTTTGTCTATATCGAGAGCCCCAAAGCGTTTTTTTGGCGAAACCAGCCGTTTATCTGCTCGTCATTGCGAGTAAATTAAATCAGTTGAGTTTTTTAAACTAAAATTGGTATTTTGATTGATTTTGTATTAGCGCCGATTTCTTCTTTCACAGATTAGTGTGAAAACCCATTCGAATAATTCCCTTGACGATGGCTGCTTACCAAGCAGGGTTAGAAGTAGGGACGACACGAAATACTTGTCACAGGTATTTTGGAACAGATATCGATATGGAACAGTCGGTACCTGTGCCCGATATTTAAAATAACGTGTGATTTAAAATAACAGGGCTCGCTACGATGCTGGTCAGGACCAGTACAACATGGTATTTCGATTAGGGATGACACGAAATACTTGTCACAGGTATTTTGGAACAGATATCGATATGGAAC
>NW_026018715.1:11913689-11918262 GCF_020466585.1 Dendroctonus ponderosae
GTGTCTGATATTCAAATTTCGCTTTCTGGGTCAAAACTACTCGAACTTCCTCACTCTCGTTGCTTGGGAGAAAAACTTGGGAGAAAAAGTTATTAAAATTGTTTGCAACGCTGATGATCGCGGATAACGAAACTACTCGACAAATTCGGGAAAATTTTGGCGAAATTCAACATGCAATTTCTGTTGAGAACACAAAATCAAAAGAAGCACTCTATGGGACAAAATAAGGAGCAAAAGGAATGTAAGATCCAAGACATCGAAATGAGTGGACTCTTGCTGAGTTAGAAACTGATGCCCGACTTTTCCCAAGACTGCTAAAAGCCCGAACAAAAGCCACGAAAGTCGCATGTAAAAGACCATTAGAAAGCGGCCAATTTTATAGAACAATTTGCGTTCAACATGCTAAAAACTGAAGCTGAAGCCTTCATCTGTGGTGTCTCTTACATCTTTTTTCATGATCATTTTAGATTTTCATGTTCACACCTTTTGCGTCTGGGCTTCGCCCCTGTAGATTCAACAGCACTAAGTGACTGTTCTAGCTTATTGAGGACACTCGGTGCCTTTCAGCCCCGGGACTCAAGTTGAAATTAAAAATTTAGCAGTCGATTTAAATTCGCAAAAGTTCCAGGGCTGGAAAGGAGAGGAAAAAAAGCCCCAATTGCATCGGACTCGGTAATGAGGGGTCGGACAATCGTTGATCGCTCGTAATGACGCAATTCGACGATATGTGAACAGCTGTTAGACAAATGACGGTCGAGGCAACAAGCCACCGGGATTTCGGGCTGAAGTCCCGCGGGAATGGACTCGTGTGGCCCCCGGAATGAAATATATCCGCAGGACGGGACAACGGAAAGATTTATTTTTAATTGAATTGAATAAGTAGTAGGGCCGGCTGGAGAGATGCGTCCATTGTTCGAACTAAATGATTTGGTTAATTTCCCGAACAGGTTTCCGATGGTGGTTGAGGCGCTATTAGATCGCCTAAATCTCCGTTATCGCTCCTCTTTCGCTGTCTCAGAGCGTCAGAAGTATTTTCGGCCAATCAGCAGTGCAGTTGGTTATGAGGACTGTGTCATCGGCGTTCAAATCTGCTCAGTTTCACGCGCGGCCTTTATATGCGAACAAGAGCGAAGAAAGACACGCCTTGATTGGGTTTCAGCAGCTGTGCTCAGAGCAAAGTTTTCAGGAAGAAAGACCAGTTTTGCTCAAAATCGACACACCATTTTACCTCACTTTTCACCTTTTGTTGCCTCCTTCTGAGCCCATCAGAGGCTTGCGTCTTCACCAAGTTATGTGTATGAATGTGGCCATTTCCTGAAAATGCACACGTTTACTCGTTTTTACTCTTTGGAGGGGAAGTTTCCAGTCTCGGTAGGTTTTTCTCAAGGTGGCAGAATTACATAAAACAATGTAATGCATGTCTTCCTATAAAGTACAGTCAATCAAAAAGTATCTATTATTTATAAATTTTGCGTTAATAAATAAATAAAAAAACTGTTATGTTGAGGTACAATGAAAACTAGAAAAAGGTGGCAACCAGCACGGAAGACGCTCGATTTTTGTTTCGCAATTGTTTGCTTAAACGGAATATTGTTAATTTAAGCCGAATTTCGCGATTTCAAGCTAGAAATGTTTGCTAAAAATCGAAAATTTCGGCCTCCAATTCCGAAAATTCCAACTTTGTACTTTTAGATCATTTGATTTCAACTGTAAATTCGCATTTCAAATATAAAAGCATTGAGTTCTTTCCTGTTTTTCGCAACTGTTTGGTTAAACAAAAAACTTTTGAATTAAGCGGAATTTTTGCATTTTTAAACTAGAAATGTTCGCTTAAAATCGAAGATTGAGGCCGAAAATTTCGAAAATGCCTACTTTGAACTTTCAAATTTGGTTTCAACTTGAACTTAGAAATTCCTATCTAAAACTGAAAAATATAGACAGCAAATCTATTTCTTTCAGTTTCATGCCTTTTTTTTATTTTAGAACTTGAAAGCCGGAAGTTGCACGAAAACTCGACTTTCATTTCGCAACTTTAGGATTAACTGTGAAATTAAGTTAAAATTTGCGATTTCAAACTAGAAATGTTACTTTGTTGCTTGAGGTTCTGCTTTTCCGTATAAAACTAAAAATTTGAGAACTATTACATGATCTCGCCTTCATTTCGCAGTTGTTACCTTAAAGGAAAAAAAATCAAATTTCATCTGAAAATGCCCACTTTTCCATTTTATTCTGGTTTCATCCGCTGCATGTTTTTCTTCTTGAAAAACTACGAAATTTCATCTTCTGAGTCGCATTCTTAATAACAAAACTGGGAACTTCAGCTCCAAACTGGCAATTAGATTCAAACTGTAGACAATTTCAAGTTATTGTATGCCAAATTTCAAACTCATTCTCTTAACGTTTAAAACACAGAAGCTCGAATTTATATCGGAATTTGATTCGATGAAATGGAGACTTTGAACTGAAAACTTGGACCTCAACTTGAAAGTTTTGCAAATTCAGAGCTCGTAAACATCGCTTTAGTGTTGGATTAGATTTATTCAGTGTTTTATTCGCTTAAACTCGAAAATTCGGGCCTCCAATTCCGAAAATTCCTACTTTGAACTTCCAAATCATTTGATTTCAACGTGAAGTGAGAAATTTCCACATAAAGCTGACAAATTTAGACATCAAATCTGTTTATTTTAATTTTATGCTCTGTTTTTCATATTAGAACTAGAAAGGCGAAAGTGGCACGAAGACTCCAGTTCAATTTTGCAATTTTATATTTAACCGCAAAATTTTCAAATTGAGCTAAAATTCGCGATTTCAAACTAGAAATGTTCGCCTGAACCCCAGAAAATTTGCATCTTAAATAAAAAAATTATTGATTTATGTTCTGTTTTTGAGTTTGAAAAAGTTGAAGTTTTGGGTTTTTCGGGTTTTTAGGCCGTCGTACAATAGAATTTATTCCTGACGCAAGCACGAGTTCTTGGCTTGCATCTTCAGAGGTGATTTGCTTGAACTGTTCTGATGCGATTCCTCGGGAAACCGAGTATTTGGTAGGAATTCAGACCTCAAATTCAACATTTTTTTTCTGTTCAGGTTTTGGGTGCACAACTGAAAAGTTTGTCCTCAAAATTTTAACTCAAAAGCCCCCTGATTTCATTTTAATCTGTTTTGTCGACTGCATGTTGTCATCTTGAACGGACACGAAAGATCAACTTTTGAGTCGCATTTTTTATAACGAAACTAGAAATTTCTCCAAACTGGCAAATTAGACTCAAACTGTAAACAATTTCAAGTTATTATATGTTCAAATTTTGCGCGTAAAATGAGTAGAAGCAGGAAATTTTCAAATTATTTACTAGAAAATCACGCATTTTTCCAAACAATTGCCAGTGACACTTTTTCACTTAAAACCTTTAATAATTCCAAAAATCCCTAGCTACCTGCAAAGGATTCTGTGCAAACCAATTGAGGGCTTCATATGATGAACCATTAGGAGATAAGGGAAACTCTCGGTCTGATTAGGAAAAAATCTAGAATGATGAAAATAAAGAAATTAAATCTAGGACAGATTTTTACTAGCAATTGAAAATGTTAGTTCAAGTACCTACAGGTTTCAACACTACCAAGAAGATAAAACCGAACATTGAAAATCGCAGAGTTGTAGGTATTTAAAGAATGGTTTATTGTAAAAGTGCAGCATTAAAGGAAGAAAAAACTGAAAAGTTTGTCCTCAGAATTTTAACTCAAAAGCCTCCTGATTCCATTTTAATCTTGTTTAGTCGACTGCATGTTATCATCTTGAACGAACACGAAAGATCAAATGTTGAGTCGCATTTTTTATAACAAAGCTAGAAATTTCTCCAAACTGGCAAATTAGACTGAAACTGTAGACAATTTCAAGTTATTGTATGTTCAAATTTAGGGCGTAAAATGAGTAGACGCAGGAAATTTTCAATTTATTTACTAGAAAATCACGCATTTTTCCACACAATTGCCAGTGACACTTTTTCACTTAAAACCTCTAATAATTCCAAAAATCCCTAGCTACCTGTAAAGGATTCTGTGCAAACCAATTGAGGGCTTCCTATGATGAACCATTAGGGATAAGGAAAACTTTCGGTCTGATAGGAAAAAAATCTAGAATGATGAAAATAAAGAAATTAAATCTAGGACAGATTGTTACTAGCAATTGCAAATATTAGTTCAAGTACCTACAGGTTTCAACACTACCAAGAAGACAAAACCGAACAATGTAAATCGCAGCGTTGCAGGTATTTAAAGAATGGTTTATTGTAAAAATGCAGCATTAAAGGAAAAAAAAACTGAAAAGTTTGTGCTCAAAATTTTAACTCAAAAGCCCCCTGATTCGATTTCAATCTGGTTTGGTCGATTGCATGTTATCATCTTGAACGAACACGAAAGATCAACTTTTGAGTCGCATTTTTTATAACAGAACTAGAAATTTCTCCAAACTGGCAAATTAGACTCAAACTGTAGACAATTTCAAGTTATTGTATGTTCAAATTTAGCGCGTAAAATGAGTAGACGCAGGAAATTTTCAAATTATTTACTAGAAAATCAC
>NW_026018715.1:11918362-11941390 GCF_020466585.1 Dendroctonus ponderosae
GCAAAATTAAGCAATTTTTAATCTTGATCGTTCTTGGAATTTTATGTGGACTTTTTTTCCAAATCGTGCGAAAGTTGATTCAAAACTTAAAGGGTTTAAATTGGTGTTTGGCCTCGAATACACATTTTTTCCACAAGCAAGCTGCAGAAAACTGTCTGTTTTCTTTAAGCACTTTTTAACTTTGATCGTTTTTATAACTTTAGGCGGACTTTCGCTCAAAATGTCTGCACGTTGACTCAAAACTCAAACGGCTTAAATTGCTGTTTGGCCTCAATCACAGAGCTTTTTTCGCAAGCAAGCAGAAGAAAACTGTGTTTTTTGTCAAAGTTTTACAAACGAGAAACATTGGAATGAAGCAAATAAATCGGGCAAAATTAAGCAATTTTTAATCTTGATCGTTCAGGGAACTTTAGGTGGATTTTCCCCCGAATCGTGGGGAAAAATTAAACGGATTAAGTTACACCAGCTTTTTAAAGTTTGGAAAAGACCGCATAGTTTTCTTCACAAGCAATTTATTACAGGACTGTTACAAACCCAACATGTTTCGAGTGTATCATCAGGCCCTGCCCGGGAGTATGAGTAGTTGTGCAGAACATTGTGTATTTCTTACCAACAGTATTTTGAAATCTCTCTGAAAACTCAATGAAATTTCGTCTCTTGAAGCCTGAAAACAAGAATGATTTAAATCTCATCTTGCTGTTAATTTCAGCTTGTCGGTGGTTTGGAGGTCCTCCTAGATGGATTGTTTAATCCTCCGGCACCGCAGCGGCACCATCATGCGGGCAGTTAAATTTGAAAGTCTGCGATCTGCTATTTACAATCGAGTGACTTTTATCATTTTATTTATAAATCCAGTTGGTTGTTTTTAAGTGCAGTGTGCAGCCGCGTTGCATAAGCCTTTAGAAACGGCTCTCGCGCCTATTATGCAACAACTGCCGCAGATAATATGCAGTTGTCTTTGCTCAAGTTAATGAATTGTTTGTTCCAGATATCAGTTCTTACAAAAATCATTGGTTAATGGTGCACGGACCGGCGGTTTTCGCGACCTTGCGAAGAATTAACCGTTCATTGTCTTTCAAACTGGATTTTTTAAGCGATTTACGCGATAAGATACGATCCAGACCTGAAATCAGTCGAATGTGGCTAGTTGAGCCTGGGAGGAGGCTTACATGATGCGAAACTGTAAAAAAACAAGGAATTTTTTGCAGAAAATGGGAATTAACATCTAAAAAATTGACGACCGCAATAGATGGAAGAAAAACTGAAAGACCATCGAAACAACCAGTTTCTAGGCAGGCAATTCTGGCCTTGATGAGCTGATGAACGTTCAAGAAATCAAGCCATCAATGGTTTAGCAGAAAATATGCAAACCGGATCGGTCATGACCTTAAGGCACTCTCACTTTTCTAATGTCGCTGATGAGAACATTTTTCATGTCATTTGGGTAGTTACTAATCATTCAAGAACTTTGTCATCGAGAACAGCAGAAGAAATTTCGTTAATTGGCAACAAAAAAGGTTCTACCCCTCGTACTTGTTGCAAGAAGCTCCTTATTTAGTCTACACTAAGGGAGATTTTGTCGCTTCAGCACAAGTACTTTGTACGAAAATAGTAATGGCTCAAAATTTATAGATTGGCAAATTGGAAATCTTCCAAGGCCCGCTCCAAGACCATCAGAAAAGACAATAGGCAACGCGGGGATAATTATGCAAAAAACAGCAAAACCCCAGTGAAAATTAGGACAATGTCGAAAACATTAATCCTCAGAGAAACGTGCAATTCTTCTTCTTTGCCCAGCTGAAGAGTTATCAAAAACTTCACCCGAAAAACGCAAAAATCTTCCAACGGGCGAAAAAAATTAGCATTTATTTCATTGCAAAACGCGATTCAACTCAGTGTTGAACGCATGGAAATGTAAATGCTCATCACTGAAGTGATTTTTGAAAAAACAAACATGAGGAGAAGATCTGAGAAATGTACAGAAATAAAGAAAAAAGACAGAGTTCCAAAGACACATTTCTCAAGAATGAAGAAAAGTAAAGCAGGAAGAAATAGAAGAAAAAGCCATCAACGCGACCAAAGCTTTGATGATTTCAATGTAAATAAAAGAAGGAGACAAATAAGTTGCAAGTACATAAGAACTTGTTGTGGACGACGACAGTTTTGAAAAAACTTAGGAAAAATTAATAGAAATCTCGCACAAAGTGATAAGATCCCATTTCTCTATGAACAGAAAATCGACCACCAATAACATGATAAATGAGATTGAAGCAGACGTAAAATCGCCTCCCGAAGAAAGAGCTTCAGAACCGGCCAGAATACAAACAGAAGCTCAATCTTTTAAAGATTTTTTAAGACAGAGGTTTTAAAAAATGTTTGACAATATCCCGAAGAATGGCCTAATTTTGAAATTATTGCCGAAAAAACAAGGGGCAAACGATTGCAGAAAATATAAAACCATCAGCTTAATGATCCATGTACTCAACATTTCCAGAAAATTACCTGTCTATTGTAGAATATACAAGCTATGCGACGAAATATTATTCTGCATACTGAAGAAATACGTAGAAAAGCTCCGGAAAATGGTGCAAATAAAACTGTGTGAAATGGAGCACAACTAAATAAAATCCGATATGCAGATGATACCGTCATGCCTGCAGATGAGTTGGAATCGCTTCCGCAGCTAATGTTAAAATGAAAATTGTAAAAAAACTGCGAAATATTGCTTACGAGCTTCGCGAGACTTGGCGCTGCTGTCCGATATTGATAGAGATCGTCCATTTAAATGAACAGGGAGAAAAATGCAGTCGCAACAGAAAGAAAGAACGGTGCATTGGAAAGGACTTGAACAGCGCAGGAAGCTTTGAAACTGTTTCGAACAAACAGTCAAAAAATTATTAACAAAAGGTCTGGAAGTCAATTTGAGCAGTTTTGCGCTCAAAAGCGCCAAGTTAGTTTCGTGAATATTCAGTTGGCTCAAAATGACTTGCACCCTATAACCGCTTGAATGTGAACAAAATTTTTGGCCATTTTGGATCAGAAGGATGTCGTTACACACATATTCTCGTTGAAACCGCAAAAACTTGCAGTGTAAGTACAACAATGTAATATTACAGTAAATAAATTAAATTGTATCAAACCCAACAGATTATTTTCTCATTGGTATTATAGTCGGCCTATTGAATTAGCAGCGTATAATACCAACTCTAAGTTACTAATAGCTGCCCATTTTTAACGTAATAAATTAATTATAGCTGTATTGTAACATTAAGGCGGCTCTGCCTTGGATAGGTGGCATAAACAGCAACTCATTACATGGAGAGTGGCGTATTATTGACTCGCGCCATAAAGTTACATAAATTTGAATGTTTTTGCATCAGTTAGGTAAAGAGTATTTCCGTTTCTTTCACTATCCTGAACTTTTTCCACCAGGCGAACATATAATTTTTGATAAAAGTACGCAGACACGCCTAATTGCCAGCGTAAAACTAACTCATGGTTCACAAAGGCGTAAAATTCGCATATAACACGGTCCAGTGTTCGCCATTATTGTTTGCTAGTAAAACATCATAAGCTCGGGTTCTTTGACATATCTAATGATGTGGGAAATCGGCCAAGTGCTCAGATTGCCCAAAAAAAACCAGTAAAGCGAAAAAAAGCAGGTTAATTTCGTGGATAAAGCCAATGGTGCAGGGAGGAAATCTGGATCAAGTTCGTTCAAATGATAAAAACTCAATTATTCTAATGGAATTTGGCAAAGAACGGGTTTTGATGTTTTAAATTTCCATATAATTAAAATATTTTATGTTACCAAGAAGCCAATTAAATCAAAGACTGGGCCACATGAGTGTGCTCTATGAGCTCCTTAGGTTACCCGGGCCTCACTCCGCTTTCCCCTTGGCTGTCCTTTCCACTGCGGGACAAATTAAAATTTCCACATTTCCTTTTGAAAAATCGGCAGCAGTTGAAGAAATGTATCACAACGTGGCAATTGCAGAAGTTATAGAGCCGAATCTACCCTACAAGCACGCAAAAAAGGTTCTTTCGAGCTGATTCTCACTTTGAGTGAACATTTTTTGAGGACAAACTTGTCGAATGCGATACTCGACAAAATCTGATTCGAACAATTGGGGAAAATGTGTAGCAAAGTGAAACTAGCAGGAGATAAAGAGCCTGCTTTCTTTTATACCAGAGCATTAAAGCCACCTTTCCAGCTGGTCTGATCTTTGAGTAACAATTTTTTGAAGGAAGACCTCTCGAGCTGATCCGAAACAAATTAAGGTTTTAACATCCGAAATTGGAAAATCCTCAACAAATTGGCAAAAAAGTGTCGCAAAGCGAAACTAGTAGGACATATAGTGCTACATTTTCTCTGTTCAACCTTGTGACTTTCTCATGGTCTCTGAGTAAGAATTTCTTTGAAGACAGAACTGGCCAGCAGTTGGAGAAAATTGAAACTCTCAACCATTCAAAAATGGAAAATCACCAACAATTTATGAAAAACCCTAGCAGAGTGCCATTAGCATGAATCACAGACACTAGTTTTTTCTATAGAAGGGTATAAAAATGAAGTTCTAGCTGGTCTCGAGGGACACTTTTTTGGAGACAAACTTGCCAAATCCGATACAAGACAAATTATGATTCGAGCATTCATTTATTAGTATCAGAATGCGGACCTTAGATTCAATTCAATCGCGCTTTTGAGTAGTGGATTAGTATCGGTTGTTGTTCGGTATCGAATTTTTACTCATTATTTACACTAATAATTAAGTTTGTGCTAGAAATTATGTCTGTCCATTGCAGATTTGCTGACAATTTCCAGCTGAGACGTTAATTTATTAGTAACGTTTAAACAAAGTTAAATAATATACAGTATAATAATAGCTATTCAATACATAATGAGTTACATAACTCACCTACTAGTTAGGAGTAATTTATTATTTTTATGTTGATTAAAATACTAATTTGATGAGCTAACAAATAACCGAAATTCGAGTAGTTAACTAGCACGGCTTACGAAAATCTTGCCTTTAAAGAATGAAAAGACAATAGCTGACCCAACTTATTGTAGTGATGAAGAAACGTGAATTAAGCTCTTTAAAAAAATCGGTTGATTAATGTGATATGCCACCGTTACAGTATATGATTTCATAAAGTGCCATTATTTTCAATCCCACAGATCCTGCAATGGATTGTTCGGTCGGAGAATCGGTCGAGAGAAATTTATCACTTTTCAACAATTTTTTTGGCCATTTCGCTTGCATCATCTAATATTGTAAAGATCAGTGTGATATGAGTAAGCGCCGGATCAATTATTACCATGGTTATGTAAACGTTTCTCCTGTTCATGGAGAATTTTTACGGTTTTCTTTGGTTGATTTTTTGCTTTTCATGCTGTTGAGAAACTGTGTGTGGCGATTTATAAAAAATTCTACACTTACCATCTAAAAAAATTCTTTTCATCCTGGTGAAGCTGGACATTACTAAGACTCTGCTGAAACAAGAAATAGTCTGAATTAGAAAAAAAACACGTTTCTACTAGTTTGGAGTAGCTAAATGCAAAAGGCAAAAAATTTAATTATATTTAAAAAAAATTTCGTTTAATATTTTATTTGGTTGGGGCGTTTTTTTCCAGCTGAGCAAATTGTTGTCAAGCACTGCTCTCGCCATCAAAACTTTACAGTTAAGATTCGCAGCCCTCCAATCAGCTCTGTAACTCCGCCTACTTTGGGCGTTTTCTTTCTTTTTCAAGCACACATGTTTACCTGTGCGCCTTGTTGCGCTCATTCTTTCGTTTATCCGACTTATAAGCGAATTTCTGTATTTTAAGCGAAAAATTTCCAAAATTACTTAGAGTATTTAAACTAAAGGTGAAAGGTGGCGTTTGAAACGTTAGCTTGAACTTGGAGAAATTAATATTCATAATCAATCAAATCAATTTGGAGCATTTGAGATTGCAAAATACGGCGTTTTCGAGGGAGTAAGTGATACGTACGACTGATAATTGATGTAGAGTTTTGAAAAAAAATGTAGGTTAATAGAACCGCCTTCACTTCGGTTGTCTTACGTTCTGTAATGATTTGTTATTACAATCGCCTGATACATTTCTTAATTAATACGTAATACCATTTACAAAAGCGATTTATTATTCTAATGTCTTAATAGTTCACAGGCCCTGATTTTAGCCGGGTTTAATTGACAATTCCTGAGCGATTGGGTAATATTGCGACCTTTGGGTCTTATCAACGTTTGCCTGTTGGCTTGCAGTCGCTTTGTTCGAAAAATTTTGCTTTTGTCTTGAGAAATGGCGCTCCAATTGGGTTTTAGACCATAATCGGTTCAGTGAAAATCAACTTTGTGTGCATTCCTACTGACCACAAGTATTCCAGTGACTTGCAATATCCATTACAATGTCAATAAACGTTTGTTCTATTCGAAATTTACGACACACGTTTTTGTTATGCTATTTCATGATTTTTCCATAAACAATCAAATCGTATTATGTCGATTTACTATCTATTGTTGCAGGATTAGCAAACTATTTGTCACTGATAATAGCGACATTATTTCAAATAATTAATTTCCTTTAATGTCGATCTTGTTGTGTAATCAACAGTTTCTCGGTCGTATTGTTCTTTTCTCACCCACATCGACAATACTTGGTGATACTTATCTGTCCTTTGGTCTCAAGACCTCTGCTTGAGCAATGGGTGTTTTTTTCTAGTCCATTCTATTTCACAATGTTTCCTAATCAAAATCACTGTTTTAACAGTTTTATTTAACATCTACCGAAGGAACTCGCTAAAACCATAAACAAACCTTCATTTCCTTATACCTTAGTAAATCTTCTTGTTAGCATCCATCATAATTGATGGCACGTTTGCGGCCAAATGAAACGAAATCGATCCTTGCGATCAATTTACATGCTTTATTTGCGAAAAAAATTAGGCATCAGCCATGAAAGTGAAAGTGCCGATTAGATTTTTGAAAACCGAATTAGCCTAAAATGTTTTATCGTGTTTTTTCAATCTAAATTGCTAATAATTCGACCAGAAGAGACTGTGCCCAACGTTAGGGCTCGAGCCATCAAAGACGGCTTCAACGCAATTAGTTCCAATTAAGCAATTTCCCTCTAATTCGACTGAAACAATGAATTATGTATCGGAGAAATTGGCGTTAATAGAAATTGGCTTCAGTGCTGATTTCGGTGCGCTTCAGTGATCGTTTGCCAAGCAACTGAAGCATCAATTTTTTTAGTCAAAACTGTTTGTAGAAATTATATAATTAGAAACTGGCGGTTTTTTCTAGATTTCAGTCGTCAGAAAGAAGTCACCAGTTTCAAGCAATGGCCCCGAAAGCTCAACACTTTTGAAAATCGTAGATACTGAAAATGGTGAGTATGTAGGCCGTAGTAAAAATAATTTTTTCGGAAGTTTCGCTGGCACGAGTGGCTTCCATCTTCAGCGGCGGTTTGCACGACGCAGTGTGGCATAAATAGTGCGTAATTTAAAGCTCTATTTCGCGATTGTACAGCGTCGGAAGTTAATTGGTTTTCTAACTATCAGTCAAACACTAAGAACGGTTTTTAAAATACGCATTAATTTTGAATTTTTGCGTTTTTTACGACAGCGGAAAAATTCTGAAAAGATGTTTGTTACAAAAAAGTGCGAAATTTAAGGCTCACTCCTGCAATGAGAACTCGAGCTTTGCAGCTCAACCGGATCTGCAAATCTGAACTAAAGATTTCAAGCGGTTGTTAAAACTGTGTTAATTTTGAATTTTCGCTTTTTCCAGGAGAACTAAAAACATTTCCCAAACGGTGCTTGGTATTAAAAAAAAGTGCGCAACTTAAAGCTCTATTTCGGAAAGGTGACATAAGCTTTGTTCCTCAACTCTTTCTCTAAATATGAGCGAAAAAACTAAAAGCGAAATATTTTCCCATTCAAGGTTCACTTTCTAAAAAGGCCATTTGAGGCCACTGAATCGACTTTTCAATTCTCTATCCAACGATGCCAAAAGGAATTCTGTGGCTCGAATGGTTCTTGAGAAACTTCGAAAAAAGCAGCGTCATGTTCAAGTGGATTTTGCAACTCAAAAAAAAACCACGCAAATCTTAAACTTCTTGATTTCAAGCATTTTTTGAGGAAACTGCCAATATTTCCTTATCCATGGCCCACTTTCTAAAAAGGCCATTTATTTCTGTCTAGAATGATGTACAAATGAGCGTCCTTGCCTCTGAGAAATAAGCAAAAATGGGATGGAAAACATGAAATTTTGGCATAATCTTGCACCTAAGTGTGTGATATTAAAATTTCGCTTTCTGGGCCAAAACTATTCGAATTTCCTCAATCACGTTGTTACGACTGAATCGACTTTTCAATTCTCTATCCAACGATGCCAAACGAATTCTGTGGCTCGAATGGTTCTTGAGAAACTGCGAAAAAAGCAGCGTCATGTTCAAATGGATTTTGCAACTCAAAAAAAAACCACGCAAATCTAAAACTTCTTGAATTGAAGCATTTTTTGAGAAAACAGCCAACATTTCCCCATCCAGGGTTCTGTCTAGAATGATGTACAAATGAGCGTTCTTGCTCATTTTGCCTCCGAGAAATGAGCAAAAATGGGATGAAAAACATGGAATTTGGCATCATCTTGCACCTAAGTGTCTGATATTCAAATTTGGCTTTCTGGGCCAAAACTATTCGAATTTCCTCACTCACGTTTTTACGGCTGAATCGAGTTTTCAATTCTCTATCCAACGATGCCAAAACGAATTCTGTGGCTCGAATGGTTCTTGAGAAACTTCGAAAAAAGCAGCGTCATGTTCAAGTGGATTTTGCAACTCAAAAAAAAAACACGCAAATCTGAAACTTCTTGATTTCAAGCTTTTTTTGAGAAAACTGCCAACATTTCCCCATCCATGGCTCACTTTCTAAAAGGGCCATTTATTTATCTCTAGAATGATATACAAATGAGCGTTCTTGCTCATTTTGCCTCCGAGATCCGAGAGAGTAAGTAACTATTCAAACAAACATTGTTTACTATCCTCAGGCCTTTTTGAAACAATCAATTGTTTTTAGTAACAGTTGCAGGCTCTACACAAGCCCATGTGTAAGCAGAAATAAATATTTACAACGCGATTTTGCGTTTCTTGTAAAGCCTGACCAAACTTTACATATTCTCAAAGGCCGACCACCGTCTGTTTCGGCATTGTGAACCAATTTTGCAATTTCCTGTCAATGTTTTACATACTGATTAGCCCGGTTTTGTTCGTAATGTTTTCTCGAATCGGTTTTCAGCTACGCAACATTACAACAGACATAAACAATTACAAGCCAGCAATTATTTTCTTGGGATTTTAATTGGGAAATGCTGGGGAAAATGGTCGAGTGGGCCAGTTATTCGGTGGCGGTTTCTTCCTGATATCTTGCGCGATTTCTGATCGTTGTACTACGACAAACCTTTTAAATAATTAGAAAGTACTGCATTGAGACCTTGGCAAGAGGTCTTTCAACATTATTAAATTGCTAACGGAATTTCTACGTTTATAGAATGTTTTATATCGGCGACCTTGTCTGCGCTACACTCTATTAAGTAATCATTTATAAACAAGACAGATGCTCATCTCCATTCTTCACTGATATATTCCTCAGGTCATGTAATTAATTGGTTTCGTAGCTGGTTTATCTCAGGGAGAAATACCTTCCACTAGTGGAAACCTTCTCTGCTGGCAATATCGACTTATTTAACTAACCGAACGGAATGCATAAGATGGCTATTTCGTATTCATACACGTTATGGTAACACTTCCTCGGTTCTATTTAAAATCGTACAACTTTCATTTTCACGCAAATATTGGTGATCTGACTTAATTTTATTGCTTATGCTGCCCAGCTCAGGTCATCGTGCATTATTCAAAGGATCGCCAGTTCAACAGCTTCAGCAGTTGAATTTTAGTTCGGTTTTTTAAATTTAGATCCTCCATCCTCCTTCTTATAGTCCAAATAGAAATTAACATTGCAGACCAACGTAAACGAGCAGTTTTTGCCATATTTAGCCCAACTTTCTACATAATAATCATTATTACGTAGCGGTCTATTTATTCCAGTTTTTGTAAGACAGTTTATTAAATAAAGGTTTATCTGCTGATTTATTGTTGTGATAACTCCAGATAAGGCCAACAATAACTAGGAGATCGGACAATGTGAATCGTTTACGTAACGCATTGTCCAGATAAAGGCCAGAAAATGAAAGTGGAATTTTTGTACGTGGGAATTCCTGAATGACGAAAAAAATGTTGTTGACGGACATTAGATTAGATTGAAATGACACAAAAAAGAAACGAAATTTAGGCAGCATTTTTTATAAGAAAAATTCATAGTGATGAGAATGATAGGAGTTGAGGAGCGGTGCAATCGGCGGTCGTTTCCCATGCCTCAGTGACCCCCAGCCCATTTAGTTCACACCGAAAGAGAGATTAATCATTTTGTCTTTAATTGGCTATAAATCGATTACAAGTCAAACAATTCTCACGATTGTTATGAAAAAGTGTTAACTGTACTTTAGTGTGTAAATATGTAAAAGGACCAGCACTGGGGCGTTAAAGGTGTTAATTACTAATCGGTTCTGTTGCGCAGTTTATTAGTTGAATTAGTTTCCAGGCAAGCACACCATTGGAACGATCATAGGTGGTTCCAATTGGTTCCATTCTAATGTGTGGTTTGCCTCCGAGCATTGTTGTTTCAACAAGACGCTGGTGCGACCTTCGAAATTATTTAGCAAAAAAGTCCTCTATTTTATTACAGTTTTAGTACCATTATGTGGTCCTTCGTCTGCCATTCTTCATAGTTCAAGGCGACGGTTTGTCTTTCCGGGTTTAGATTTCTCCTGAGCATAAACAACTAGAAGCGAATTATATTTATTCGTATCAACAGCTCTAATATCTTCAACATGGTTTTCCGGTGGCCTTTTAGGGATTGGTTGGTAATCAACTCCTTCGCTTAATGAGTCAGAAACGCACTATTAATTTATAAACAACACGAGGATATTATCTAATACCGCAATTGCATAGTTGATTTTGAAAAAATCTACCCACCAGCCAACACGGTGTAATTAAACCTGGTATTGTTGGGTAGTCATATAACTTATTGGATTTTGTTTATTTATTTGTAAATATGTGAAAATGTTATCCCCAGAAATTTGGGGATTCGGAGTTTAATTTTATTAATTTCTTTCTTAATAAATCATTCAAATGAACACACTTCAATCCTCGGTTATTCGATGAATTATTGCAGGATAGAGCCTTAAATTGCGCACTTTTTCCCCAAAGGTCGCTTTAGAAATGTGTCTAGTTTGCATGCAAAATACGACAATTCAAAATTGATGCGAGTTTTGAGAACCGCTCTTAGTATTTGGCTCATCTTTAGAGAACCAGTTGAGCTGCAAAGCTCCAGTTACACTTCCGGAAAAGAGCTTTAAATTGCGCACTTTCTTAAGCCAAACATTGTTTCAGAAATGTTTCTAGCGTTCACGCAAAATACAAAAAATCTAAATAATTGAGAGTTTTTAAAACCGCGCTTAGTCTTTAGCTCATATTAAAAAAACTAGAAAATCCCGCAATTTTTCAAAAAATGGCAACGAAATCATTACCACTTCAAGCACGCCATGACATATCATACAATTAGAGTTTGAAAAAAAGCAACAAAATTCATGTAAACTTGCTAGATTGAAACCGACCATTAAGCAAACAGAGAATGCCACAAAAGTTTGTTCCTATTAGTCCCGCCGATCAAAAAAAAAACAGCACAAATTACAATTTTCCTCGTTGTGCTCGAATACAGAAATTAAAATACATATGAATTAAGAAACGTTTCACCGCCGATTTAGCATAAAAAACGCTTCATGCATGATTCTTTCATTAATTTTGGTTGCGTTTCCAAAAAAAAAACCGTTGAGCAATTGAATTGAAACTAACATGCTAACAAACGTTGGTTTGTTTGAAATACTCTTTGTAATGGTTACCAATTACAATTTGTTACGGAATTTCACCCAACCAAAAAAAAATTCGAAATAAAAAACGAAAATATTGCTTTACTTTGGGCGCAAACTGGAAAAATCAACTTCAACCTTACTGTTAACTTAATCGTTGCCGTTTAACCGGTTTTAAATGCCCAGTTAGACGCAGTGTAGTAATTCACCGTAATGTTGAAAACTGTTCTAGCCAAAACTAGAACCATATAGAAGAATCTAGCGGTTCAACATATGAGTGGAACAAACCAAGCCACAAAAGGTATATGTTGGAAGAAGACGGCCAATATTGCGCGTCACACAATCCCCGCCCACTTTCAGTTGGTTCGTCTCTTTCCAATGCACACATTTATGACCCATCCTGGTTGCACTCATGCCTGGCCTGCATAAGGCTGCATCACGAACGCATATAATATGCAATCAAGGGAGTTATGCAATATTTCGACAGCAACCCGTAAATCTCAAAGAAAGTGAGTCGAGATGGGAACTTCTTATAGATTTCATATTGTGCAAACACCAATAGCAAAGATCATGCCAGGATCATTATCTGCGGCTGATTGTTCGGATGATGATGGGCAAAGGTTACTTTATGCTTGGTCATGTGTGTTGCATACAATAATTGTACTATTAAATTATATTTTGTAGTTCAAGTTTATATTTTTTTGTAGAAATGGGGTTCCACACGTCCACAGCATGACAAAACGGTTAATTAGAAAGAGAAAATCATTTCTAATACAGTATTGAAATGAAATCACAGTTAATTGATCTTAATCGCAAGAAATCATACTTTCTGCTGCTTTATTATCCATAACGTTATGACAGTAGATATTATTCTAATTAAGTCGATCATTGAATAACGAAGTGTCCTTTAGTGTAATTTATTTTCTTCGGAGTTTCTCTTTTGAATCAACTGCATGATTAATACTCTAATCTAATCTAAAAATGAAAAAAATTTCAAGCAGTTCAAATTCAGTGAAATGCGATTTAAATCCATCTCTTAGCTTGAACATGGCTTTTATCAGATTTAATCAACAACTTCAGTTAGTAGAATGAACTGTCTTTTCCTTTTTTTCTGTTTTTACAAGTAAAATCGTGCAAATAAGCAACTGCACTATGGAAATAAAAATACAAAACATATAAGAAGCAAAAGCCAGATCAAAGTCGTTTTCCGCTTCAACAGTATATTGAAATCTCATCTTTAATTAAGAAGTTAAAGCCCCTTTTGACGCCGAGAAAACAATAGGAAAAGCCTTCGCGATTGTATGCTAATGGCACTTCACTTGTTCCACTATTTGCTTTTGTTTGATCGAACTACTCCGCATAAATCTCGATTCAAGTGTTTCGGTCGAGTGGCCAATAGAAAATGTTAGAAAATCGAACAATTAAAAATCGAGCACATATTTTTGCGTGCATTGTATGATAATGTGTGCTGCGTATACCAATGATACCCAAAAGTGAATTTTATAGTTTAGCGCTGATCTTCTGCCTTCTCAATTAATATATTCCATGGAAAATCGCACGAATCAATGTGAAAGTGCTTTTTCTAGGCTACGCACAGAAGCATTCTGAGCAAGTACGCAATTAATCAAAAGAATTACTTGAGCAGGCCGGGTAATTCTGCAAGTAATAAATTTATCATTTAGTCCCCAATTTGCTTCTAAGAATAATTAAGTCAATTAATTACAGGTGTTGAATAGGTCAGTGCCTGCAGCCGAAATGATTAGTGATGAAATGGTTTGCCATTTTTACGTCGATCATTATTTATTTATTGTTGTGTCAGCTGAATGTTTTTATTAGTTAAAATGGCTGTTATTTTTTAAATGTTAACGACTTTATTTGCATAAAGCATTCGAGTCTGACATATCTCTAAAATTACATAGCTTTGAGTGATGCAGAAGAACATAAAAATATAACTAGAATAGACCAGAATTGATGAAGTTGCAAACTCATTCTTAGCGCAGCTAATTAATATTGTTCACCACATTGCGTTAAAATAAACCTTTTGTTCCGCCACTGCATTTAATTGGAAACTATTCCCACATACAACACAATACCTTATAAGCAATTAATTCGATATGCTATGATTCTTTAGGCACATTGAAAGTATCGGTTGCAAAATCGCTTCGGGTATTATTTGATTTGACATTTCGATTTCGGTTAAAATAATTACAGATTGCGACGATTCAAATGACAATCTCACGGGAATATCAACTTTAACATTCGCCGAAACTGTCGTTTTGCCCACCCCCTGTAACGTGGACGGCCACAGCGCGCCGCCTCCCGCGCTTGCTATTGGTGGGAAGAAGTTATTTCCATAGTAACACAGGAGGCTGCCCTAAAAGTACGCTGATACCAGGGAGATTTCAATAGTTCAACTTGTATATTTCCAGGAAGTTTTTAAACTATTAATGCCTGTGAGGTGAATGAGATGGCAGTTTTATTAAAGGCATTTCCCTTCTGGTCGGCTCCACTAAATGGCCTAAACTAGCTTAAGTTCGACTTCCTTAGACGCAGACATGTGGGCAGGCGACTAATTACTCTTTCGAATTTTCTCCAATTAAACCAATTAATACTGTTTCTAGGCCCGTGATTAGACAACACGCCATTTGCATGCAAGTTGAGCTGAGTTCAACTGTATTTTATTCTGTTACGTATAAAGGAAATTAAGTACTTCTTTATATACAATTTGATATGATACAATGTCTCAGGTATGTTTTTCTTGTCGAATGACGTTGCATTTAGCCATTAGGTGCGCTCGAAAAATGCAAAACCTTGCCAGTCTCGCTATCACTTTCCGCTCCTGGTGACACGGAATTCTTCTCGCATCTAGGACGAATTCTTCTAGTCGTCTTCATCTTCATTTCGCGTGATTAACTGCAATAAGCCATCGATTTCTTTCATAATTTTCGCGTGTTTTGCATATTCATTTCAAGCGAATTGTTCCGTTACTGTGGATTATGCAAAGGATCTTGTAATAAATATGAGACATTTTAAGACGATTTTAGGCGTTTTCTTCAAATGCTTTGAGTTTTACGCAAATTGGGAGGAAGCAACAATGGTTCGAAACGCTGTTAATGCGTGACACGCTCAAGTTTAGGAGAAAATTTATTAAAGCTTTCACAATAATTCATATGAATAAGGGAAAGTGCGATTTCATACAGGGTGTTGGAAAATCTAAGCTGCAGAATTTGGTGCCAGGTTTTTAAACATTTCTAAATCCTTCCTTTGGAGTCGCTCCTAAATGTATAGAAGTTTCGTCGATTTTTTTGACAAAAACTCAAATTATGCTTATCACGCTGAAATAAATATTTCAGGCGAATTAAAAAGAAAATAATTTAAAAACTACATTACATACATGCAACATAAGTGCATAAAAACTGTTTTTCTTTTAGAAAACGTTCTCTAAAAAAATAGTTTATGAAAAGTTATTCCGAGTTAAAAGAGCTCTCTTATAAAGGGTGTTCAAAAATAAACGCCACAAATTTAGGTGGTTCCGCACAGGCAGGTTTCCAAAGTTGCCAAGAACTGAAAATATCTGGAAACTGGCTAAATAAAATTAGCCTCTTTTTGGAACTGTTTGACTGTGAAAATGTGTAAAAATCTCAGACTTCTAAAAAGAAAAATCATCAAAACTTTCAAAATAATTCATACGAATATTGGCACAAAGCGCTGTTTTATACAGGGTGACCGCGATCAAACGCCATAGAATTTGGTGACAGGTTTTAAAATATTTATAATTCCTTCGGAGTCAAAGTCGGGTTTAAATGTGGCTCTTTGTATTTTTCGCCGGTTTTTTCGATAAAAATTCAAAATATGCTGATCAGCTAACTGGTTAACGAGAAAAAAGGCGTTTTCTCCAAACATATCGAGGTTTTCGCGAAGTAAAAATAAAAATAAATGATTGAAAAACGCTGTTAAAATGCATAACAACCGCAAATTTCTTAGGACAAAAACCACAAAAGCTTCCACAATAATTCATATGAATATTGACAATAGCTGTTTTATACAGGGTGACCCCAAATAAAAACCGTAGATTTGATGGCAGGTAAGTAAATCATTGATTCGAACTTAAAATCGGCTCTAAAAGTACGCCCTCATTTGTTACACCGATTTATTTGCCAAAAACTCAAATTAAGCTTATCAGACAACTGACCGACAGAAGATATTTTAGGAATTTTCTTTAAATACGTCCAGTTTTTCGCGAATTAACACAATTTAAGAATGTTCAAAATATGCTCTTAAAATGCGTAAAAACCCCAGACCTCTAAGAAGCAAAACCATAGAAGCCTACAGAATAGTTTACATGAATATTGGAAAGTGCGGTTTTATACAGGATGTCTTCAAATAAACGCCACAGATTTGGTGGCAAATTTTGAAAAATGAATAATTCTTTCAAAGTTAAAGTCGGCTTTAAAATTGGCTTCTTACTTGTCACACCGAATTTTTTCAGGCAACTCCCTAACAAAAAAATAGTTTAGGCATTTCCTTCAAATATGTCGAGTTTTACGCGAAATGAAAAAAATAATGATTAAAAAACGCTTAAAGAAGAGAAAGAACCATCAAAGCTTTTATAACAAATCATGTAAATATTGGAAAACGTAGTTTTATACAGGGTGTTTGAAAATAATCGCCTCAGAATATGGTGGCAGATTTTCCCAAACCATTCGTTCGCCCTTAAAGTCGCCTCTGAATTTGTCTCTTTCTATGCTTTGCAGGTTTTTGGGCAAAAACTACTAACCTGGCAACAGGATTAATTAAAATAAAATTGTATATTTAGGGCAAAAGCCGACTACAATTAAAGTGTAGATTTTCATTTCCGTGGTCTCCAAGTGCAATCGATCACATTTTCTCTCAACTAAGCGTTTCACTGAAAAACTCATGAGACAGAAAATATTGCCAATACAAATAGCGCTCTGATGCGCTGGTAGTTTATAGAGAAAAATAACGCATTTAGATATATGGGACTCCAAAGACATGATAACACAAAAAATCTTGGCAGATGATATCGCCATTATTGTACAAGGAAGGAAAGACCCTGCTGCAGCACCGCAACTGCAAAACGACTATTGAGAGGTGGCAGAATCCAGCAAGAAAAACGGACTAATTTAATTAAAGTTTCGTCTTCAACCAAAATAATTTTGAAGTTTTTCATGTGAATTCATTCAAAAAAGGCCCACGAAACCGATTAGAACCAAAGTAAATTTGAATATAAATTAAAAAATCTGCATTCATCTGCCGAGTTAACGGATGGGCGTTTTTTCGCAATTGGTCTGGAACAAGAAATGAAAACAATAGCAGCCCAATGTCATATCAATAAATGCCTATGCAAATTTCCACTATTATAAACTAGTTTGATTTCCTAGTAGCGAGCGGCTTCAACCTGCTAATTTCGGGCGTGGGCCGTTTTCTATTAAGTTCCTGCTGCGATCATCCAGATCAATTGAAAAAAAACCATCTTATTGACAAAGTCTGCAAGTAACCACACTATAATAATTCAGCACAGCAAATGTACTTGACTTAGTTAAATTCACACTCCAGAATACATTTCACATTTCGCTATTAATTTAACGTGTTTGCCAAAGGTCAGCCGTGAAGAATTTACTAGTTATGTAAACGCTTGGCTCTATTATCGTAATTGATAATTAACGAGCATCTTCAGTTATGAAAAGTTTATGATTATTGGGTCGTGAAGGTGCAAGTGGCCAATAAAATTCGCCGTATCACATCGAGCGTTGTTGCACAACGGAAACCGTTAAGTTTATATTCAGGTTTTCTATGGTAAACCCGAAAGCATGAACCAGTTCACTGGGTAAAATTGGTCATGTGAAAAAAATCTACATTTACTGTATAAAATTGCTAAATTAATCAGAGACTGGAAACATAATGCACGAATACGGTAACCTACTATTGTAAACTCAGAAAAACGGTCACTTAAAGTAAATGTTGTTATTACATACGCTCAAAACGGCGTGGGTTCATTATATAACTCACTATTAGAAGAGTAAAGTGGGGCTTTACTGAAATGGGGTATTATTATGATGGGCTTTCATCAGGTCAAGACATGGAACTCACATTGTTTCTTATTCTTATTGCTAATTATGTATGTGTGGGTTTTCACCTTTTCAAGCTGCATTGCTTTCCTAAAGAATGATCTAGACATCATATGTCTAAAACATGTCATTTATAAGCCATTCTGTCAAATTAGTCTAGTGTCAAATGGCGTTGGAGAATCCGCCTAAGAGGCGGTATGTCTATATTTCAACAAGTGGCAGGTTTTTTCCGTTTTTCTACAAAAAGTTAAAAAGTTTCTGAAAGGAAAAGTTTTACTTCATGGTTTTGTAGCGTTTTGTTGCCCAGTAGAGCGATTTTTATCTGACAAAAGTGAATTTGAAAATTGGGTTTCGTCTGACGTTTGCTGTCAAGATAGATGCGGGAAAGGCTGGCTGATAGTAAGAACAAGTTTTCTAATCTTTCAGTTTCAGTTAGCTGGAAGTTAAAGCTTTTAGTTCGTTTTTTAACTCAAACTTCGCTTTGAATTATGGTCGTTGTTTAACTTGCAAAAATAGTATTCAGGCAAGGAAAAGAAAGAAAAATGTTTTCTCAAAGAAGATGGTTTTTGCAAATATTTTGTTGCATTTTTCGCCTGATCTCTAGCTGCGAAAAGTGAATTTGAAAATTATTCTTTTTCTGACGTTTCCTATCAATAAAGAGAAAACTTTAGCTTGTGTCTAAGGGCAACCATAAAAGTCACTGGTTTTATTATACCGATTTTTTTAAACATTGAAAGTTAAAGCGCTTGGCTCGCCTTTATAAAACTTAGATTCTCAAATCTTTAAAGTCTCGTAGTCACATTTCGCAAAATTAGTGCACTTAACCTTGCAAAAGTAGTGACTAGTAAGTTGCTTCAGTAGCCCAAGTTATCTCATCTAAGATATGTCAATTCACAGCTCAATTTGTCAAATTAGTGAATTATTTGGGCATAGAAAACACTGTGCGCAGCTCGCCTCGTATATTTTACGAAAAATTGCAGGTTTTTATCCACCAAAGGAAAAGTTTATCTTTAACGCTTTCTAGTGTTTTTCCTGCCAAAAAAGTGATGTTTCCTTGTAAAAGAAATTTTAAGATCAAGAATTTCTGACGTTCAATGTCAAGATGGATAAAAGCTTGACAAATAACAATTTGCAACCACTGAAACAAGCGAATTGTTATACTTGTTCGATAATTTAAGTGCACATTTGCAGTATTTAAATGGTTACTTGAATTCGTTAATAAAATCAATTTACTCTGAATTGGCTTCAAGCTAAAACTATTGACTCGCTTTAAAAAAAATGTTTTGAAGTATCCCCATCATTTCATTCGCTTGCAAAAATAGTGTTTAGTTAATTACTCCATTTGTCAGTGAAAGCTGTCTAAAAAATGTCAGTTCATGGGCCATTTTGTCATTTTGTCATGGCGCTGAGGACACAATGTGCGCCTTGATCCGCCTATAATTTGTAACAAATTGTTATCCATTTTTGAGCCATAAGTTGAAGATTTTCTAGACGAGAAAATATTTGTTCAATGTTTTGTTTATTTTTGCTGACCGGTAGAGCGATTTTCCGTTGACAAAAGTGAGTTTTAATAATTGGGCTCTATCTGAATTTTGGTGTCAAATTCGACAAGGGCTTCTAACAACCGAAAGGTGCGAATAACTTTTTTAGTTGCGGTGAGATGCGGATGATTTGAGGTGTTTGAAGCATGAAGTAGTTAAATGAGAAACGGAGACTGAATCAGCCTCATGGTAACCGCGATTTTCTCAACTGACACTTTTACCTATCTTAAATTGAAAACTTGAATCCCCGTTAATTCGGTAAAGAAAATTTTGGAATACTTAGGATTATTTTAGGGCTCTAAAGTCTCGTGATTGTTTTATTGAGCTGCAAAAAGAGTATTCAGTTAACTTCATATTTGACAAAAGTCAATGTAAAACTAACTTCAAACTGTCTTAAAAACGTCAAATTAGTCTGTTCTTTATGGCGTTTAGGAAACACTGTGCACCAGACGCTCCGTCGATATTTCCTAAAATTTCCGGGTTTCTTCCATTTTTGTGTGAGACGTTGAGGTGTTCTCAAAGGGGAAGTTTGCCTTCAACGATTGGTGGTTTCCTCCCGACTAATAGAGTGATTTACAGTTAAAAAAGTGAATTTTAAAATCGGGCTGTTTCTGACGTTTGCTGTCAAATTGGTCAACACCTTAAGAAGCACGCATTAACAACGAGGAGAAGCAAAAATACTTCATTAAATTCCCATTCGGAGTATTTGCGATTCTTCTCAGCTAAGAAAATGAGCAACTTAATGTGGTAAGAGCGGCTTTTCGAATCTTTTAGCTCCCAACTCGCTTGAATTCAAACTATGTCTACAAACGAATTTAAAAAAAATGGAAGATCTTTTCAAAACTTTAACGTGCAAAAAATTTAATAATTTGTGGCACTAAGTGAATATAAAAAGCGCAAAATCAGGCAGTTATAATGTTATAATAAGCAAACCATGCACTAAATGAAGTCATCTGCTAAACCAAGTAGCTAAATTTTCATGTAACCGAACACATAACAAAGACAGGCATTGTATGCTTTAAAAGCGTCAAAATCCATCAAACAGTCAAAGAAGGATTTTTTTGCCGCAGATTAGCAGTCGCAGTGAAAGTTTTATGTCATCATATGATTAACTTGATCGACGGATTCTTACAAGGAAGACGATAATGAACCCATAATTCTCCTGCATTAGCGAGCAAATAGTGCACCTTTGAACTCTTGGGTTGAATTTTCGTTATACTAAATTGACTCATTGAATCTGATTAAGTTGAATTTAACGGGAAAAAAAATGATAGATGAGACCTAATATTTCAATTCATCTGAAAGAAGTCAACCAGAAGAAGAAGAATGTTCTGTTTCCATCCAGCAAAGATTCGCGGTGCGGCAAAACTGAATTTGAAGTACCTCAAAGTAGCCAGTCTTACCTGTTCGAAAATAGTCCTCAAGTAGCTCCAAGCATGCCATTATCCCGTTTTTTAATCCCGCAAACACAACACTTGCATCACACGCTGATCGTAGAAGGCGCACGTTGCAGTACCACCGAATATCGGAAAGAGTTGCACATCGCTTGGTCGGACCGCACCGCAGGAACCACCGGTACTGACACGATCTCTTGCAGCAAGCACCAAAACAACAGAACGCAACGGCCTTCTCTTCGGCATGGCCTACCTGGCGCAGCTACAGTGTTAAGTCTAGGTGCAGAACGTGGAACCACCAGCGATCAAAGACATATATATGAAAGTGTGCAAATACAAGGCGATCGGTAGTCATTGATGGCGAAAGGTGGGCTAATTAAGGAGAACCAAAACTGGCGGCTTTAAATTCTGATCGATGACGAAATCCATCTAAATCCACTCGTTGGTTCTCATTAAGCATTATTAATCTACAGATGAACGTATAGCGAAATTAAAATGCAACGTATGGATATTGCGTCGATTAACAGTCACCAGAACGCATCAGGAAGTCAACTAGAGCCGCCATAAAAACAATATGAAACCGTCTTCCGTTCAGCAACAGCCAATGTATACATTAATTGGTCTCGGCTTGGTCTTCCTGTCATGTCACATGGAAAGTGAGAGTCATCGTTTAAGGCACCCAAATCTGGTTAACATTCAAGTTCATCGAGCAAGGCGAAGAGTTTTGGTGACCGAAATCCGATTTGGAACACTCTCACTAATGTTGAAAAATGCCGATGAATCGATTAAGAACATTGAAGATTATTGTGGGCAAGAGTAACGAGCTGCTGGAAATTTGGGAATTTTTGATAATGAGAAGGCGAAGCAAGAAAACAGTGGGTGTTGGATGGTGATGAACCATTATGGTGAAATCACGCAAGACCAAGACCAAGACATTGTTCCTGTCCAAACCCGAGGAATTTGTGGTAGGCATTCTACAGACCCTCTGTATATCCTCCGTTTTTCAATCAAGGGCGGGTCATGGGGGTCATAACCCCCCCATTTAATTATCTATCCAACGATGCCAAAACGAATTCTGTGGCTCGAATGGTTCTTGAGAAACTTTGAGAAAAGCAGCGTCATGTTCAAGTGGATTTTGCAACTCAAAAAAAACCACGCAAATCTAAAACTTCTTGAATTCAAGCATTTTTTGAGAAAACGGCCAACATTTTCTTATCGATGGTTCACTTTCTAAAAAGGCCATTTATTTCTGTCTAGAATGATGTACACATAGGCGCTCTTGCTCATTTTGCCTCCGCGAAATGAGCAAAAAGGGGACGAAAAACATGAAATTTTGGCATAATCTTGCAATTAAGTGTCTGATATTCAAATTTGGCTTTCTGGGTCAAAACTGCTCGAATTTCCTCACTCACCTTGCTACGACTGAATCGACTTTTCAATTCTCTCTCCAACATGCCAAAAAGAATTCTGTGGCTCGAATGGTTCTTGAGAAACTTCGAAAAAAGCAGCGTCATGTTCAAGTGGATTTTGCAACTCAAAAAAAAAACCCGCAAATCTAAAACTTCTTGAATTCAAGTCTTTTTTTGAGAAAACCGCCAACATTTCCCCATCCATGGTTCACTTTCTGAAAAGGACATTTATTTCTGTCTAGAATGATGTACAAATGAGCGTTCTTGCTCATTTTGCCTCCGAGAAATGAGTAAAAACGGGACGAAAAACATGAAATTTTGGAATAATCTTGCATCTAAGTGTCTGATATTCAAATTTCGCTTTCTGGGTCAAAACCACTCGAATTTCCCCAATCACGTTGTTACGACTGAATCGAGTTTTCAATTCTCTATCCAACGATGCCAAAACGAATTCTGTGGCTCAAATGGTTCTTGAGAAACTGGGAATAAACACCATTTAGTTATCTCTAGAATGATGTAAAAACGAGCATTCTTGCTCATTTTGCTTCCGAGAAACATGCAAAACGGGACGGAAAACATGAAATTTTGCAATAATCTTGCGCCACCC
>NW_026018715.1:11941775-11944311 GCF_020466585.1 Dendroctonus ponderosae
AAACGGGACGGAAAACATGAAATTTTGCAATAATCTTGCGCCACCCTTGCACAAAACGACGATAATTTTTCTAATTTCATAGATAACAGAAGACTATATTTTTTTCTACATAACCCCCCCCCCTGACTTTAAAGCTGGATCCGCCCCTGCTTTCAATTCCTTTTCCAACTAATTACATTCATCAAACACACTGGCTGCTGGTCCCAGTTTTAATGGTCTACTAAATTTTCGGTTTTTAATCGCGTTCCACTCCATTAACTAAAACAATGACCGGCCCGCTGTCCAGACTTATATAAGATGGATTTTTAATAGAGAGATAGATACATGATCCGTATGGCACCCATTGCTGTTTTGAAAGTAACACGCCAACTATTTGCTGAAAGAAAGACAAAATTAATGCAAACTATTCGTTGTTTGCCAACCTGTGCGCAAATTGCACTTTTTCACAAAATTCAATTATTTTTTATTGCAAACACTCAAAATGATTTACACAACTAGAATTCATAATTATCCAAGTATGGTAGTGGCATAAATAAAATGGTTTTAGGGCTGTTCTAAGTGATTTATTCGCTACGAGCCTATAAAATTTCCGCCAGGTGTTCTTAAAGCACCCCGCACCATTGATCTGGTTCGAAAATAGCCCAGAAAACCAATTCGATCAAATGCGACCACCTAATTGTAGATATATAAAACAACTTTTACTTATGTGAGAGGTGCCATGTAGGACTTAGTGTAAGTAAATCACATGTACAAGGAAATTTAATGAAAAACATTTGAAGGTTGTTCAGTTTTTTTTCTTCTGTTCATTGTAGCAACGTTTGATACCGGAGTTGAATGTGGAAAGTTATATTTTGTTTTTCTTTGCTTCGTCTGGCCTGAGCAATAATCACTTTGCTAAGGAAAGCAAGCAAACGCTTTTGATAAATGATGGTATTTCTTATATGCGCCTAATTGATTTTCACATTTCTTATCGTCATTTTCTCGATTGAATTTATAATGTTGTAGAAAAGCTCAACGTTATTATTGCAAGCGTATTAATTTAATGTTTTTTAAATAATCATAAGCAATAATTCTGTTTTCTAATGGAAAAATTTAGTCCATGTTTAGCAAAATCTGTGAAAACGACATTATCGGAAAAACACAGTGATATTGCTTTTTAATACCCGGTTATAAAACAACCAAAAAAATTGTTATGGCAAATGCTTATTGGAGAATAGCATAGATACTATCCCTTATCGGTTAATGTTTTTTTTTTAACTTTTATTTGTATAAAAATGCTGAAAAACTGCAGATAAATATTAGGAAGTTTTCACGCCATTTTCCTCCATTATTATTCACTAACTAACTTAAAACTACAAAATCATCTCCCAAAGAGGGCACACTACATGAAACTTAGCTCACGGTTTGCAAATTACACATTTTGTGATCAGAAGCGCTTTGCATCAGAAAAGGTAAACGAGTCTTTTATTTGTAAAATTAAACGAAGAATTCAAAAAGAGTATTTAAATTGGTAAAAACAATTGCGTATATATTTTTTAAATTTTAAACTCAGTGCCGCAAAAGCAAACAGATTAGAACTTCAGTGACTTTTTGGCATGTTTTGCATAAAAAAATGTAAACTTGTTCTTTCGACTACAGAATTCCTCATTTTGGAAAATTTTTAATTTTTTTCAGCAAAACCGCGCATTTTAGAAAAAAGTCTAAAGAGATTTTCTCTTTAAAATTGAACGATGAATTGAAAATTTGTTTTTTTTTCCTTCAAAAGCAGTGGCGCACCATTAATTTCTTTAAAAATATCAAACTTGGTGCCGCAAAAGCAGGCCGATTTTAACTACAGATACTTTTTGGCTCATTTTGGATGAAAATCCGTAGAGTGACATTCTGCAGGTAGCCAGGTAAATACGAAATTGCTCTTTAGAAAGGCTTTTGACCGCGGATTTTAGAAAAAAAGTCCAGACAGCTTTTCCCTGTAAAATCGAACGGAGAACCAAAACATATTTTTTATTCTGGAGACAAGCAGCGATTTACCATTATTTTATTTAAAACTATCCAACTCAGTGTCGCAAAAGCAAGCATATTTGAACTACAGCGACTTTTGAAAATTTTCAGGTAACTGTGGTATTCTGATATCTAAATTTATTGCACGCTCCAAATGCTGCGAGAATTTTCCGTTTATTTCAGCTTTTCGGTTCATTAACGCAAAACCGCGCATCTTAGCAAAAAAAAACAAGAAATTTTTTCTCCCTTTAAAATTGAACAAATAATTGAAAAGTATTTTTATCTATAAACATTGCAAACGCTGAAAGTTTGAATTGTCAGGAAAAAATGCGCCTTTATTAACTTCTCTATCTGAAGAAAACTAGCCCTAATTTTCCTGCCAGAATAACTCAAGGGCGGATCCCTGGATAATTGAAATTTACTTCTCATTTTCGATATTGACTGGAAAAATGTTTTTCCATGATGGTCACAACAGCAAAATTGTGAATTCACTTTTAACCCCCGTAGTGGATCAGGGGCGGATCCAGCTTTAAAGTCA
>NW_026018715.1:11944395-11954864 GCF_020466585.1 Dendroctonus ponderosae
ATCGTCGTTTTGTGCAAGGGTGGCGCAAGATTATTGCAAAATTTCATGTTTTCCGTCCCGTTTTGCATGTTTCTTGGAAGCAAAATGAGCAAGAACGCTCGTTTCTACATCATTCCAAAGAGAACTAAATGGCCTTTTTAGAAAGTGAACCATCGATAAGGAAATGTTGCAGTTTTCTCAAAAAATGCTTGAATTCAAGAAGTTTTAGATTTGCATGGTATTTTTTTGAGTTGCAAAATCCACTTGAACATGACGCTGCTTTTTTCGAAGTTTCTCAAGAACCATTCGAGCCACAGAATTCGTTTTGGCATCGTTGGATACAGAATTGAAAACTCGATTCAGTCGTAACAACGTGAGTGAGGAAATTTGAACAGTTTTGGCCCAGAAAGCGAAATTTGAATATCAGACACTTAGGTGCAAGATTATGCCAAAATTCCATGTTTCCCGTCCCGTTTTTGCTCATATCTCTGAGGAAAAATGAGCAAGAACGCTTATTTGTACATCATTCTAGAGATGAATAAATGGCCTTTTGGAGGTTTTTTTTTAGTTGAAACCCACTTGAACATGACGCTGCTTTTTTCGAAGTTTCTCAAGAACCATTCAAGCCACCGAATTCGTTTTGGCATCGTTGGATAGATAATTGAATGGGTGGGGGTGATGACCCCCATGACCCCCCCTCCCCTGGATCCGCCCTTGGAATAACTAGCATTCTAATAATAAGCCACCACGAAACACTCTGTATAAATTTAACGTTCACTGCAACCCTCTGTCAAGTATGCAACCAGCAATCACCGCGATTTTGCTATCTCTATCTCTATCTGGCATCAGATAAAACAGAGACAAACAGCTTTTAACCTCGACTAGTAAACGACAGTCGACAGTTACAGTTGACATCACAAGTTGACATGCGACATGCGATATTTGCCTACGACAGCGTTTCTTCATTGTTTGTCTTCCCGCGCGGTTCAGTAAATAAAAAATGTTCGTTAACAGCACCCAGAAAAGTATAAACTGTAAAAGTGTGTCGAATATAGCCCAAAGGAGCCGATCTTAATAGTACAGCATTTATTAGAACAATTTCGCTCTTGCTTTGTTTAGAACTTTTTGTTTACGTTCATAGCAATGGAGAGCCAGTTAATGTGTTCGATTTACGATGAAATGGCCGATCATTTAGACGCAACGGGAAACATAATTAAAAACATCGATAATGCCACATACATTCGGCATATAAATTTAGTAAAAGACGATCTCAAGTCAACGTCGGAACGGCATCGAACGGCAGCCTTTCAGGTGCTTCGAATGTTTGCTGATAACAACATTCACAGCATCCAGACGGACGCTTTAGATCTTTTACGTGCTTCTAACATCGATTCAGAACGGAAGAAAAGCATTTTGAGCTCTCTGGGCCTAAACCGCATCAAGATTAGTTTGACTAATCGGAACATTGAAGACTTGGACACACTCAATGCCGCATGGAACACAACACGTTCACCTCAGGTTAGTCCTAAGACGATAACATGTGCTTTATTTGTATTGTTATTATCAGCAATTGGCTGCAACATACCTATACGATTAGTGGAAAGAACACCCATGGCTGTGTTTCATTTACTGACTAGGTACAATGTGTTTAGGTAGCTAATGCAGCGTTATTCACAAAAATTCTCGAACGCAGTACTTTGCCTTTGCTGGAAAATTGAATTAATTTCCGAACGCCTAATAACTCTAAAAATACAAGTCACTCGTGCTAGCGAAATATTAAGAAATTATTTGCACGACTCCCTAATAGTCAGACAAAATAACCCGTTTTCAGCGGGTTTCAGCGACCGAAAAGTTGCTGGAAATTTTGTGTCACACTTTACATGTTTTCCTTCGGAATATAAAGAACTTCGCAAGTAGTTGGTTGTCGCAAATGCACTAACATAATTAAGCCTTATTGTTTAATGCAAATAATAACACCTGCGCATCTCTTTAAATAATACAACATATAACATTTAGAAAAATGTGTGTATTTCTTCAGTTTTCAGAAATTTTAACAGATTTTATTGCTGATGCGGAGCATAAGCAACATGCTAAAGATATCCTTCTCACTGTTCTCCTTCCATATATTCTGGATGCGGACAACATGCAAAATGAGTCAATGGATCGCCGAATTAATTTAGCATTACAATTCGCATCAGCAATTCCAGTTTCAGCTTTAACTACAAAGGAATCTGAGGAGCTTACCGCCGGCATTGATAAGTGAGTGTGATAAAACCGGAAAGATCCAGCAGCTCTATATGCTTTTAACTCTGGGTTTTAGGTACATAGAAATAATTTCTCAGTTGAGAATCCAAAATAACGTCTACTGGCCCAAGCTGTGGATATTCTTTGTGCGATGGTTTGGAACAAAACTGCACGATAGGCTAAATCTGGTCAACAAACTATTGAGAGTCGTGGAAAGTGCATTTCGAAGTTCGTCTAATGAGGAAAGACTCCGGGGATACGATTGTTGGAATGAACTGATTAAAAATGCCGGTCTCAATGTGACTTATTTGAGTAGCCCTAGGCAGCTGAAGTTGATTTTAACACCGCTGAGAGCCAAGTTTTCGAAACGGGAACCTTTGATCACCAAAAGGTTCGAGCTGTTTGTTTTTCTATTGGAACAGCTGCAGGACAAAGCTGTTCTAGTTTTAAAAGAGTTCTTGGAGTTTTGTTTCGGTGAAATAGGAGACAGTACAGATATGAAAAGATCCGGCTTTGTGAAACGCTTGCCAGAGTTATGTCTTAGGTGTACGGAAATTTTGCTCCTGATTATAGGTGAGTGCTTGTTTACGACGTTACTAATTATTTATATTTGATGTGTGAACTTTTGCAGGCCATTCCCATAAAAACACGGAAAAATGTCTGACCGCAGAAAGCGACGTGCATCTAAGCTCACCAGTTGTGAACAGTGACAATATAGAAAACCTTTGTCCGAATGTTTTAGAGGCCGTATCCGAGTGTAGTAAATTGCTAGAAAACGCGCAACTGGAGTGTGAAAAGGCCCACGTTAGTAAATCTTGAACCTGACTTAGGCCTAGGATTAATCTTCACTTTACTTGCAGGTCCTAAAATGCCTTTGGAGATCATTACTCATGCTTATTCTAGATGGGCAAAAAAAGCCTACTATTCACAAGCGTTTCTGCCTGCTAGGAACAGTTTTAAACAATCTCCTAAACGTAAGAACTAGGCTCACTTTGCACCAATTCCACGATAATAATCATTGACTCCTTTCAAATTCTAGGGTAATAATCCATATTGCCAATCAATTGCGGCCATTATTTTTGAAGAAACAGTCGCAATGGGCAAGGACAAGGCTTTGGCTCTAGTGTTGAGCCAATTAGATAATTTTATGAGTGTCATATTTACAGTACCTTTGAATGAAGACAGGTAAGACAGTAAATGTTCCAAACGGAAGCGACCGAACTTAAATTTCACTATATTTCAGGCGAAAACTGATTCAACATTTTCTGGCAATGTTTGATAATCTGGAAGGCGCCCATAGGGACAAAGTGAGACATCATATTTCTACTAGTTTCATACAATTCAGAACCAGACAGGAAAATGTCGATTGTGTTAGGGACGTTTGGATGTATGCAGTCAACGAACTGGAGGATTATGCCAAAGGAAGCTCTCTAGATTTTTTGTTGTGGCCCGTTTTGTATTTGCAACAATTAGAAGAACAGGTATGTTTCGCCGTTTTTTTAGTTGAAATTTATACCAGAACGTAGTATAAAACTCCACAGAATGAACACGCGATAGTGTGTGAACACTACAAGCGCCGACTTGTTCCCTTCGTCGAAAAGTCGGAGGAGCTGAAGCTGGCTTTTTTCAAGCAACTAGAAAAAACAGTGAAGAACAATCCACTGCTATTAGCGAACGTTCTCACCATACTCAAGATGTTCCCTGCGAAAACCAGTCGGAAGGAAATCGGTGAGTTTCCATCAAGCTTCTTTAGGCATCAACCCTCATTGTTCTCCTGTTGTTTCAGCTGACGTTACTTTCAAGATGTTGGATTTGATGTTATCAGTGCCAATGACAGGTGGCAATAAGGACCGAATAGTAGCCGATATCGAAGTCCTGGTCAATCGCCAGCTTGATGCTGATATATCAACTATGTCCGAGCCAGGAATTATCCAGATAGTTTGCACTTGCATTCAAAATCTTCTGAAACAGAAGCACTACCTCGCCTTGCCCCATCTTGAAAACCTTATAAAAGAAAGCACCGAAGCTATCAAACCGCTGTACCTAAAATCCCTTGACGTCGATTTTCTCATGGAAATTTATAGTAAGGAGACTGAAACTACTACCGATGCGATTCCGACAATTTTGCAAATGATAAGGCCTTTGGAAGTTCAACAAGAACAGCCGGCTGCTTTACCTCTAAAAGGCCGCTCTGCCAAAATTGCAAAACTGGTTAAAGAAATTCCACAGAGTCCCACAAAGGTTTCTTCAACAACGGGTATTCTGAAATATTTTGGAACAGACATGGAAACTACTCCAACGAAAATCGTGGGCAGTCAATTGCATAAACAACAAGGAAAGTCTCCTAAAAATACGCCTACATCTCAACAGAAGAAGAATAAGACCTGTATTGATGAGGAAAGTGAAAGCAGATTTGTGCTGATTGAAACCGAAGTGAAAGTCGACAAAAACAACTTAACAGATCATCAAATAGAGACTTTGAAGAAGCGTCGTGAAGACATCCCTGCTTTGTACCAGGACCTATCACAGAGCGTCAGTCAAAGTTTCGACTGCCCGCCTTCTGTTGACGTCGCGGCAGACACTGAATACTTTAAGAAGCCCCTTGAGTTAAATGGTATCAACACTGAGGAGCTCACAGCTATTCGACAAGAGCACGAAATCCCTAAAAGTATCGCAGAGCCAAATAAGGACCAGGAATTCACTGAGGTAAAGCATGACGAATCTACTAAATCCCAAAATAACAAGGTGGAGAATGGAACAGCAGATTTAGAGCATGATAAAGAAGCTGTTGAACTGAATAATGATAAGACCGATGAAGTCCCAAATATCGAACAGGAAAATGAAGAATTAGTTAATAACTTACCAGCTGAAGTCCCTGCAGAAGTAGAACCGACCACTAAGAAAGAGGAAGTTGAGAAATCGGATATTTCCAAAGCGAGCGCTGAAGGCGCAAATATGGGGCCTGCGAATGAAATTCCTGCTAAAAAAGTTGAAAGGAGAATCGATTTGGAATTGAAGAAACTGAGCATGAACATTGTGGGGGCGAATGATTTTTTCTCGGTTGGTTCTAGAAGGAAAAGGCGCACTAATACTCCGAACAAAAAAGAATTGCAAGGAAATCGCTGTACCGATATTAAACATGTAACTGCAGATAGTAAAATAAGTTTTTCAGATAAAGCTAACAGTGAGACCAAGAAGCGAAAGAAACTTTCCGACGCTCGTCGTTCATCAATCCCAGTTAATCCAAAAGTCCTTACTGTTAAAGGAAATCACATTGATTACTCTGGTGTGTTGTGCAAAAATGACACGCAAATTGACCCGTCTCCAGATCAACTAGAGACAAAACTTGATAAAAATAAACGATCGAGCAATACAGAAATCGATGAGAACAGAAAAATCCGGAAAACTAGTCGCATTAGTGTTGCATTCAAAAAAGTTCCAGATTCGAATCCAAAGGGCAATGTAGGGAGAAAGTCTTTAGGCCTTGTATCGCCCGCAGAATCACTGAGTGAAGATGACAAACCGTTAAAAGCACTCCTGAAAAAAGCTATAAAAGAACCTGCTATGGAGAAAATGGAAACTGATGATAACAATCAAGACGTAGTCAGCAATGGTGAAGCCAAGGCAGAATCTAAAAAAGTTCAGAAACATCCTGGCAGGAAACGTAAGCGTGTCAGTGACAGCGACGACGACGACGATATAATTGAAAGCTCTCAGGAACCCAGCATTAGCAAAAAAGAACCACGGACTCCTTCGCGTGGTCGACGCAGCAATACAATCGAATCGAATAAGTCAAGTCGTAAAAATACCTCCGTAGAACGTCAAAAACAATGTAGAAAGAGATCTTCAACAGTTGATGAGTCCATTGAGACAGTCGTTCACACAATATCTGCAAATGGGTCAGCAAGATCAGCAAGGAAGAGAAAGGTGAAAGCAATAGTTTGTAAGCTATTGAATTTTTCAGCGCCAAACCTACCAAACGTTGGTAATGATCATACGTACATGTTAACGGAAGAAAACAGCGCGACAGGTTGCGATGCTGATAAAGAAATTGTTGATGCAAAGGTAAAAAGCACTGTTTCGAATGACGACCTAACTATCACCGCTGAGGAGGAAAATCAGAGCAAAAATGAATCGAAAACGGAAATTTCGCCCAAACCGTTACGTCAATTACCGGAAAGTAGAACGGTCCCTCTTCGCAAAAGCCTAAGAATTCAACACGAAGGCGCTACCCCTGACGAAAACACAAAAAGCCCGGTTTGCGACAATAATGTTGCTGTAAACCCTGAGGTGGAAGTTCAAAAGAAAGCTCAAACGGAATGTGTGCCGAAAGTGTTGCGTCGATTAAGGGACAGTAAATCGCCGGTCGTTCGGAAAAGCCCAAAAAATCAACAAGAAGGCCGGCAGCCAAAAGAGGCAGCTGAAGAACCAGCACTTGCAGAACGTAGTTTGTCTGCTGAGGACTTAATCAAGCGAACCCAAAGCCAAGACACTCAGACGCAGGACAGTGAGCCAATCGCCGCATCTGCAAACGCTGTTGAGGTTAGGCTGGAGGTACCGCAAAAGACGGAGCTGACTAAGTCGGAGCAAGAAATCGCCGAAATTGAAACAGTTTCAATGACTTTGACTGATTTACCATCGGAAAATATCACGTCTGATCTTATGTTATACATCAACGACACTCTGGTTGAAGACAATATCGTAGCACATAGCAAAATGGACGTGGACACACCTTGTAATGAAGCAGAAAATTCTGAAAGTCTGATCAAATCAGAAAGCGTCACCGATCCAGACGTTGTGGATGAGAATCCTGACAGCGACCCCGTTACAGCCGACGTGCAAGGTAAGAATAAAAGTGTCTGGTTCATGAATTATTTGCAAAATATTTTCATCATTTGCTATGTCTTTTCCCTCATCGTAGTCTCCTTGCGTCTAACTTTTCGCCCTCACTTTAATTCGCCAAGGTTGGCTTTAATCCACATTTATTTATTCCTTTCACAAATGCCTGTCGGATTTTTTAGCGGCTGTCGGCTCATCTCTTCCATCGTCGCCAGTAACGGTGGAAACGCCCAATCGAAACGCCGAGTTTCTGAACAATACAGTGGACATTTCACCCATCAATTTCAAATCGAAGTCAGATTCTGAAGATGAACAACTGCGAAATACGAAGTTAGTGCCTATTGCTCTGAAATTCGATTCGGAGGAAGAGCAGCAAAAGTCGCCGGAAAAGGCCGACGATGCTCCATTGAAAACCAACGAGACATCCACAGAAGACAGTGCAAAGGAAAGTGATTCGGGCCCAAAAGCGCCTGCTGAAGATGATCAAAATCAAGAAGTCAAGAGTGCAAATAAAATAAGTGTGTTTAAGCCGACGACGTCGTCCGCGTTAAAGTACGTACCGCCGATTGTTTTATGGTTTAAAGACCTAAAAGCGAGCTTGAGTGTATTGGTGGGCTCATTTGTTGGTTTACAGGTTTGCTGGTCGTCGGAAAATCAACTATATGTCGCCCTCAGTCTCGCGAATAAAAAAACTGATGGCCAAAGTGAATCCGCAGTCGCAAAACGACGAGTATCACACATCAAAACCAGAAGATATTCTCACGTTCAGTCGAGAAGTTCCCAGTCCGCTAGCTACTCCAAAAATAGGAATTTTGAAGAGGAAGCATCCAGATATTCCTGACGATGAAGTGTCGCCATGCCCCAAGGTTCGTATTGTTTAAAATCAGTTGATAAATTAAATCAACTATAATTTCTGATTGTTTCAGCGAAAACGGGTGAACTTTAGCGATCCTTGTACAACATCTAAAAAGGTCTTCCTCAAATACGATAGCGCATCGCCGCAATGTCTCTTTCCGGATGACGATTTGGATAAACAATTCCTGGAAGTTTTAGCTGCAAACATCGAAAGTTACCCGGCAACTGAAGCCGAATCGTGTAGCAGTGAAGCGGATTGTAGCCAGGAATCGATCAATAGTTTACCGTTTCGAGAGGATGCACCTATTTATCCAGATTTAATCAACTGCGAAGAAAACATCGGCGTTATATCAAGGAAGCTGACGGCGCCGATGTTTGTCAACACGCTACTAACCAAATTAAACGTCAGAAATTTGAAGACAATTGGAGATTTAGCCAGATTGTCCGAGGCCAGCATAGTCAAGCTGCCATTTAAAGCGCCCATGGTTTCTACAGTGTTTAAAGTCCTAGATTCTTATTATCAGAAAAACTTTAAAAGCAAAGGAAACATGGAAGTTTCGATGGGCGTCTCTGAAGCTGCTCTAAATAAAAAAACTGATACTTTACCGGAAGCGGAGGAAGTAGATCTGAAAGACGAACTGTCTAAGATTGTAGAGAAAGCCATAAGTGCGGTAAGTTTTTTTAAATTTTTCCCCTACTGTATTGTGTGTTTATCGAGATTTTTACGGTTTTTTTATCTGTTCTAGAAAATACCACCAAAGACCATCTGCTCAGTTGTACTGAGTTCTCTAGACCAAAAGCAAATTCTCACCTGGTTTAAGCAGGATTCGAACATTGAAGTTAAGGATCTTGTGGAAGAAAGTGACTTTCCTACCTTAGTGACACACATTACCAAAACTCTAGGAGTCTCGAATTTAATTGAGATGCTTACCAAATCACCAGAGACATCAAAAGACTTTGAATGCAGCATTAGCCAAAATGTGGAAAAATTACCACTGGTTCGTATTCTCGAGAAAAGAAGCTTAGACGAAGTGCAGGCCGCTCTCTGGGAAACTGTAGATAAAGAGATATTCAGCAAGAAGGACTTGTTGCAAACCTGCTTTTTGTCTCGGATTAGTGTACTCGACTTAAATTCCTTTTTTAACAAATTGACTCTTGTTGAAATTGGAGATATCGTCATAAATCGTTTAGCTACTGAACAATATACGTTGTTTGTGAACCGAATTTTAAAACATTTCGAAGGAAGTGAAGATGCCAGTCTCAGTATTCTCAATAACTTCGACATAAGTGATCTAACCAGAAGCATCATTCAACGAGGAACTCCTCAAGAAATAACGTCATCATTCACCTGCTTGTTTCTATCCGCCGATAAGATATCTGAAGAATTGGTGCAAATATTTAGGGTAGTTTGCGACCATTTGGTTGATGAGCTGCCACCCTCTCAACTCATGGAACTGGCCATCGACTTCTTACGGAAAATCCCTATGGGAAAGTAACTACAATTGTATTTTCTCTCGTTCTGTTAGAGACATTTTTATGCTTTCCACGTTGAATGGTTGAAGCTTGTTCTAGTTATGGACGGTTTACAAGAATGTACAGTTTTATTTTGTTTATATACAGGGTGATTCACGTAGAGCGTGCATTAGAAGGGTTCCAACTTGCAGTCGTATTTTCGTACACCCTGTGTGGGGCTAAATGTATCTAGCGTGGTTTGGGAACTAGTCGTTATCACCGAAAACAAAATTTTAAGTTTCTAAAGTTGAACTTCTAATGCACCGTCTACATAAGTCACCCTGTATATAGGTAGCGTTGTTTAGATAATCTTTGAAGTTCTCCGGTTTAGTTGTAAATTGTAGCCAGTTATTAATTTTAGTTTTACTGCGAATAATAAAGTTCTTAAATTAATTGCCCAGTTTGATTTTGTTGCTCAAAACCTGACAAGATTCGAGTTCGCGGAAGGATTTTTTTGCGTTGTTTCTATTAAAGGTGCGTCTAATTTCAGATACTAAAGCGACTTTTTGTTGCATCGGGGAAAGTTCTCGCTGACTGAAGAGTTAATTTTTCTTAAGTGAAGTGGTTGAATTCCGAACTGTTTATGGCTTTTTATGTCGGATGGATTTATCGCGCTTTTTCAGCGTTATATTACATTATTCATACCGACTTTTTTCGGTGAAATCGTCCACTTATGGAATGAAATCATTGGGAATTAAACATAATTAAAACCCATACGTATGTATGTATTGCTATGTTTACATTTATTTATTTATTTATTTCTGGTCGTACAAAAAATCTTACACAAATAGTTATTACATTCACAAATGACTGTTTGTTTAATTCACAAATTAAAATGTTCTCAAAATGTCTTAAATTTTACATCATTTTCAGCTCACCGGCGCGAGGATTCATCGAGCTGATTGAAAAACGTGGTAGAAGTTTCAGATCAGAAATAATAGAGATTTTCGGCACATTTTAAGCGTTTTTTGAGCGGTCACGATCTTTAGCCGACGATTTCTTCCTTATTATTGACCCAAACACTTTATAAATGCATATTT
>NW_026018715.1:11955863-11957793 GCF_020466585.1 Dendroctonus ponderosae
TAGTTCTTGATTACTTTTTGATAAATAATTCGTTCTTATTGCGAAATAGGAGCACTATTTATCAATCTGTAATAGAAGACGTGAGGAAATTCTCTCTTTTTTAAAGACAAACATTTTTGAGGCGAAGTACCCAACAAGAAGTTTGTAAAAAAATGAATCCGCCTCAACAATATATAACTTATCGAGTTCTACCTTGAAATATTGGCAATCCCAGCGAATATAGAGCCATCCTCATCTTCTCATTGGGAGTCTTTTCTGTGGAGGACATGTAGGAGTAGCAAATGTGAGCAGTGAAGTCTACGCTAAATCCAATGCACATGATGATGTTGATCATGGAAATGGAATCCAAGTTGACTTTCCATAAGGCCATGTAGCCGATCACGCCCAGTTCGATGGAGATGATGCTGAAGGCCACCCAAACGGCGCAAAAGACATTGGGGATGAAAATGAAGGAAACTATCATCATGATGCCGCCCCCGATTAGAACGTTTTGTATGGTTAAAGGCCGCACTAGCTCGAACTGGAATCAAAAAATTACTCAAACTACAACAGGCAAGCGTATGGTCGGTATCCCACCTGGTCGAAGAAGACGAAGTAAGGATGGAAAACTGTGACATTCAATGGTGAATCTTTGCAGATTTTCCTCAAGGCCCGCACCATCTCCTTCTCGTGCTCGGTGCCCGAAATATTCACTGCTTGGATCAGGAACCTCATCGCGATAATTTTCTCGTTTTTCTCATCAAACTTCACGTCCAGCGAAAAGGCACTGGACGGATCCAACCATTTGCGCTACAAAAAAATCATCAAACTACTCCTTCAGTACGAGGGTTCAACCAACCTCTTCCAAAGCTTCCATGAAGTTCTTTCGGGAATTAATGGAGATGTTCAGATAATCGGCGTTCCTGTCGACGTATTGCAGGAAGCTTCGCAGCCAGGACTCTGTGTAGAGGCTGTTCGTTATGTACGAAGTGTTTTCAAATGTGCGCGTTAAATTTTCGATTTGTGCTTGAATTTTCGGGTCGGAATAGTCGTATTCGCCCGCCACTATCACCTGCACTCTGAAAAAGTCGGGGATTTTGGGTTTGCGCCTATTTTGTGCGATTTTCAAGAAACCGCATGATTAATTCGGGGAAGTAAAGACGTAACACAGGCAAAGCGATTCTTGGTCTTCCTAAACGCGTAAGAAAAATTTTTTTTTTCTCTTTTAAAAGAAAGCGATTTTTCCAAGTACAGAGTACGTTTTGAGGCTCTGGAGTAGTTGTTGGGCAGTCAAAAGACGCCCTGGGTAGGGGTAATACGATGATGTTTTATGCTAGTTAGAGGCCCAAAAAGTAAATAATTTTTATGCTATTATCAGTTTTAAAGCATTGAATGCTTAGTTTGTCTCAATTTGTTTCGTTCTCTTAATTACAAGACTTTCGTCATTTTCGGTGATGAATTTTTTTTCAAAATGTCTTAAATTTTACATCATTTTCAGCTCACGGACGCGAGGAATGCATCGAGCTAGTTGAAAAACATGGTAGAAGTTTCAGATCCGAAATAATAGAGTTTTCGGCACATTTTAAGCGTTTTTTGAGGGGTCACGATCTTTAACTGACGATTTCTTCCTTATTATTGAGCCAAATACTTTATAAATGCATATTTGTGACCTTCTTGCGTCGAAAGGAATCGATTGACTTCAAAAACCAGCATGTAAAATTTTCATTTCTGAAGAAAATTTTTCCAAGGGTGAAGGTCGATTTTTTGAAAACATTAAAATTTTCTCAAAACGTCTTAAATTTTACATCATTTTCAGCTCACGGGCGCGAGGAATTCATCGAGCTCATTGAAAAACATGGTAGAAGTTTCAGATCAGAAATAATAGAGATTTTCGGCACATTTTAAGCGTTTTTTGAGCGGTCACGATCTTTAGCCGACGATTTCTTCCTTA
>NW_026018715.1:11958792-11965028 GCF_020466585.1 Dendroctonus ponderosae
ATGTTCCTACCTGCTCGTGTTATCCTGGCCACATTGAATCGACTAGTATAATTCACTTTAAAGTACTGTTCAACTATGGACCTTTCTTGTTTGCCTTCGCCATTCAATGGACTGAATAAGTACTCGGGATCGATGTTATTGTGCATTTTCTGGTAGCCGGTCATGCCCAAACATGTCAGTAGAATCGGAACGATGATGAAATAACCAGGATGTTTTCCTACCACGAACCCCAACTTGTAAAAGGCCTTGTTCAGGTAGTCGTCCACAATCTTCAAGCCAATCATCTGAAATAAATCCGTGAATCATTTCAGTATTCAAAGTTTGAATTATTGGGTTCAGGGCGAATGCAAAATTTTCTTTTGTGCTGGATGTGCCGAATTTGGGTCGGCCAAGCTCGAATCGCAAATTCGAATTCAAGTTGCGTTCGTATCATTGACGAAATCGAGCAATTTGCGATGCATGAAGTGACTTTGAATTAGCATTCATATAATAATACTTTGGTTTATTGTATTTAAATTGCGATTTTATAAAAATTACTAAGTGGAATTGCAAATGGCTTTATTCAATTGCTCCTAGTTATCTTTTAGAGGACTTTTGCGATGACTTTTCTGCTCTTAACCCAAATGTTGCACCAATCAAACGGTTTTCCCAGACTTAAGCAACTGAGTGCGATTCATCGGTTAATTTACGGCAGGGTTTGGTGTTGAAATGCAATGACGCAAAGCTGAAGATTAAACACTCCGATGTATCCAATTCACTCTGGTAAGCAAATAATAAAGTCGGTTATGAGAGAAAGTAACAGACATCATCAAGCCGCCAGAATATTACAGAAATTACAGGAAAATTAATTAACTGCAATTAAGTGCGGCGCCAGAACTCGATTCGCACGCCAAGTCAGTCACTGGGTCTTCCTAAGTAGACCGTATGATACGAAGCAATAGAAGGATTTGAGGCTCGAACTGAAGAAATGGAAGATGCAGTTTGCGATACGGGCACTGCACTTAATCCGAGTGTGTTTTAAACAGTTTTTTAACTGTTATAAGAACAACAGATCCGTGATAAGGAACTAGTAGAGGTAGACGACGCAAACATTGTCTGTTTAAACATTTAAATCGCTGTAACTTCTAAGCTGAACTACTTACTCGATTTTAGTCATTTTTAGCATATATGAAATATAAATGTTAGTATTTTGACTGTGTATACTGTAGAACGCGATGGTTTTAAACAATATTGCAAAAGAGCGTCATTTGTAACAATGACGGTATGTTTGTTTTAACTCGAAAAATTTAATAGCACGGTTATTATTGAAACGTACATAAAATTTGCCAGAGAAAACGTGTAAACCGCAGCTCGATACCTTTGTTCGTTCCAGAGTTTTTGGCAAATTAACAATTTTAATGGTTTTTAAATTGCTACAAATTGCGCCCTCTAGCAAATTTGTTTAAACCTATCGAGCCTTGCTCTATACTCCAATGCAAAATACTAACATTTATCTTCAAAACACGCTTAAAACTGCTCAAATCGAACAAGTCGGGTAAAAGTTATAGCGATTTAAATGTTGAAATAAATATTCAATGGCTTTTCCCACCCTTATCAACCTCGGTACTTCAATGAGTTTTTAACGAAAAAGATGGGAAATTGTCCAAGCTTTCTAACAATATTACTAAGCGAATACCTTGATTTTGAAATTTTCGGAGAAACTAGGGTTTTTAATATTGACTTTGCAATTGCTCTTGTGGCAATAAAATAATGTTGTGGTTGTCCAAAGAAAACCATGCTTATTCCGAGTTAAACTAACACAACTTGGCACGGGATGCGCAATTTTCATTTAAAAAACGCCGCTATTTGATTGCTAATTCAATTCGCCATAATTGACCTTATCTAGTTTCGAACTTTACGTTATATCATTTATTGGCATATAACTGTCGATTTGCGGTATAGTAGGCACGTGCAGGCATAGGCGATTTCTGTCAACGGGCCTATATGCGAACTCGGCCGGGAAGTATTTACGTGCGAATTTGTGTCTAATACAAGTAATGACATAATTTAGTATAAATATGGAACAAAACAATTTGTAAATATTTCTGGTCCAGTAGTAGTCTTGGTTAGTACTGGTTTTAGTACATAAGTCCAGTACTTATTTAGTACCGAGATAAATATATATCTACTATATATTTAACACCCTGTATATGAATAATCGACGCTATTCTGAGCCTTGAACGCTAGGTTCTGAACACTGTGTAAAATGCTTCTTCAAGAAAAACTCCACATCCATTCAGAATAGAAGTTTAACTCCATTTTGCCATCTTCAACTCCCATGTGCTCTGCCAAATAATGAAATAAACTCATTGATTTGGTAAAAACGTATATTACAAGATCAGTATTTCCAACACACAAGGTGTTAACATTGTGTTCTGAATGGTTGGTTGACTGCCTTTCTATATCTGAAGTAATTCACTTGTACGCTCCATAACTCTTGATATTTGACGAAATCTATTCCTATTTGTTACAATTACAAAAGGTATTTTGACTTCATGTCTATCTGTATAATTTAATATATTAAACATTATATTTTATTGTTGGCTATCATGCCAATTCAACGATATTCGTGTTGCAACATTGAATGGTTCTTTGGTCTTATTAGCATTTTCTAATAAATTACAGTGTGAAGGTAAAAGCTGTGTATCAATCTGCTCTGTTGCATTGGCGTAGTAAACTTATCTGATATGCTTGACTTCAATATTGGGAAGCTTTTTTGTCTGACTTATGTTGAGCTTTAATTCTCTTAATGACTCTTAGATAAATTAGGTGTTCGGCATGGTTCAAATTTGATTTTATCGCTGAATTTTGCCCTTTGCCTTTGCTAGCAATGAATGACAAAGTCGACTATTTATGGATGTTGTTTGAAGTTGTTTAAACAAATTTTGATAAAAACTATACGCAATAAAGTGCTTGAGGTGAATTAATAAAGAAAGCATTATTAAGCACAGTTAATAACAATTTGTTACAAAATATCATGAGGAAAGTGGCGATTAGATGATGTAAAGTCTCTAGACTTTTTGGCAGTTTTTATTTTCTTGTTCGCACTCGTTTCTTCTCTTTTGACTGTTTTAAATTGTTTTTGCTTAGAGATTATATCAGATAAGACCAATTAAAAAGCGAGTTTTTTGCCCATTTTCTTGACACCATGAAGCTTTAGAAATTTTCGACAAATTGCCACATTAACCAATGAATCATATCAGTATGACCTTAAAATACCGCAATTGAGACAGTCAATCATATTTCTAAATATGGATAATATTTCGATAATTACACGTAATTTAAAAAATATACGGCGTGTCCCTGAAATGACTGTACAACGTTTAACCACAAGTTTCTTAACCAACATTTACTCATATCCAGTGGACAGGATCGATCGATGTCGAAGCAAAAGCCAGTTTTCTTAATTTGGCATCATCAGGGTCTGAACGTGCCGCTGCCCTGAAGACGCCAAAATAAATATTTCGAAACGTCGGCAATTTTAAGAAACAAGCTCTTGCTTTTACGATTTGGGTTGATGTGAGAACAAGTCAGTTTTTCAAAATTGACGATGTTTTCCAATATTTATTTTGCCATCATCGGGGCAACGGAACGTTAAGACTCTGATGATGCCCAAATGAATATTTGGAAACGTCGGCAATTTTAAGAAACACGCTCTTGCTTGAACACAAAAGTAAATAATTTTTAAATTGCGACGTTTTGCCATATATATTTTGGCATCATCAGGGTCTGAACGTGTCGCTGCCCTGAGGACGCCAAAATAAATATGACAAAACGTCGGCAATTTTAGGAAACAAGCATTTGCTTTTTGATTGCGCAACGCAATTTCGATTGCCGTGAAAACAAAGTAAATTTTGTAATATTTCCGACGTTTCGCCATATTTACTTTGGCATCCTCAGTGCCTAAACGCTGGAAAATTTTGAAAAATCAGCTTTGGTTTTTACACCGATTCAAATCACGTTATCAAGGCAAACTATAATGATTAATTTATGCAGAAGCCCTGAATCTATATGGGAATTTTTAGGCGCAAAACTATTGAAAAACGATAGAAATTTTAGGCCAGTTTTGGAGACTGAAAATGTTTGAAAATTCGCTTTTCGCTCTGATATTTTCGCTTCAAATAGATCACTATGCAATTGAAATTATCATACTTAATTAGGATGCATTTTGCAAACGATGTGAGTCGATCCTTTTACAAAAGTATAATCATGGCGTGTACGGGTGGTCTCTAAGCCATAATCGGCGCGCCCAACATATGCAACAATAAACATTGGTGATCATTTAATTGCAAAAAAGTTGTTTTAGCCAAAACACTGAACTATTCTCGGTGGTTTCTTTGAACAAATGGCCTTAATTGCGGCTGGTAAAGTTTCCAGTTTTTCTCGCAAAAACGATTGCAATTATTTTTCAGCATTATTGTTGTGTTCTAAACTAAGCTTTTGCGGTAATTGTAAAAAACAGTCGCGTTTAATTTTTTGCTTTACACGATTTCCTTATAAAACATTTATTTGTAGTAGCTGTTGATCCCAAAAAAAGTTGATAAAGCAAATGTTAATCGCACCCGTTAATCCGTAAGGAATAATTTCTGGCCTGTTTAGAGCTAAAAGTTATCAAAGATTTTAGTTACTAGTGGCGCGCACCTAGGAATGTCTCCAGATGGCAAAGAAAAGCCACCATATATTTTTCCAATATATAATTGGTTTAGAAGACAAATATACTGTGAAAATGTAAAACCGCATAGTACTACGGGCTTTTTTACAACAACTTCAACTTCAATAGTCACTTTCCTTAGGGTGATTCTGTGCAGGTTGAAGGTAATTTTGAAATGCAATCTGCTGAAAGCCTTAATGTGCTCATAAAACTTTTAACATACTGATGGTTGGGGTTTTGTGATTCTGACCACTATGTGCATAGCAAACCACAACCAGCGTCCGTTTGTATGTTACCAAAGGTACAAGTAAATGTAACGTGATTACTAAACTAGCGAAAAGAGATTGTTAGTGCGGACAAAGTGCCATTAAGAGGACAAAAAAAGCAGTTACACAAGCCGAGTCGCGAGTAATTGCATTGGTTTGCGCTTTTTTCTTCTGCTGCTGCACTACATGAAAACCGTGATCGAACATTTGAACTCCCACACGAAACACTTCACTCACTTTTTTATATTGATTCATAATTTCATTGGCGTCGCTTAAGGGGTGTAAGTTAAAAAAATGTTTTTGTCCTCTAAACCAATTTAATCTGGCATAGGTAGATAGAATCAGCGCGCACATTTTGGACGAGCTAATGGTTCTTCGCATTAGAAATTAGTTACATAAATGGATGGTATCGGGAGATTAATTTGAAATTTTAAAAGCTCGTAGTGTAATCAACTGAATGCTCTAATAATAATTCATATTTAATGGCTATATTCGAAGTAATTTCCGCAAATTTCGGTATTGTTCAATTTCGACATGGCTGCGTGAGATCGCTCACTCACTTTCTCTTATCCGGCAGGTTTTTTTGCGGAACATCTCCCAATTCGTCCGCCTGGCAAACTTCATGCTTTTGCCTCTCTTAAGCAAGAACTCACTTTCCTTATCAGGACGACCTTCCGATTGCAAATTACCGCTGCGGTTTATCCGCCATTACTCTGAACAATCACTTCGGCCGCTTTTTATTGTGGCAATTTAACGGTTGATATTTTTACGCCTATTTAATCGTTTATGCACAATATTAACGTAATGCTCCTTCGAGGTAACACCCAACTTGGTTAAATGTTGTTTTGATTTTTCGTCACTGAATATCCGGTTTGGTTGCCCATTAGGAACGTGGCGGCCCCAAATCGTTCACATGTGGGTTTTTTGAGCTAAACTTACAGTTTTTGACCCGAAATGCTTCACGATCTGCATATAGGGTGGACAAGATACTTTGTATATACGTTCTTGAACTAGTTTTTAGCAAAAATTGTTCTTCGTATTTTTCCGGGATTCTCAACGGGTCATGAAATATCGCCGGTTTGAGCTCACCAAGTCCGATTCAGCCTAGAATTAAGTTAATCTAAAGGTTCTTGAAAAAAGCTATTGAAACTCTAGTCAAAGAACTGAGGTTCAATAGATTCATTAATAATTATTGCAACCCAAATTTTTCGGGCGAAACTTATTTTTTCGAATGTAAAGGGTTTTCTTGCAAATGCAGCTTCGCCGCAGAAAAAAGTTCT
>NW_026018715.1:11966027-11970616 GCF_020466585.1 Dendroctonus ponderosae
TTTCGGCACATTTTAAGCGTTTTTTGAGCGGTCACGATCTTTAGCCGACGATTTCTTCCTTATTATTGACCCAAACACTTTATAAATGCATATTTCTGAACTTCTTACGTCGAAATGAATCGATTGGCTCAAAAACCCGCATGTAAAATTTTCATTTTTTGAGGAAATTTTCCCAGGGTGAAGGTAAAATTTTTTCAAAATGTCTTAAATTTTACATCATTTTCAGCTCACGGGCGCGAGGAATGCATTGAGCTCATTGAAAAACATGGTAGAAGTTTCAGATCCGAATTAATAGAGTTTTCGGCACATTTTAAGCGTTTTTTGAGGGGTCACGAACTTTAACTGACGATTTCTTCCTTATTATTGACCCAAATACTTTATAAATGCATATTTGTGACCTTCTTGCGTCGAAAGGAATCGATTGAGCTCAAAAACTCGCATGTAAAATTTTGATTTTTAGTCGAATTTTTCCAAGGGGGGTCGATTTTTTGAAAAAATGTAAATGTTCTTAAAAGGTCTTAAATTTTACATCATTTTCAGCTCACGGGCGCGAGGAATTCATCGAGCTCATTGAAAAACACGGTAGAAGTTTCAGATCAGAAATAATAGAGATTTTCGGCACATTTTAAGAGGTTTTTGAGCGGTCACGATCTTTAGCCGACGATTTCTTCCTTATTATTGACCCAAACACTTTATAAATGCATATTTGTGACCTTGCGTCGAAAAGAATCGATTGAGCACAAAAACCGCATGTAAAATTTTCATTTTAGGAGAAAATTTTTCCAAGGGTGAAGGTCAATTTTTTGAAAAAATTAAAATTTCCCCAAAACATCTTAAATTTTACATCATTTTCAGCTCACGGGCGCGAGGAATGCATCGAGCTCATTGAAAAACATGATAGAAGTTTCAGCTCCGAAATAATAGACTTTTCGGCACATTTTAAGCGTTCACGATCTTTTTTTTTTACATTTTAAGAGGTTTTTGAGCGGTCACGATCTTTAGCCGAAGATTTTTTCCTTATTATTGACCCAAACACTTTATAAATGCATATTTGTCACCTTCTTGAGGCATTAACACACAAGTGTCTTAAAATACAGTATTACCCAGACTATCTTCACTACATTCTTGATACTATTATCTATATGAAAATGCCGTCTAAACACGCAATTTAGATGCATACTTACCTATAAGGAAATTCCCTATAATAATCGTCCTCTCGATCGAAAAACTCGATAGCATACGAGCCATTTTTGGCGACTTTTCGTCTTTCTAGTCCCTCTTCGATTTGCGTGACTCCATAGCCGGCCCCAGCCAGGTAACAGCCGAATATCAGAATAACCAAGACTTTCACAAAGCCATTGCTTAAGAACACTTGAAAGAGTAAACGACAAGTGAAAATAATTGATTCGCATTTTTTCCAAAAATAATTTACCCGCAAAATAATCCCGAAAGAAGACCATCAATCCGTGCTCGGTGTTGTCTTTTGGATTATCCATGTCATTCGGATTGACTCCTCCACTGCAGAACACTTTGTATAACCAACATCTGTCCTCTGGAAAAAAAATATATTTATTTCAAACACCCGGTATATGTGCGAATTGTTTAGTGTTAGCGCCGATTTATCAGGTTTTTTATCATTTTTTTGATTGAAGACGATTCATTTCTGGCACTACAGAGAACGTTTGCGTATCACTCGGAAATTAACAACTTCGGAGCGTTTGTTTGCAAACTATTGTCTGTTTCGGCATGTTTATAGAAAATTTGCATTTGTTTTACACCGTATTCTGTATAAATATATAAAAACTTTTGTTTCGCTCCGAAAGAGCAAAAAAGGAGCATTCTTCCATTGATATCGCCATAAGGGTAAAGTATGCGTGGATTCTAATGGAAAGTTAAGGAAATTCGGGTGTGTTGAACAACCAGTATTGATGTTTTCGTAATTAATGTGACATAATCCATTCCGAGGCCGTTCGAAGGACACGCGACTCCTTCCTGCATCGAATCGCTAACGTTCGATGTTCTACTTTCTTTTAAGGCTAATTTATATAAGCGAAGTAGGTACCACTGAACCAGTTGTCCTTATATAAGCGGTTTCGATATACAAACTTCCCATTGATACTGAATGTCATTATTTGTTAGTTCCTAATTAATTTGTATTTTTCTCGAAATTCTCGAAAATCCGCCTTTTCAAACTGAAGCGCATTTTTTGAACAAGCGAGGTTTTCTCAAAAAAGCGCTTGAGTTGAAGAAGATTTTTAGGTAGTCGGCTCTAGTGATTTTTAGTTAGTTAAGTGACTTGCAGACAAATTTTACTGCCTGTTAAAAGAAACTTACCTGATAGGGAAACGGGTTCAACTTTAAAGCAAAACACTGAATGGAGGTTTTTCTGCTCGCAATATCCAGAAACTGCCACACATCCAGCAAAGAATGTTAAATGCCAGATAAAGAGCAGTAGAGTGGCTGCACCTAAATAAAACACATACAATTTTTAAACAAACGGCTTTTTCGCTTATTAATCCATCATAGATTTAGTCTCAACGTTTTATCGGCATCTTCAGAGGTTGCTGGTTTCTGGACGAATACTTGTTGCTTTCACATCCATTGTTTGAACAACAAAAATCGTTATCCGCATTCACTTATTCAGTCTATGGTACAAATAAGATTGATGCACCTCTGAAGATGCTAACCACGCATGCTAGAGAAACATGGTGAACTTACCAGAATAAATGCAGAAAATGGTGACCGATGGGAACGGGCTGAAAATCCCAATACCGAAGCTGAAAAAGTCGGTGACGGAAGTGATGGTGATGGAAACAGCAGCTTCGCCCAACATTTCGGCCATTCTTTGTGGAACGGGCGTTTTTATGGACGTTCTTCTCCAAGCCGCCAGCATGACGAATGTATCGTCAATTCCTACGCCTAAATGGGGATAATTGTAAATGAATCCGTGGCAAAAATTATCAGTGCCGAATATTTTCATTAGGAAAAATGTGGATCGATTGGACGAACGTACGGAAGATTAAACTACATTCGCGCTATTTCAAGGTCTCCTACTGTAAACTTTCCAACTGGGGGATTTTCCAGATTCTTCAAACATTGACTTGACCGAACCCTGGTTCTTACCAATCATCAAAAAAGGGGCCGCCAAGTTAATCCCAATAAAATCCACATCTGCATACATGCAGATTCCGAATGCACACAAAGTTGCCATTGCCGCACTAATATTTCCCAGCAGTCCTAGCCAGGGTTTCGACCTCACCCAGTCCGTCATCATGCAAGTCACTAAAGAAACAATGTTAATAAATTCGAGCAGCAATTTGGCCATTTTGCGGACTCACCGACTGAAAAAATTGCCATGATCACAAACGTCGAGGTGAAATAAGGAATCACCGAACGGGCGTTTTTTTCCAGTTCGTGATCCAAAGTCTTCGACGCAAATCGCGCTATTCGGATGTGTTTGAAACGGTTCTCGATGTCCTGGACTTGTTCGATTAGATTCAGAAAGCCTTCCTCCCAAGCGCCACCTCTGGCAAATTGATAAAAAAATTGAAAACCACTTGCTGAAATATTAGCCGCAATACAAGTTTCCTTTCTAAAACCGCAAGCAATCTAGCAAACCTGGTTAAAAGAGTAAGAAAGCCTTTGGCCATGATTACTAAAGGCCGAGCGATTTCACGTGATATTATTTGCATAAATGCACTTACAAGGCGTCGATTTTCTTGTTGTCGGCATTTCCAAAGTACACAAGCTGGACGGATGGGACGCTTATAACTAATCCGTCCTCACTCACTTCGGTGCCGCCAAAGAACACTGGAAGAGCGTGAACGTCGAATGTTACCGTGTTGAGAGTCAGAGGAAATGTTAAGTTTCGCTCTCCAGCTTCCACCTGAGAAAATAGACGTAAAACTCTGTGAAAACTCGGATTTTGCTGGGGAAACTCGTACTTCATCCATAATATACTCCAGATTTAAAATGTCGTTCTGAAAGCACTCATCCATCCATTTGGCGCAGATATTTGAATAATTGAATTGCTCCTCTTGGAAATGGACAGTCATGTTCTGGATGAGATCATCCAGTTGTCGCATCTCCTTCCAAACGTCCGTTCGAAGCATGTTTTTGATGCCGTCCTTCGACGTGATTATCACTCGGCCAAATCGCCCTACAAACACAAAACCCACAAGATTGAAAATTCAACTTAAAATTTATTGCCTAATTAACCTGCTCGTAACTAATGTGCGCCTCATCATTGCAAGGCAAAAGTGTAATTTTCAAATCCATATTCAAGTCCACACGCACACAAATTGCATCATGGACTGAATTTTAAAATTCGTGTTGCAAACAACAGGACCATCATCCTGTCGTAATTCATTAAATCTTACATAATTTGAAGAATTTTTGGTCAGTGTACATGGATTTTGTGAAATATATCGGCTTGATGCTTAAAAGCGGATTCTAAGGTTCTTTGAAAGTGCGGGTCTAAGGACATGTTTGATACAGTTTTCGTGCATTGAAATCGACAATTTGCCACACGTTTTAGCTGTGGAAAACGGATTCATCCAGACGTTTTGCAAGCACGAGTGGCTTACATC
>NW_026018715.1:11970694-11970997 GCF_020466585.1 Dendroctonus ponderosae
CCGCCCCCATTTAATTCTCTATCCAACGATGCCAAAACGAATGCTGTAGCTCAAATGGTTCTTGAGAAACTTCGAAAAAAGCAGCGTCATGTTCAAGTGGATTTTGCAACTCAAAATAAACCACGCAAATCTAAAACTTCCGGAATGCAAGCCTTTTTTGAGAAAACTGCCAACATTTACCCATCCATGGTTCACTTTCTATAAAGGTCATTTATTTCTCTCTAGAATGATGTACAAATGAGCGTTCTTGCTCATTTTGCCTCCGAGAAATGAGCAAAAATGGGACGAAAAACATGGAATTTT
>NW_026018715.1:11971097-11973078 GCF_020466585.1 Dendroctonus ponderosae
TCACGATCTTTAGCCGACGATTTCTTCCTTATTATTGACCCAAACACTTTATAAATGCATATTTGTGACCTTCTTGCGTCGAAAGGAATCGATTGAACTCAAAAACCCGCATGTAAAATTTTCATTTTTGGAGGAAATTTTCCCAGGGTGAAGAAGATTTATTGCGCTTTTTCAGCTTTGTATTATATTATTCATACCGACTTTTTTGGTTGAAATCGTCCACTTGTGGAATGAAATCATTGGGAATTAAACATAATTAAAACCCATACGTATGTATGTATTGCTATGTTTACATTTATTTATTTATTTATTTCTGGTCGTACAAAAAATCTTACACAAATAGTTATTACATTCACAAATGACTGTTTGCATTTTTTGGGTAAAACTCTAAATCGAGAATACCGAACCAGAGACCGTTTCAGTTTCCCTTGTAACGTCTGGAGGTATTTGTATTGAGCAATTCGGGTCTTGAACGGTAACTTCCACTCAGATTACATTATCACCCAACAAGTGAAAATCTACTAGATCTTATTCTATAATTGTACCGTGATTTATATCGTCAACAGTTGCTTATTAGCTTATAAAATAACTAGGCAGCCTTTTTAGTGATCTTAATACTAGAATCTAAACTAAAAAAATGTACAAAGTTAAAAAGAAACTTTACAGCTTGATTTCCCTTAGTCGAAAATGTATAGGTAATTTCCACTTTCATTAACTCTAAAAATCTTTGCACTATTTCACAAACATTAGGGAAAGCGAGATTCCTTTAAAAATCTCGGATGTAAAACATTGTGGTAGGAGCTGGACCTAACTAGGGCCGCATTGGGAAGGAAATTTCCGTGCTCAGTAGGAGAATACCTCCATCTTTGGTGCTGCTGTCTCCGATCCTCCGTGTTATACCCTCCATTATACCTCTCCAAGACTTCTTCGTCCCTCGGCCGGTACAGCTCGGTACCATATATGTCGATATGGCGCGGTCTGTACTGATTCAAGTGGAAATCTGAGCCCCTTCTCCATGACTCTCCGTACTGCCTCCCCACGTCCTTCGGAGGCATTTCCCCCCGGGGCTTCTTGTTGGAATGCGTAGAAGACTGGCTGGAATTCTCCTCGGAAGTTCCCAGCCCCAAGTCCTTCTCCATCTCCCCGAAACCTTTGATCGGTTTTTTCAGGTAATCAACCGGCATCAAGTCGGAGGGTTTCAGGTTGCTTCCGTTGAGCGTGAAGCGCGGATGAGGGATACAGTAGGGATGAGGCAGAGATTTTTCGATGCTTGATATTTTTACGTCGTCGTCCTGCGCCGGGCTGCTGCAGGAGCCCGGCCCGAAGAGGGACAGTAGAACCGGTAACAGGAAGAGCCCATGCATGGCGCCAAGGAACACCACCAGGAAGATCATTTTGAAGAAAACGGCGAAGATGTAGTTGTTGGCTAAGATGAGCGCAAGCACTCCTAGAATGGTGCTCACTGATCCTGAAATGCAAACAAATATCGTCTTTAGCCCGGCCTGATTACTGAAAAATGGGGATAGTGGTGACCCCATAGCCATTTCAAAATTTTGTTGATAAAAATTGTCATTGTATTGAAAGTAAGTTGACTTTACACATATTGTTAAAAGTTCAATAATGGTGTTAATGCTTAGTTGTATGCGTTCTTTAAGATTGGTGTCATTTTGTAATTTTTGTTTGATGATATTTAAAGTTTTATCAACAGGAACGTTAATGTTCAGAATTTTTAATATAGGAAGTTGTGTTATTTATTAGGGGATTTAAAATGTTTAAAAGATATTTGGCTAAGGGATGTGTAGGTGAATTTATACTACTAACTATTGGTCGTAAAGGAATATGAACTTTATGAATTTTTGGAACTCCGTAAAAATGTGGTGTTTTACTATTGTGTGGTGTTAATTTTGATCTAACTTAATCTGTGAATTCATGTTTAAATTTTTTTAAAGTGTTATAAATTTGTCTTTCAAAACGTTCTGTT
>NW_026018715.1:11973178-11987071 GCF_020466585.1 Dendroctonus ponderosae
GAATTTGCATAAATATTAAAATTATTGATTTGTTGATTTCTTGGCAAGTGTTTGCAGTTTCTGTGAATTTTTTTACCGTATCGTTTCAATTTACTGATACAATTTCTAATTGCGTGCGTAATTTTTTTGTTTTTGTGCGGCGGCCTTTGTGGGAGCAAGCAACGGTTCAATTTGCTCATATTTCCAGCACCTTCGCTTAGATCTTCCTCATTGTTTTCGTCTATTTTCTTCATAATTTGACCGCCACGAAAAAAAGACACTTTATCGCGCACTACTAACACCAAGAACTGCACAATTAAAGCAAATTAATAACGAAACTGAAGAAAGTGATTTATTTCCCCAATTAATTGTTTACATTCTGCCAATTTATCCTCACCTCTGCAACTCMAYTTGCAACTAATTGCTTACTTTGGCSTTTTAAGGGCGATCTTAGCACTTTGCGATGTTGAATTGAAATGAAACTGGGTCAGGCTTCAGTATACAACTTMTTTCGTTCAGGAGGAGGACAATTCCTCGTTTGCCCCYCAAATTCTTCCTRTTGTYGCATACYAARCAAACTTTTGGGATGWTGAAAATGAAGTTTAGTAGTCATTTTCTGGAAATTTGAAGTCWCCACCTTGGCTGSTTTAGAAGTTGTGAATTTCTAAAGTAGAGTTGTGCTTATGAATTGYTCACTGTTTGAGTAAAAGGAGATTTCAGATACTTGCGGATGTTGGATACCAATGCAACTTTTCTGGAGTTATTAGTGAAGTTTACTGGGAAACTTGCCAAATATCAAGTGGCTCAYTTCCTTTGTTATRGAGTTGTGAATTTTTAAATTCAACTAGTGCGCATCCTCTGCCCATCCACTACGGGGGTTAAAAGTGAATTCACRATCTTCCTGTTGTGACCAWCATGGAAAAACATTTTTCCAGCCARTATCGAAAATGWGTAGTAAATTTCAACACGGCGTCTTCAATAATGACGTCACTGCCAACTAGCTTGGGACGACTATACCTCTTAATCGAAAAGTTGTGAAGGTTTACCTGTCTGGAAGATTTAAGCCCAAATATCCTTTACGGAGTGTTTGGGCTTAAAATAAAGAAGCTACAGGTTAAAAACAAAAAAGTGCTGATATTAAACCGGTATGAATCAATTTCAAGATTACAAACAGAGCGTGCTGAACGGGTTTTCAGAGCGTACAATGTGTAAATGATAGTCTTAACGGTCAGGGATGGTTCTTCAGGTGCAGATTAACTATTACCTGATCTTCCCGTATTACTTCCAAAGTCCTAACTGTACTTAGAACAGTTCCAATTGAAAAAATGCATATGAAATTCACCAACTAATTAGCTTAAAGCCTTCAGTGAGTATTCGCTTCCGTTGCTGATCGATCAGACGATGGACTAGCATTTGTTATTATAAAATAATTGCCATTGCTAAATAGAATATTGTTACTTAAAGCCCAGATGCTAAGTTAGATAAGCAATTAGCACGCCTCATTTTAATTGGTTGATATTCAAATTTCCACGGTTATTGCAATTTCAATTTGCGTTATGGATTTTTTAATTGAATTGTTGTTGATGATGGAAATCATGTTTTTATGATTTCGACGTGTTGTTGCATCAAGCGCAAAGAAATCGAACTAAGCCTAGAAAGGTCGCAGTGGATTTACCCAAATTTCAGCGAATTCTTTGGACAGGATTATATTTAAATATGTACTAAACTTCAAGAGGCGATTTTAAGAAAATGAGTTCATGTAAGTAGAGGTTTGGAAATGCTTCTTTTTCAATATGCAATACACGAAAAAGAACGGTTTTTCGTAAATAAATTCACAAACTTTTGAGCGATATTTTTTAAATTTATAAGTGGCAAAAAGTGCGCGATTGACTTTTTCCAATTTTCTTCTTCCTATGGGATTACGCAACTTGCAGTAAATCTTTTCCATCTCTTCACTTGGCTTTCTAAGACGCCTGAGTATCTAGATAAAAAAATAAAAACGCCCTTGCTGTTTTTTGCCCAAGGAACATCATTTTTCTAGCGCAGTTTGAAACTGTTTTGGATGGACCAAATGCTCACAAAACTATCGCATAGTTCTTTTAATATAGTTTTCTAAATATCACCCTGTACAAGAATGTACTGGCTAAGACTTTGCCCCGGAACACAACAAAGGCCTTGCTTTCCAACAGATTAATCTATTTGCAGCATTACAATATGTTTAGTAGAAGTAAAACCATTAATTGCTGAATGCGATTAATTAGCAAAAGCCACCCAGGTAACAAAGCGCGTGTGATGGTGATGAATGAAAAAGCAATTCCACGTTGAGCATGCATAAAGGAAACTGTTCCATTTAGTAGTGGTTTAAGTAGTTTGTATCACATTTTTATCGCACAATTGTCCGCTGGTTTACTCGCATTCTACTAGCGGTTCCGCCTTAGATTCGCCGTCCATTAATCCACTTAAATCATTGAGCTCTTCCGTTTACTTTCATCATAAATTTGTCTCCTTTTGGCCCAACTTAATCCGGCCAATATGCTAATGGGACCGTAATTGCTATTGTTTCCTCTATTAAAGTTAATCAGTTTGTTCGCCTAGAATCGCGCTTTCGCGTACAGAATGCATGTGCTATAACAGATTGATTGGAGATTTGATTAAAGAAAAATTTAAATTTGTAGTTTTTGAGAATGGCGATATTCTAGGATAAGGTTGGGAAATAGTGTGAAACTTACTAATTTTGATTTTTGTGCGTTTAAACTGCTTTGCACCGCGCACGCAATTCTGATTCAGAATCTGATTCCAATTCTCTCTAAAATGGTATGAAAACAGGGTCTGCAGCTCAAATGGTTTTTGAGATACCACAAAAAATACCGCGGCATGTTTGAATGAAGCGAGTTCAAAAAACCCTGCCAATTTATGCTTTTCATAAAATATACAAGTTTTTGTGAAAACTGCCTATATTTTCCAGGCGATTCACCTGTTGCAATCGTCTGTTAGTGCTCTATCCATTGGTGTGAAAATAAGCGCTCTAGCTCAATCTGCTCATGAGAAATTAGGAAAAAAGTGGCATGGAGCACGAAATGTTGGCCTAATATGGCCCCTGATTGGGTGATATTCAAATTTTGCTTCTTGTGTGTTAACTTCCACTTTTCTTCACTCACCTTTACGAATTATCTATAAAATTATAGGAAAACGGGCTCTGTAGCTCAAATGGTTCTTGAACTATGAAGAAAAAAGCAGCGTCATATTTGAGTAAATTTCGCGAGTTTTAAAAACCGCGCATAAACAATCGCTTTTTCGACATACTTTTTTGGAAAAACTCCCATTTTCCAGGTGATGTTTGGCTTATTAAGATCGCAATTTAGTGCTCTATCTAGTGGTGACAAAATGTGCGCTGCAGCTCAATCTGTTTATGAGAAATAGACAAAAAGATGGCGTAAAACACGAAATTTCCACCTAATATTTCACCTAAATAAAGTTGTTTAATTGTCGCTTTATCTGTAAAAACTGCCAATTCTTCTGTTAAAAAATTAAAAATTGAACTCGTTTTACTAGAGTAACTGCCATATAAACATGAAATATTTCAAAATTCTCAGCCAAATTGAATGTTCTTAAGCGATTAACAGCAAAATAATTTCACTAGCGTTCCAAACAATAAAATCCCTAATTAACAAGAAAAAATATTTGCTGCAATCGATTCTAAATGAAAATCAATCATCAATCTCCAGGCCAAAGTAAAAAGAACGAAAGAGAAAATAAACAATAGAAATTAATGGATTTCTGAGCAGATAATAAAATTAGATTAAAATGAAATTGGAGCAAACGTGAAGGGAACAGACAATCCTGTAAACGCCCACAAGCAACTAAATGAAGCGGAAAGAAAAAAGAATCCAAACAATAAAGAATTAACTCTAAGACAAAATATTATAACTCCATCTTGGCATTTCAAGCGCATGAAGCAAGATGGACCAACTGGAGACTAAGAATTGAACTTGGAAAATTAGAATACGATTGGAACCAATCAGGTTCGTTCAAAGCAGAATTAATTTAACAATAATCAGGTAATTAACAGGAGAAAGTCTCATTATAAATGGTGATATATCGTAATATTAGCCATGCTAATTTGAGGAAGAGTTTGGAAGAACTGAGCAAAACAAACACGGTCGTAATGAGCGAAACTCATCAAAGGAAGCAATTTGAAACAATTTCTTGCTTGCCTTTGGCCATTTCTCCTTTCGTTATGTTTCTGTTCAGTGTCTAAATCTGCTTTTAATAAGATTTGGTTTTCTATCGATTTTGTCTGCGATTGAATGATTCGTGTTTGATGTAGCACATATTTGTTTTTTTACTTTCCCGAATCTGTTTTGGCCGGATTTAGATTTAACACTCCTTCAGGAGGCATAGTTTGTTTTTGTTTTCCATTGTTGGTAAAAAGTCCCGAGTTTACAGACTAATTGATAATAAAGCTCACTTTTCTACTTCAATACAATTTAATATATCATATAATTCAAAAAAATCATCAACCTTTTGGTTCAATAAAGCGAAACGTTGGCCTTCACAAATCAAAATTAAGTCCAATGACTGAGTAGGAAATAAATCAATTTAGGAGTAACAATTTAGATAAAATCCAGTTTTCGATAAATTCCTCGTTAACATTGTGCATTATTCATATATTGCACATTGCGAGCAGGCTCGATTGGAAGCAAATATTTCCAAACCGAATGAAATATTAGAAACCCTAATGAACAACCGTAATTTACGAAAAGTTAACCAATTAATGCTCCAAGCCACGGTTCACTACTTCTCTTATTTCAGAATGACCTGAAAGTTTATACACGTTTTATGCAATCCAAGCTAGTTTTTTCGCGTTATTAGTATGTTTTACTTTTTGCTTTTTGATTAGGGAAACCGAATTAAGGTTAAACGTTGTTACGTTGCCAACATGACTGAGTTAATATTTAAAAGGAAAGTACTTTAATTTTTTTTTTTGCTGAGAGTTGTAAATAACATTCAAGTTGACTGGCTGAAAACTGTTTTTACGTAATATTTGGAAACAGATTTAAATAGTCAGCCATTTAAATGAAACGTATTGAAACAAGCAATGTCAGCTTGAGGTAGCTATTTTGCCACGGTTCTCCAATTTGGCGATATAACCGAAAAACACATAAAGTGGATTTAGTGCAATCGGCAAAGAGAAATCAGTCACGACTGCATGCAACAGAATATCGCACACTATGCAGGATTATTCTAGCAAATATTATTATGCAATCCAGGAAAAATTGCCATTAATAGAACGTGGGCTGAAAGCAATTTGAAAATCACTGAAGACATTAAGTAACGCATTCCTGTCTTAACAGAGCCGATAATCATATGATATAAGGCTTCTAATTGCTGGAAATAGCAGTAAGTGTCTACCTTTTAGTAGATTAGTGGAGAATGTGGATCAGTGAATGAAAAGTGGATCAGTGGAACCTGATTATTTACTAATTGCTTTCGGCAATAGCCTAATAATGTTTCGTTTTCCTTCTGGTGATTTCCTCTAAAGTCTTCTTCATATTAGAGTGTTTAATCTCACTGATGTCTCACCATTCATAATGAGACTTTCTTCTCCTGATTACTCAATTATTGTTAATTTATCTGCTTGTATTATTTAATGTATTTATTAAGTTTCCAGTTGGTCCAGCTTGCGAATGGGTTGTGAATGCAAATAAAGCACTTTTTGAGTCAATTGTTTATTCATTTTTCGCTTTATTTACTTCCTTCTTGACACTAAAGGATTTTCCATCCATAGAATGCATAAAATGTATTTTTGAAAAACGAGTTTTGTAACTCAAATAGTTCTCGAGTGTGCCCGTAAAAAGGTGGTCATGTTTGGGTAGATTTTGCAAATATTTTAAACAAAGAATCTTAAAATTTAGACTGGTTTTTTTTGGAAACTGCCAACATTTCCCGATGCTTCACATATTAAAAGCGTCACTTAGTGCTCGATCCGTTGGTGTAGAAATTAGCGTTTCAGCTCAGCCTGTTCATGAGAAATGAGCAAAAAGGTGCCGCAAAATTAGTAGTTGGCAACGCATGAGTTTTTAAAGACAAACACAAACAACTGAAAATTTGCAAAATCGTCATAATTCAGTCAATATTAACTAAAAATTTTCGGGCGTTTTTCTGCCTTAGATTGAAATTTTTTAAGAGAAGCGTACACAAATGAAAGTTTAGTTTTTAGATGAGAGCTTGTGAATTTCTCAAAAATCATTGAACGTCTAGAAAACATGGATTTTTTCAAAATCCCAAGTTTGGGCTGTTCATCTGCAGTACTTTGCAACGTAGGAATTTTTAAATACAAACACACACAATTGAAGATACATTTTTTATATGGACGTTTGCAAAATTCATACAAATTTCAAATTCATTGTTCTTGTATCCAAAATACGATCGAATAGTTACTAACAATACTAATAATACTAACTAATAGTAACTTCATTTGAGGTAGTTTGCATAGCAACTTGTGAATTTTGCGCGTAAAGCACGTACAGACAAAAATGAGATTTTTAGCCAAAAGTTTGGAAATTTTTCAGTTGCAAATTCAGTGTTGTTCCTTCCACGTTACAACAGAAGCTGTTTTTTATCAGCCATATTTTGCAACATATGAATTTATAAAGCAAAATGCGTGGAATTAAGAGCGCAATTTTCCAAATGACGTTTTGCTAAATCCCGAAAATTCACTGAAATATCCAAATTCCCTGCCGATTTGTACACATTAGAACTGAAGCCTCTTTTACTTAAACTCTTAAGCTCTTTTGGGATTTTTTCTAAAATACCCACTTTCTACTGTATAAGAGGAAAACTGTTGGATTGTCTGCAATTTTTTTTAACATCTGCTCCTTTCCAGATAGACAAACAATGCATGCCAATAGTTTTGCTGCAAACAGAAAATTTATTCCAATTCTACATTCTGTTGGGAAGAAAGAAGCTCTTTTGGATTTTTTCGCTGAAATGTACAGTTTTCGGTTAAAAAATGATGGCCCTTGACTCAAGCTCCCATTAAATCAGGCTTTAAATTCTCTAAGCAATGATAGGAAAACGAGCTCTGTGGCGCAAATCGTTATTGAGAAACCTCGACAAATTTGAGACAATTTTTCAATAAAACACAATTCTTCAAATGCTGGCTTTTGCGTGGAAATTGCTATCATTTTCCACCTCGGAGCAGCGCCATTTAGTGCTCTGGTGCACTGTTGTAGAAATGAGTGCTCCAACTCGATCTATTCCGAAAAAATGAGCAAAATGGTGCTGTAAAACAGGAAATTTTGAGCTAATCTTGCACCTGATGATATTGAATTTTTGCGTTTTCATTTAAGACTGCTAATATCTCCTCACTCGTGTTCCTTTCTTCTCTTTTCGCCTCAAATAGTTCTCGAGAAACGACGACAAAACCAGCCGCATATTTGAGTCGATTTCGCAATTATACCTCGAAACACGAGGTATAAAAAAGAATCTAAACAAGTTTTTAGTTGTATCCAAACTGGCCTGCTTGCCACTCTAACGTGAAGAAAGTTTACCTCGATTTGACCATACGGAATTCTGGTTTGCAATTTTTTCCAAAATTCGTCAAAGAAAAGTCCAAATATTTGTGTTCGTTCAAGTAAATTTACATGAAAAATTGCCGATTCAGCTCTTCAACATTCCGCACAATTCCACTGAAGCATATGGTAAGCGAACTTATCATTTGATTGGGTCGATTTCACGAAATCTAATTATGCGCACTGGAGTAGGTCACATGTGTTGACCTCTTAAATGCCGACCAAGATCCTCATAATTGGGTTAACATAAATAAATTAATCGGAACAATCAAGCCAAATTATTCGTTAGAAGATAACCCTTTAAAAGCTAGTGATTGGGCGCAATTTCCATGTTGTTTTCAAAATCTAATCCTCCATCTGGAAGGCCCAAAAAATGCCATGTTTGTATTTTAATCCGGGCTTGCTAATGAATTATCTAAAGCATTTTTGCGGAAATTTCTTCTTAATCAATTTCGTACTGAAAGCGTTGTGCAACGTCATGAACTGCCACGCTTATTAAATCGCCCAACAATTTCTTCGACTGCAACGATAATCGCCATTATCCATTAGAATGATGGTTAAATTGACTGTCTTCTACCCTGGCGCTGTTTTCCACCTAAACAACAATTACGGAAATTGGCGAAGACAATGAAATAACAGCCTGTAGAAAAAGGAAAGCGTATTTGAAGACGTCAACTTTATCGTTTGGTAAAATTGGCGTAATTGCACGTCCAATTACAACTTGGCCAAAGTTGCAACATTTCAGGCAGAATGAGCGTAAGAACCGATAATCTAGCCGGATGGCATGTTCGTCACTATTCTTGCGCCAGACCTCGATCTTCAATTCGAAAAGTCGGCCCAAAGGAATTTTTTTAAGGGTGGAATTCTTCGAAAGGTACCTGCGATCCTTTCAGCCCTGCTTCGATTACCTTACGATTATTAGTCAGGTTTCTATTGTTGGCTTCACATTTTTCAAATCCCTGAACCCTAATGGGAGTACCTGAACTCTGAGGGACTAACGTAGAGATTTTGGCTGATTTTAGAAAAATAATTCCACAACAGTTGATGGATTGATGACAAGGCAAATAATCCATCCAAAAGCTGCTACTTTAAATGGGTATGAATGAAAGATCCGGTTTCTTTCTAACCCAGATTGTACCAAAGATACACCTGTTTAAAAATACACCAACTGCAATGTATTCACAAAAAACGAATGGTTGTCGTTTCATTTTCTTAGTGCTTCATCAACTTCTTTTGAAATTGTTTCCCATCTTCAACTAGTCAAAATGGAAGGTTTACTCTTTCTTGTCTGTAATGTTTCACTAGTTTTTTCACAATGTCTCAATTGCTGGCCATTTTCAAAAGAATGTGTCTTAATCAATCGAATTTCTACCGAAAATTTAGTAGGAATATTAATAAAATCCCAGTTAAGCATCCAAAAATGGACTCAAGTCTAATGGAAAAGGGCAGAAATGTGTTTCTTACCATCGCTAGTCAGTTGCCTGGTCTTCAAAATAAAACAGTAAAATATCCGAAAAAGTTACACTATTCACATTGTAAACTGAACACAAATCAGCAACACGTTTAGCCTGGAAGACCCGAACGCACACTAGCAGATATGCGAAACTTGAAGACTGAAAAACTCTTTTTTTGTTCAATATCTGCGTTTCACATAAAATGCTGCTCTGCTGGTGTGAAAAATGAAACTGCCAGTAAAGGAATAATAAACAATCTGAGCAATTCTTTGGCCAAAAGGACAGTAAATGAAACCTAAAAAAATGACAAAAACAGACAAGAGAAAAATTTTGACCCATTTATCAGCCAACTAAAGCAAAAAAAATCGACCATCATCCTACACAATCAGGCGCAAGTTTTAATTCATTTTTGCACAGCTACACCCATACAGCTGAAGATTTTGCCTTCAGGCTTAGATTAACCCAGAAACCAAATCATTAACCTGCGGAACAATATGCAGGGTATTTCGGCCAACCTGTTTGCTTTTTTATGGCAAAACAACTCAGTGTTTCAAGAGCGATTGAGGCTTCTTGTACGATTCGCACTGAAAGTGGACGAGATTTATCAGTGTCCTACATTCAACTCTCTTTTGGTTGATGTACGTATTTACGGAGGCTTAATTTTATATTTTTTCAATAACTTCAGTTACTGCCAGAGGGACGATTGGAATAGTAGCAAGTTGGCAATAAAAATCGAATTAACCGCAGTTACTATATTTGGATGAACCAAAGCAATAATCCTTGGCCAAACGTACCGCAAACACCAAGTAAATAATGATTTAGTGTCGAGTAACAAGGAAGAAACCTAAATATAGCCCTGTTATGATTGCTATCATTGTCTGCTGGCCATAAGTGATTTTTTCGCACTCACTGTCGCTTGTATTCATATAGTTATTAAACAATACAATTCCCAGCCTTAAAGTGGGCAATTTCAGGCTATCATTAAGCAGATCATCTTTTATAATTGCAGTAATGCGAAATTAATGTCCGCGAATTAAGGGGGAAGTACATTTTTTATTAGTTTTTTATTGAAACCATAATGTATTCGTTTTTTTACACAGAGATGTGATTTTGGGCAAATTTGCACTGAATTCGAGTAAAACTTCCCTTGTTTGATGCTTTAGCTGGGCTGAAAGCTTATGGTTTCTATTGCTTTGGTTTGAACACTAGATGTTTTGAGAAAGAGTCGCGATCAAAAGCCTATAAAAAATCAGAATCTGAGTGCATTCTACTGAAATCTTGCCTGAAATTCGCCCTAAATGTCGCGTTYACTAYATGGAAAATTTCAGAGCGCTACTTGCTCTAGTTTGATTACGGGATGTTTTTGAATAAACACCTGAAAGTGCTTGATACACCTTTCCATTCACGTTTGAGAGGCTCTAAAAATTCAAATTATGCCGGATTTGAGTGAAATTGCTTCTCAGTCTACTTTTGAATGTTGTATGTTTTGTTGCAAAATTTGCACTCGACTCTTAATTCTATTTGGAACCGAGACACTTTTTATTGAGGGGTTAGCCGGTGTCTAAGATTGAGCCCGTTTCTGCTCACGTTTGAAATCCTGTGAAAACTCAGAAGCAGATTCGATTCCAATGAAACTTTGTGTGCGTATTTGACTAAATGCTGTTTTTATTGCGTAAAAATTTGMTCGCTACTCGCTACTTGATGACTCCAATGAGTTCCGTTTGAAAAGGAGATTTTCTTAATGAGTGCTCATCTAGGGAGTCTCTATTATTGCTTCGGTTCCCTCCTATTTTTGAAAACGTGTGAAAAATGAAAACACACTCGATTTCACTAACATTTTGTGCAGGAAATGCCATAAATATTATTTGCATCGCGTTAAAATTTTAGATCGCTACCTAATGTGGTTTGCAAATGCGAATTTTTTAAAAGTYGMTAGTCTCMCGTTTGAAAAGTTMTGAAAAATCCAAWTCGGCCTAGATTTYAGYCAAACTTTCTYTAATTGTGGTTTTGGATRCTAGAGTTTTGGGGCAAAAATTTTAAGGCCCGGCCTAGTTTYGTATGAAAATGATAATTTTTTYAAATGGGTCTATAATTGCTTTCGTTCAAGCTTATGTTGGATGGCTTATGTTGGAARCCTCMGACGTGGACTAGATTCCACTGAAACCTTGTCCAGAAAAAGCCCCAAATATTGTATTTTTATTGTGTGAAAAKTCCAGTTKATTAGTTGGTTTGGGTTGAAAATACGAATTTTTCAAATTAAGCCGCGGAATGTCTCAAGTTTTASGCACGTTTGRGAGTAAAACAACGGAATCTGGATGGTCATGTGTGAAAACCTGTRAAAATTTGGAGTCGCACTGGATTTCATGGAAAGTCCGTGTTTGAGGATTGCGCTAAATATTATTTTTATTGCGTTAAAATCTTGAGTCGCTCCTTAGTTTGGTTTGTAAATGACAATTTTTCAAAATAAGCCTTAGACGTGTTTTGTCCAAAGGTTTTTGGCGCGTATGAGAGGTTCTGAAAAATCATATTCAGCCCGGATTTTAATGCAAATCCGTTTAAGTTTTCTCTTATGTGTTATATTTTTGGTGCTAAAATTTCAAAAACTCACTTACATCTGTTTAAGAAAGAAAAATTTTTACATGTGCTTCCAGCTAGTTTATGTTTGCTTCGAATGAGATTCATATTTGAGAGCCTGTGAAAAATCAAACTCGTTGTGGATTATAGGGAAACTTTGTTTAAATATGGCCCTAGAAATTATTTTTACTGTGTAAAAATTTCAGGTTGCTCCTTGGCTGGGTTTGAGAATGAGAAGTTTTCAAATTGCGCTCATGGAAGTGCTAATGATTATATTTTTCAGTCACGTTTGACACGCCGTGAAAAATCGCATTCTGACTGGATTTGAGTGAAACTTTCCCTAATTGTTCTTTGAAGCATTGGTTCTGTTCTGCGAAAAGTAACCAGTTACGTAAATTTCATATTAATTTTTTACTTAAATATTTTTTGAACCTTGTTTTTCTTAGGACGAATATTCCTAATATTTTCATCAGCTTTTTCCAGTCTTAATTAAAATTAAATAAGTTGGTATTAAAATCAACTTTTTAAAACAATTTTTAATTAATACAATTTACAAAGTGGGTGTTTATAATATAGTAGCAGCAACAATCTGCTTATAAATGAAAATTAAGTCTGAAGTCTGTCTGCTGGGTAGCGGCATTTATAGGGGGTTGTTATCTCAATGGCTATTTAATCGGGTATCAAGGTCCAAGTTTCTTAATTTTAATAATAGTAATAAATAAATCTTAAGAAGAATGAAACAGCAATGAAAAAACATAACTAGTAAAGTTGTAAAAAAGGCCTCATTGATCAAGATCTAACCAACTTTTGAACATTTAACATGTAAATGTTGTTCAATGTTACTTTATTTGCATCCTAAGTGATTGATTGCGCGGCTAGTGAATTGCAAGAAGCGAAGGAAAGTTAACAGTCTACCAAATTATTTGCAATAAACGTTTGCACTTTTACTAATATTAATAGATTCATTAAATGCACATTAACCGAATGTATTTCGATCCGAAACGTTTACTGATGTTCTTCTATTGCAAAGCCCGGAAACCTACTTTTCAAACAGTCGAATTTCTCAAAATGTTGATTCTTGTAAGAGGGTGGAAATCTACCCATGTGTTCTGAAAATTCCAATAGATAGATATGGATAAAATTTAGTGGAAAGCTAATTTTCTGATATTCGTTTCTAACTTGAGTTTAAAAAGAGTTTGTTCAAAAAATCCATTCACCATGTTTGCGTTCAAATGAGGGCAATTGATTCTGTGGCTTGATTCCATTTCAAAACCGATTACCAAAAAAATTTGCGTCATTTTAATTAGGTTTTGCTAAGCCCGATTTTAATTAAAACCAATCCACTGTAAATCTTTAAGTAGGCTTCAACCAGCCCTCGGTGCTGGCCCTTAACGGGAACGGGAAAACCTTATATGTACATACCTTGCTTGATTTGTCTAAATCCTTTGCCTGCTTTAATCCACAAAGGTCACTAATTCCCTAGCGAAAAAGAATTTTCATTTTTCGCTCACAGAAAAAAAAGAACCACTTGAGAAATTGGCCACAAATTTGGACGCCCGCAATGCGCTCGAAGAACCCAGAAAACTAACGCAAWGTCTTCGACTGGGACGAGAACCTCACGTAGAATGTCTTTCACTGTTGGTCGAGCTGCCGGCAACTAAACTGAAGCACCGATAGATAGATAAACCGWCAGTAGAAAATGCTTATGCTTGTTGGGACCGACTGCCCACATTGACCGATTTGTTCAAACAACAGTGTCCAAGAACGTACTGGGTACGTCCATGTGGAAACCTGGACTTTCCCAGAAAAACACGGTTAAGGCGCACCAAATGTTAACCGGATACTGACGATATCACAATAAAAGCACATTTGCCCGTTATCGAAAGATGAGCATTTGTTTGTTATGGATTGTGATAATAATTGGACAAATGGAACAGTATTTTGCCGTAGGAGTAATAATGGGTTGATAGTTGGAGTTTATCGGGAAATATATTGCGGCTGTCCAGAGTCTTGGACTTTTTAGTGTAGGGTCTGGGCAGTGGATTCTTCTGGTTCACAGTCTGATTGATTTTTTTTTTGTTGAAGAACAAACGGAAAACTGTTGATCAGAAATCTAGCTGAACCAGCTTTTGAAAGGGTTTCTCGTTCCTCGAACTCAAAAATTCTAAAAACGTTGTTGAAACTCATCAGTAAAACTTTTCATTTGTGGTAATGCTAATGCTAAGCAACAATGTCCTGGATTAGTTTTTCCCGAAACTTTCCATTAACAGGTCAAGATGAGCAAGGGCGTATCCAGGGGGGGTCATGGGGGG
>NW_026018715.1:11988070-11992458 GCF_020466585.1 Dendroctonus ponderosae
AAAACATGAAATTTTGCAATTATCTTACGCCACCCTTGCACAAATCGACGATCATTTTTATAATTTCATAGACAATAGAAGACTGTATTTTTTCTACATAACCGCCCCCCCCTGAATTTAAAGCTGATCCGCCCCTGAAGATGAGTGTTTGAAGTGAAGCGATTTCAGACGGCTTGAGTAGTTATTAACTCGATCAAAGTTGTATACAATATAGAAGCAAACCGGAGGGTTAAGTCAATCTACCTTAATTGGTATAAATTATTTAAGCGATACAATACTCTCGTTCGGTGTGCAGTGGCGTACACTATTTCAACTCAAAATGACCAGTAAACTTGGACAAAGCCACAGTTGGAAGCGTTTTGAACACTAAAATTTCATCCATTCTAGAGCTCGTTAGAGCAGCTAAAAAAGCTGCTACTCTAGAAAACCTGGAACGAATTTAAACGAGCCGATTTAAATAATCGCTATTCTGTATTCTAGAATAAACATGTGAAGGCGATATGTCGACATTGCGTGACAATACCGAGAAATTTGGAAAGCTAAAATTCGACATAGATGGAGGAACGAAAGCCTCATAGTTTAATTTTCAGAAATGTTGGCAAAAAATCACAGTGGCGCGACTGAGTAGCCACATTCGAATGTATTAAATATTGGGGATTATTTGGGCTTTTCATCCCTAAGAGCCGAAGAACCGCCAAAATTCCTCTAGTTTTCCATAGGTGAACCTAAAGAAAAAATAATCTTTAGTCGTAGATATTTCAGATAATTTTGTAGGCGCACATCCGAAGTCTTGTGCTCATATCTTTGGCCGGCCACTGGTTTTGAACACTTTCTCTTGTGATATAATAGATGAAGTGCTCAGCAGGTTAGCATAAAATATGTGCCAGAAACGAATTACCTGCGGCGCTTATTTACACCGTTGTACAATATAATGGAGTGGAAGAAATGGATGTTATCAGGTCAGTGTTGGAGATGGGAAGCGACGCAACAATGCGATCATCTTCAGGCGATTGGTTTAGATTCTTCTAAGGGAAAATTAGGGCGTGTAAATACAACACTTGATTAATTTTTGGTACAAAATGCCTGATCTCGTTGGATTTTTCGTTGTGTTCACCTCATAGGATGATAATTTTCAATATAAAAAACCTCTCAAATTATATGCACAGTGTTTGCGTCTCTAATATTAGAGAAAATGTTCAGTTGAAGATAGAAAAAAAAACGCCCAAATTGGGTAATTATTTCTCCACTCCTCTTCTCGTTGGATTCTTAACTTTCAAGCGAAGACGGTGGTAGAGAATTTTAATAATTTAGAGCAACTAGAATGGATTTTTTTTGGAAAAATGCTTTTTGAATGTGTGAGAGCTCGGGATAGTGCAAATTTCCCCGGTTGGTGATCGAACATTTCTGAGGGCAGAATTAGTTCTTAAGAATTTCAGAGCATCGCGTGCGCTGTTGAAAATATGTCCACCTTATGGAAAATCGCTAAACCAAAAACTTTTCAGTCTTGTTTCTAAATTAATGTAAATTAGAGCTTACTGCGCCCTCTACAAGTCTTGGCAAGACTGAAGATTTTTTAGGCAGGTGGATTTTAGAAACTTCGCAGCGCATTCGGCTTGCAATTTTATTTATTATAATCAAGCTTTCCTAAATTTATATGCTACATTCACCATCACCAGTCCACTTCAAGACAAATATAGTTTACTCGAGTACTTAACACATGTCGAAGTTACATTGATATAAGTCAGGATGGCCGAGCGGTCTAAGGCGCTGCGTTCAGGTCGCAGTCCACTTCTGTGGGCGTGGGTTCGAATCCCACTTCTGACAAATATTTTTGCCTTTTTTCTTGGCAATATTCTCGGGTATTTTGCCTTCTATATTTTAAAAATAAAATAAAACTCCTAGCTTCATATTTTGTTTTATTTTATTGACAAATCAACGAACTTCATAATTAAAAAAATTAATCAAAATACATGTCAAATTTCAAAAACAGTTTTAAAATAATTAGTTAAATGCTTATCAACCCATAAAAGAAATATAATTAATCAGAGACAAAAACAGTTTGTCCCAATCGATTTTATTCTAATCATTGATAATTTTTTTCTCAAAATGTTGTGCGCGCCTATTCTAAACCTCTTGTGAGAGTGAAATGGGTGATAATTATTAACGTTTTTAATTAGAAGCTTTAGATGCATTTCTCGACAAACTGGTGATATCATTGTTGTTCAGAATTCGAAGAATTCTTCTTCGCCATATATTCCATGAAATAGCCACGAAGATGAAGAATTATCAGCTAAAAATATGACAACGTTTCTCACTAAATGAGGATCTATTACCAAAATCTTCCTGCTCAAACACTATTACATATTTCCATCGAAGAAGCAACCGAACAAACAAAAAATCGCATTTTCAAAGCTAGTGATGATATTAATTTATTATTATATTTGTTGGTGATGGACACAGTTTTCTTCACGTATCTTTAAGTGGGTTTGACAGTATTTGACTCATTTTTAAGCCATTTTAGAGCCGATTTTTACGTTTTGTGTCTTAAGAAGATCTGATGTTGAGCTTCAACAGGGTGTTCCAAAGCTCCAAAGTACTAGTTTCAATATTTGATCACTAAACTCAGATCTTTCGAAGTACCAAATAAACCCATTTTTATTGAGAAAAGTGTGTACACACTGAGCTGAGCCAGAAAGTGTGTACACGCCGCAGAAAACGCCGATTTAAAGCTCGTTCGTAATTTGGGATGGTATCATTTCCAGTTTCTTATATTTTAACCAAAACGTCGCTAATCTCATTATTTGTGTACTAAACTCGCAACTTTTCAAAACAAACCGACATTTTTATCGATAAAATTATGTAGACACTTTCGTCCTGCCTTATATATAACAACTACTGTGCATTAAAACGCTGAAATAAATGGTGTGCATAATTTTTGATGGTATGATTTCCACTTTATTTTATTTTCCCCAAAAAATTGCAGTTTGCTTCATTCTTGCAAAAAGCAAAATCAAGTGTTTCACATATGTAATTTTTACTTTTGTGCTTTGGTTGGCTCCAATTTCTTACTCAAATTTTAATAAAATCTAATTCCCAGCCTTGTGGACTATCATTTGTTCGATTCTGTATATTTGGCTTTTGATTTCCTTTCGCTTGTCGCTGTTTGATCAAGCAGTTTTTCCAAGACGATTTGATTATTCCAGACGCCTTTATTTGCGGCTTTATTGCTATCATTTAGTTTACCTGTAACTTCTTAAAGTTGATTTTGTTGAAGAGGATCTTTCTTCGGACTTCTGATATATCGCGAGGCTTATTAAGCGGTTCGCTTGGCTCAATATTATTAGAAATATCTGAGTAAAGCTCTAAGTAAATTGTCTTTTATTTTTGTCTGTGGAGCATGTGTTTCATTGTGTATTTGCATTCATTTGACGTAATTTTCCATATAACTTCACTTAGTTTATGAACGGCGTTTCTGGTTCTTGCGTTCTTTCCGATCCAAATTTTCGTCTTTACTTGCGCTTTGTTTATTTTACTTATTTTTTACTCAAGTATCAGGCTAATGAAGAGCGCGAAAGTTATTGATTAAAACACTTTGCTCGGTGTTGTAACTGAAATTTTCATATGATTCTAATTAGATTCTGACTGATTTTCATCTGTTGTGTTTGCTTAGATTTTTATTTGTTTTTGTTTGTGGTTTTATTGTTGCATATGTTGAAGGCATCGGTTTATTGCAAAAACCGACACTTTTCCATTTTTATTTGAAATCATTCTCTTAAAGCGTAAATCCTTTTAGAGGCATGGAATGCTCTACACTGAGGCTTTGATTCCATGGCATTATCTTGTTTCAAGTTTTTATTTAGTGTCCTCGATAGTCATTTTATGGTCTTTTGGGTTCTTTATATTTCAGAATCAGTTCTTAGTTAATTCCATGTTTAGTGACTCCCTGAAGAATGACTCAGCCGCTGGACTGGATGGTATTTCCACGAAATTAATTAAATTATCAAAATCAAATATTTTGGTTCCCATATATCATATTGTAAATCTAACTTTCAAAACAGGAATATTTCCAGATTTATTCAAAAAGTCCTTAATAGTTCCAGTACACAAATCAGACTCGAAAAAGCTCATAGAAAATTATAGACCAATTAGTTTAATTAATAACTTTGCAAAACTGTTAGAAAAGTGAAGGACAGACTGGTCGACTTTTTTAAAACATTTAAAATCCTGTCGGACAAACAATTTGGGTTTGTTGAGAATTGCAGTACAGCTGATGCCATGTACAGCCTAACATCTGAGATTATTAATAACCTGAATGAAAGCAGAAAAGGCTTGGCTATTTTCCTGGACCTCTCAAAGGCCTTTGACACTGTTCCTCATGATCAATTGAT
>NW_026018715.1:11993457-12000659 GCF_020466585.1 Dendroctonus ponderosae
AAAAAAGTTCTCTTCTACAATTTTTTGATGAAAAGGCACAGCGGCAATGATGTTTTTTGTCATTAACAGATAGTTACAGGTGGATAGCCTTTGTCAATAATAACAATAATTTGTAAAACTGTGACTTACTTTGAATTTCCTTTCACGAATTTGCTGATATGCGATTAGTTCAGGGGAAATGCTACAGTAAGATAGCAGAGCTGAAAGAACTCAAGCCAACAAAGGGCGAAGAGAGTGGTTCCAGGAAGATAGTGGGCGATAGATGTTCGGGTTCCAAGCACAGAGGAACTCGTATTGGATATAACTGAATCAGGGCCTTCCAGGAGCACAATAACTGACACTTTCCCAAGCACCAAATAAATACCGAGGAAGGGCTACATTCCTACCACGTTTGTACCATACACACAGCACAAGGAGATACAAATGAAGCAGGAGTTAATTAACTGAATACGAGAAGCTGCTTGMTAAGAGTGGATAATAAGGAGATTACACAGGCACTAGCTTGTTTGGAGTTAACCATTCAAATGTTTGGTGTTGTAGGGTTTATTTATAAACACCCATACTCGAGGTTATGAGAACAGGTTGACATTTCGTCAACAAATCTTGTTGAATTTACCGTTTATCCTTGTCTATCTTATTGTCAGTCTGTACAATTCCATGGTTACCGGAGTTTCAAATAATTACGAAGCCACAGGTATTTGCGCAATGTTACTTAGGCAGATTACCTTGAAAAACATTGCTGCCGTATTTCTGATATAGTTTTTTCCAAATTTCKTTGTTTTCAATAACCATTAATTTATTTTACTATTTTYTCTGTACTCCTATAACAGCGCCAGACAACACCTCCAGAGTAATGACGCCAATTTTGAATCACCCTGTATATATATTTAATAAATTTTGAATTTGAATTTGAATTTGATATTCAACTGTTAACATCTTCTAAAAATTTTCAATATTTTTCTTGTACTCCCCAGGGGAGCCTTTATCACCCCTTAAAAGGAATGACGCCAATTTTGAATCACCCTCTAGTATTTTGTCTTCTTTGTCGCCCAGGCTCCTTTGTKACCTGCTCCTTATTTAGTTAACTAATCTTCATATCTTCAGGCTGCAATGTCGACWAACCAAAGGTTCTGTCTGTTCCAACTCACTTTTTGTAGGGCAACATAAGCCAACAGGTGAATTTTGTCACTAAAATTCCGACTGATTGGGACTTGATGGAAATGTGAAACTCGATCAAAATATGTGGTGGCCAAACGAAATTCCTCAAGACATCGGCCGACAGAAGCGGATTCATTAACAATGATGGAATTGAGGCCAAATACTTTTCCCTCACGTTTCTACATAGCGGCTCCGCTGGCGGAAAAATTCAATTTGGTAACGCGCCGGCCAACGACGACCGTACGCATGCGTCCACTCATTGTACACGAGCGCGTACGCCATGCGCACGAAAAATGCAGTCGTTTCGCATTATATCAGTTCAGTTTTAATCGGGATTAGGTTTACCGCGTGTAGAAGGCCCTGACACACTAAATTCACTATTTACATCTGTTGTTGATGTTCTGTAACCGATAGTGCCCCCGTGTTTGACGTTAGTGCAGGTGTAATATGGATTATTTCGCCTTAGCCGCTCACTAGTGCCATGTAAGTTCGCCGAAATTTAGGTCGCTTGCCCGACGACTGTATTATCACACGTCATGTGGCCTAGAAATGGACATTACATGGTACCGATTCCTATTTCGACCAGTGCCAACCCTCGACCGTAGTGGCCATTCTTCGCGGCGCTGGTTCTAGATCTAGTGCCTTCTTAAAATCCCCGATAAGTCCGACAGCAACAAACTTAACCTAGATTTTTATTATTTTGTTTATGAAATGCTTCTGGACTGCATGCTGCATTGTTTCACTGATAAATGCCCATTATTCTATTGGTTTACTTCGTTTTTAACTATCGGGCTTATCGTTGTGTTCACACAGTAACTAGTTCACTCACTTTGCACTTTGATGGTCTTTGTATACGGTTTTTTCAATTACTTCTGTATTTTTGTTGCCTCCTAACCTAATAGCACACAGGCACTAGCTTAGCCTAGGCGCGACTTACATAACATACATAAGGTCCTACTCGTTCAGCGATATACAGAACAACACGTTTGGATTGGTGCAACCTCTGATTTTTTGCAATTTTTCACTAGAATACTTGTAAACTGCGCCTGCCACGATTTGCGTAGTTTTGCACATTATTCCGGTGTTTTATTCACTTTTACATCACGAACATTCGGAACTTCTGAAGATAGGAACTCTAATGCCCGGTTGCACCGTTTGGCTAAACAGTGATTAAAAATTCAATCGTCGTTTAGTTTGAAAAATGTGTTTTACCGTCGCTTAACCAGTGTTTTGTGTATTCTAAAAAATTTGTACGTTCAAACCGCTCTAGATCTGCGTTATTGCAACTTTTTGTTTTGGACGTTTTCTGCCTGGAATGTTGCAAGTCAATACTCAGACCCCATCTAATATATTTAACTTAAATTAAACAAAGTTATGCATTTTCCCCGTGCATAATTATTTATGCTTGCACACTCCTGTTGCAAAAAATAAATGCTGTAAAGATTTTATTAAATTTTGTAAATGTTTTCTGTCATGATTTCCCTGAAATTGCTTTATTTTAAGTGTACTTAAGGAAAAATTGAAAAGAAAGCGAAACTCCGCGAGTAACGCACATAAAGTACATGAGCGCCGGATGCAAATTTTGCAATTTCTGCTTTTAGATTGTAAAAAAGTCTTAGATGGTTGGGAAGAAAATTGCACTTCCGTTTCCGTTTTCTAGACACTTGAACCTGAACTTTAGCCATCTTGGAAATTTGAGCGCTCAAAATTGCGGTAAAATGTCCCACCATAAAAAAAAGTGTCCCAGCAAACATCAATAAAGATCACTCTCGTGTAAGGTCAAACATGTTTCCGCAATTTGGACTTGAATTCGGTTATATCGAGAATATAAGAAAAACCTTTGAAAAATGTCCAAGCGATGCCTTAAATTCATAAGAAATGAGTTCGGAAGAAACATTATGAAATCATTCGGTTCCGTTCAGCGCAAGCTTTTGTATCAAAAGCAAAGTGTCTTACTTTTAAACGACAGTTTTCTCGATTTTGCGGTGCAAATCTCACTTTTTTTTTCAAAACCCATTTAATAGAGAATTTTTTCAAACTCAAAGTTCAAATGCTCTTAATTTGAAAAAAATCGGTATTTGAGTTCATGTTTTTTTGCAACAATCTAAAGAAAAACAGTTTTTGGTTTTTTCTTTATCAAATTGAACTTGAATGTTTCTTCTTGGGTTTTAATTCATAGTTCAAATGAAAACTGCCCCTGTTTTCTCACCCAAGTTTCACTTACAGAATGGTGTTTTTAATTATTTATCCAATGCTAAGAAATAGTGTTTTCTAAACTAACAACTTTCTTAAAACTTCGGCTTTTTGTGTAAAACTGTCCGCATTTTCCCAATCTTCTATTCTTCCTAACTGAAGTTCTACTAAGTGAATAGTATATTGAATTCTTTATCCAGTGGTGGGAAAACGGGCTCTGCAGCTCAATTGATTCTTGAGATATGCTGAAAAAGGTAGCGTTGTGTTTTGAGCCGATTTTTATTGTTAGTTACTTTGAAATGTTGGCTGTTTGTGGGAAAATTGCCAGCATTTCCCTAATGATACACTTCTTAAATGTGCCCTTCAGTGATCTATCCAGTGGTGGAGAAAGATTGAGGGTCTACCTCAATCCCTTTCTGAGAAATGAGGAAAAAAGTGACGTAAAACGCGAAATTATACGCTAACCTTGCACCTAAATGTGCGATATTCTACTTTCGTTTAATGCGTGAAAAATTGTTCTTTGAAAGAAGTAAAAGCATAGTAAGCAATTGAGGAAAACCATTGAAACTGTCCAAATTATGACTTAACTTTATAGGAAATGAGTTAGGAAGAGATTTTATGAGATCGTTTATTTTAAGCTTGTGATTCAAATGCAAAGTTGCTTCGAAAAATTGTGGTTTTTGTGAAAAGGGAACAGCTTTTTCGGGTTGTCTCTGCAAATCTCATTTTATCAAAATCCATTTGAGAAAACATTTTTCTAATTCAGAGTTTTATGCACTGCATGGTACTTTGAAAAGGATAAATTGAAGGTTTGAGGTCAAATATTGTTCTGCAAAAATTCATCAATATAAAACTAGTTTTTGGGTAGATTTAATAAAATCAGATTGAACTGGAATTTTTCTTCTTGGGCTTTTAATTCATAGTTCAAGGGAAAACTGCCACTGTTTCCTGACTGAGATTTAATGAAAATTGCGTCGTTATGTTTGATACGATTTCGAAATTTTGCCGAAACCGCAGAAAACCACAAATTACGGGTCTATTTAGTGCTCTGTCTAGTGGTGTAGGAATCTCTGAAACTGAGCGAAAAGGCGGCATAATGTATGAAGTTTTCTGGCCACTTAATGAATGACCCTTTTAATTCTCTATCCGGTGGTAGAATAACAGGCTCTGTAGCTTAAATAGTTCTCGAGATTTAACGAAAAAAGCGGAGTAGTGTTTGAGCCGATTCTGCACTAAAAAAACAACGGCGCAAAACTTGCACTTTTCTAAAACTTTGGGTTTTTTGTAAAAACTGCTTGCATCCCCCCAGCGATGTATTTTCTCGTAAATGTGTTTAAAGTGCACTATCCAGTAGAACAGAAATGAGCTTCTTAGCTCTACCTGTTCAAGAGTTAAGAGTAAAAAAGTGGCGACGTTTTTAAAATATTCAAATTCGGGCTTGTGTGAAAACTTCCCGAATTTTCCAACTGAAGTTCTACTAGGTGAATAGTCTTTTTAATTCTCTATCCCGTGGTAGAGAAACCGACTGTGCACCTAAATTGGTTCTTGAGATATGATGAAAAAGGCAGCGTCGTGTTTGGGTCTATTTTGGATTCTAAAACCGAGCACAAACAATAGATATCTTTGGCTTCATTCGGTCTGTAATTTGCAAAATTTTCACTGCAAATGAGTTGTGAATATAAAAAATGTGGGCTGGAACGGTTCCAATCTCCCAATAAATCCTGATTTGGCAAAGGAACATTAATTTGCATTTTTTTGTCGAAAAAGTGTCCTAATTTTATGATTTGGATGAATCTTCACTTCAAGTAGAAACCTTTTCCGTCATAGGTGTTTTTAAAGTGAACCTCACGGCCCGCATCCACCCCAATTTATGCATATGTTTCCCAAAAAAAACGTCCCTCTCCAGTTGTGTTTTTTTGCTTATCCGGTGCCGTTTGGGGCATGGGAATGGAAAAATCAACAGACACAAAGCGTAAAAAATGTGTAAAACCGCCACATTTTCGCCGCTAAACTGGCTTATATTAGGAGCTGAAACATCGAAGAAACCCGTTGCACTCTGTGCTAATTTAATTAGGAGTAATGCGCTTTTGCCTCGCACAACTCCGTTTTCCACTCTGGAAATAGCTTGAAATAGTTTCTTGGGGTACTATTTATAGTGGAACATTTAATTTTATCCAGCAGCACGCTTTGACTGCACAAAGCTAATAACCTACACATCCAGTATGCGTTTTATGTGCGTAGTTTTAAGGAAAAGCGCCCAAATGTAATTGATCCAGCGACAATTATTTGATTGAAAGCGTTTAAATCGTCAAAACGAGCTCATTATGTAAGTCAGTTTTGTGTGATTGAGTGCCAGAATGTGAAAATTAATTGCAAAATGGCGTTGCCAAGTCCCAACTATGGACTTCAAAGAAGGGAAACGGATGTCTATTTCACTTTGATGATTTGCACATGTGGCGGACTTCGGCCTCGATTCTCTAAGCCAAAATCTAATATTTGCCCAATAACTGTTCGAATTAAATTCAGCCCAGATCAGGCCAGAGAAGAACTTGGTCAAGTGCTTAAATATGGGTTTAGTTGTTTAATTAAATTTCAGTCTATTTTAACTAGATTGGTGGCAGTTCAGTAGCAGTTTTCTCCGCTCAAATTGCGATTTGATTGAGAAAGTGCATGTGCACTTTTTCTGGGCATTTGTGTAGTAATTCGCACTATAAAAGCCTGGTGTTGTACAGGAAACGCAATTTGTCGCAACGAAATATCGAAATGCCTTGATCTCGTTTCCATGCTTCAAAGCGTCTGTTTAACAATTCCTTCTTACAACAATTCCACCGCTTTTTACTTCACTCGCCGATTATTGTAATGCAAAATTGACGCTAAGAACTGTTTGTATTCAATTACTGTCTGGCACTTTGCACGCCGGCAAACCAGAAACGCTCTGTATTTATCGGACATTTAGCTCCAATTGAGTTTTCCCCGATTTGGGTCATGTGATTTCCATTAAGCTGTTGGTATCGACAACAATGTGGAGCAATTTTCCTATTGAGAACACCAGAGGGAATCTATTTTCATTCTTGCCCACGCTTCTGTTGAAACTAAAAACGCGTCCTATAAACGTTGCCTTGCGTAACGTAGGAGATTGATTCATTGAATACTATCGTATATAGCTTCGGAATATAGTTTCGAGTAAATATTAGATTTTATGAACTTGCAAGTGGCTGAGCATGAACCTGGTACAGAGTGGAAATTGGACCGTGTTGAGGCTTTTTGGGCTTGCTTAGCGAGTACGAGAAAACGTATGGTCAATAATAAATAAATATGTTGTTTATTACAAACTTCTTTTTGGGTATTTCGCCCTGCAAATGTGTGTTTGGATTCTGGATTCTATGGCTTTGATGATATATTTTAGCTCAAATTTATTAATCTGATTAATAGCCGAATTTCCAGTGAATCACCTCTTTGCATTGTCGTCAGGAGGTATTTTAAAAAGGGACAGAACAATAGTGAAATCGTATGTTTCTCGCTAAAAACATGAGACATTTTCGGGAAAGCCTAAACTAAAAAAAAATGCAAAAGACGCTGATCAAGACAGTTAGCAAACATTAAAAAAGATGCGTGACACTTCACAACATCAGTTCTCGTTGTTTGGGTTTGGGTCAATTACTTGCAATAAAATTCCCTCAAAAGTTCACAATAACAATAAAATAAGTTGTACATAAGTTCTATATTGTTAAGGCGGATTCATTTTTTTACAAACTTTTTTTGGGTATTTCGCCTCAAAAATTTTTGTCTTTAAAAAAGACAGAATTTCCTCACGTCTTTTATTACAGATTGATAAATAGTGCTCCTATTTC
>NW_026018715.1:12001658-12003814 GCF_020466585.1 Dendroctonus ponderosae
TAATTTTACTAAATCAAAATAATTGTGTTGCTTCATGTTCATTTAATTTAAGTCATACATGGTTACCTATGCTAAAATCTGAAGTAGACCAAAAAAGCATACACCCAAATTAAATTTACAGCAAAATTATTAATTAACATTACCTTTATTAATTTAAACAATGAGATTAAGTCAAAGTCACATAGCTGACAATTTGCACAGACGAATTATCAGAGCGAATTTTCATATATTGTATTATCCTACTATTATTACACAATTTATTAACATACTCTTTTTTAGGTTCATTTAGGTTCTTTTGATAACGATAGCAGAAAATAGCTATCGAAACGTCAAGGTAATTTTTCAAATTAATTTCTCAACTAATTGGAATTTTCTCTTACAGCTTGAGCCTAAGTGTGTCGCAGGATACCCTCTACGTGATAGTTCTTGATTACTTTTTGATAAATAATTCGTTCTTATTGCGAAATAGGAGCACTATTTATCAATCTGTAATAAAAGACGTGAGGAAGTTCGGTCTTTCTTAAAGACAAAAATTTTTGAGGCGAAATACCCAAAAAGAAGTTTGTAAAAAATGAATCCGCCGCAACAATATAGAACTTATCTACAACTTAAATATGTTGTGTACTTTTTTTTGTACGCATCAGTTATTTAACCGTACATGTTACGGGAATGCATCCAACTCATAAAGAACGCTCAATAAACATGCGAAAAGTCAAGGGGTTTTTGGCAATGATTCGCGAACACCCAATTCGATAAATAGGACAGTGGCTGACTGATGTCATTGCGAGGTCTTTGCTTTCCTAGCAAACATCGCTACGAACTATCGACCGAACGAAGGCTATTTATAAGCGACCTGTTTATTCCATTGGCCCGAACGCAAAGTTGCATGATCGAAAACATCGTAAAAATGTCGATAATGGCAAAGTGAACCCATGTGATTGTTCACCATCCCAATCAACCTCTTCCACAATCCACTAAAAAGCATTTTAATCGTCGATTTGCGGATAGGGACGGCGTGCCCAACAGATGCAGCCTGCGCTCATGCGATCACTGCATCTATTGGGCGCTCAGAATCGCCTTTCACTTTTGCCTATACGAAGTCGTGAATGATTCGCTTGTTCCATATTGAAAATTGCAAATTATTAAAAATTTTCACCAGAGGCAAATGAATCAAAAGTATCGAAAGTATCCAGAAACAAGCTCCAATTTCTAGTGAATCAAATTCTTCTTTCTTTCTGGGTGTTATTTCAGTCTGTGCGTTTACTTGCAAAACCCCCAAATAAGTGACAATTTTGTGACAAAAACCGGTCGCGTTGGCGGGTTGTTTTTGGGGCATTTTGTTGAGCCAAGTGTCTTCTACGAGTGGGCAAACTTTCGCTTTTAAATCACCGTCTTGTTATTTTTGACAATTTTTTTATACTTGCGAGGTTCCTTTTGCAAGCCGGGAGTTTGTTTTCTTCAGAAATAGTCGCGTGGGTGGGTTTAGATTGGATGCGTTGTGTTGAAGCAAATTTATTGTATGAGTGGAGAAAGTTTCGATTTATGTCCATCATCAGGCAATTTTTGAGAATTGTTCAGAAATTTGTGTGTGGTTGATGAGGTTGGTTTTGCAGGCCGGAATTTAGCTTTGATTTCTTCAGGTGGCTGCGGAGTTATGAACTTGCTCTTGTCGGTTTTTTGGGGGGAAAAGTATCTTCTATTAGTGGACAAGGTTTCGATTTTCAGTCATCATCAGGCAATTTTTGACAAATTTTCAAAATTGAGTTTAGTTTGCGTGGTGGTTCTTGCAGGCCAAAAGTTTAGTTCTTCCGAGCTAGTGGGTCTAACCAAAAAGTTGCTTTTGCCTGCAATTTTTACAGAAAAGCTGCTTCTTTGAGTGGACCAAGTTTTGATTTTCAGTGATCAGAAGACAATTTTTGACAAGTTTTCAAACTTGCGTTTAGTTTTTTGTGGTTGTTTTGCAGGCCGAAGTTTGGCATTTCTTTCTTCAGGGGCCAGTTGAGTTGAAGAGTTTGTTTTGGCTAGCTTGCTTGGAAGGATTCTTTCAATTTTTAGTCATCTTCGGGCCAATTTTCACAATTTCTTTCTATTTGCGGTCGGTTTGCAAGGTTGCCTTTGCAGGCCGGAGTTTCACATTAATTTCCTCAGGAGCCAGT
>NW_026018715.1:12004813-12015129 GCF_020466585.1 Dendroctonus ponderosae
TGAAATAAATTATTTTTTCCTTCTATGTGTTATTTCTGTTTGGCCTTTTATTCCGGTCTATTTGATTATTTCTCTTTGTTGCGTTGCCAGTTCAATAATTGCAATTTTATCACTTGAAACCACACTGGAGTTACGAAGAAATCTTTGTACACATCAAGCAATCCGCTGCCGAATGCATCTCTCTGCTCTAATAACTTTGTTTATTAAAGCGACCCAGACGGATCCGGTCTAGACGCGAAATTTAATATAGGAAATGAAATTGAAAAGTGTTCGTAGCCCATTAAGCAATTGTGTGCATCCAAGTGCAGAATTGACACAATAACAATGCACAAAACAGTTTGTTGTCGTCTTGCAGCGTTTTATTTTAAATTGCCCAATGTTAACCGAACGAAAAACACCGCCAAATTGTGTTATTTGTTTATAGCAAAACTGCTCAATTTATATTTATCCCGACTTTTCGCCATTAACCCCGAATATAAAAACCCAGTTCCGAATTGTTTGTATTGTTTCATCGTGGAGATCGTTGGAAATACGAGCAAAAGAACGGTCGATAGTTGTGTAAAGTGGAACGGCCAATCGAGGTTATGCGGGTACCCTGCGAACTTCTATAATTATCATTTTTGAGGTCAAAAAGTTACCTAATATTGATTCGAGTCGTCAGTGTGAACAAACCCGAGTCGAGAGCCAATGGCAATCTCTAGGTTCTCGTCTGCATAGAAATTGACTTGTTTTGTACACAAACGCCGCTTTAGTGCATGTAAAATGCAAAATTCCTTCGTGTACATGCACAAAAAAAAACAAGCAAAATGCTGTTTGAATTTGCCCGAATAAGGGACAGTTTTCATTGAATGAGCAGTCACCTGAGGCTAAATCAGGCACATAATTTGTCCGCGTAAATAGCTTGGCGGCCAATTAATTGTTAATTGTGATTTATTTAATCGATTTCCATTTTGCACCAATTTCGTTGCTGCCAGTGTAGGTCAACAACTCAGTTTAATTATTTTTAAAGTAAATTTGCCGTAATTAACCTCAATTAGTTACAATGTCGCTCCTTTAAATAAATTCCTGATCAAACCAATCAAATCGTTTTTGATTGAGAATTCAATGAGTTTCGGTACCAAATACGCTAAAATGCACGATTAACCGACGATATTTTCACTATTATAAACTCAAACAATTAAACATGCTTATCGAGGAGCTTCGTAGGTCAAGAAACACAAATGTAAAGTTTCGCTTTTTGACCGAAAATTTCACAAGGGGTCGATTTTTTCGAAAAATATACATTCTCTTAAAAACACACAAGAATCTTTAGATCCGAAATAATCGACTTTTTTGTCCCATTTTAAGCGATTTTTGAACAGTCAGGATCTTTAACCGGCCATACCTGCCTTACTCGCACACATTAAATTTGCATATCCAGGAGAAAATCTGAAATCTGAAAAAACACGCATGTGAAATTTCGATTTTTGGGCGAAAATTTCGTCGATTTTTTCGAATAAATATGAATTCTCGCAAAATGACTCGAATTGTGCATCATTTTCTTCACAAAAAAGCGAGAAATGCAATGCGCTCATAGAAACACACACCAGAAGCTTTGGATCCGATCATGATTTTGATCAGTCATGGTCTTTAGCAGACATTTTCCTTATTATAAAATCAACCACATTAAAAATGTACATCGAGGAGCTTCTAGTTCGAAAGCAGTCCATTGTAGTAAAAATCACGAATATGTAATTTGTATTCGTTTTATTCCAACCATGGTCAAGATTGGTGTAACTCAATGAAGGATTTAAAGCTTTCTCGCATAACTATACTATTGAAGTTGCAGTTTTATTTAGTGGTTTAGATTGACTGAGCCATACATTTTGTAGCTCGACATCAAGCATACAAACAGCAAATAATGGGCATTTCAAAGCGAATTCCACTGCGCAAATATTTATTTACGCGCTCTTCTGTACATCAATTTTCGTTGGAGTGTATTTACAACGGCACATATTCATTACATGGTTTACATTCTATAGGATGGCAAGTTGCGGTTAAAAATTTCAAACATTTATGGCTAAAATTTAAATATAAAATGTCTTTTTGCGTCGTTGGTTCTCTTGAGGATTTAACGACTTTGCCCATGCATGTTCTAAGCGAGCGATGTTCATTTAATTATTAACCACATTCTATTTTTAATGCTTATTAGAAGTTATTTTATTTAATAATCGGTTTTTCTGCTTTGTTTCAGATACGTGATTCTTTTACCACAGGTGCAACCCGCCATCGGCCTAACGCTCCCAATAAACGTTACCCTCGAAATTACTCCGCGAATTTTTTTAAATTACATTCGCGATTCGCGAATGAACTTTGAGTGCAATTACTGATCTAAGTTACCTTAAGCGAACATAATGTTTTTGTGGTTGAGTTAATTGAAGACAGTTGGAAATTGGTTGGGAAACACGCGAAGCAAGTGCGAGTGGAAGACATCAGAAAGGAGTCAAAGCCTAGGTGAGTTTTTCTCAGTTTACTGCCCGGAAAAACGCGAAAAGATGTGGAAGCAAATATTTAATTTTAAACATTTTGAGCGTAATCTCCTAAGTGAAATCATCCCTTGTTGCCCTGCATGTTCACCTTTGAGCTTTTCCATTAAACAAGAAGCTTACACGCCGCAGGATTCTTGGATGCATAAAAGCTCATTCATGGCGTTGAGGAGGCGGGTAATGATCCGCGATGGGTATTACTTTCTGCCGCTTTTCAAAGCGAACAAAGAGCCATCAAGAGCGAATTGAGGCGAACATGCACCAGACAATGCTTATGGTGCTAACGAACTTTTCTAGCAGCCACCACTTTTCGATCATTTCGATAACCACTCCGATTTGGGAGTGGTTTCAATAAATCGAGGAACCCAACGGGGAGCAGGATTTAGCGTCAGAAGCAGCAGAAAGTTTGCAACAAGCGCTCTGAATAATTTAGGTACTTATTTTTAAACAGTGGTTTCAAGTTCAAGATCACCAAAGGTCAATCATTCGAATTTTTATTGGAACCAGAACGGTCTGGCGTGGGCTGCCCGACAGCACTGACTTATAGCCGTAATAAGTGCACATTTGTGTCGTCTCAAAAAATTATAATAATACTAACGACAAGCTTCGAGATTTAATGCATTTATTTATTAGTCATTTGCTTTACGAATCGCCCATATTTTGCATTTCGCTTTTTGTTTTCATTCCATTCGTCCATAGGAGTTTGCAGCGTGAGATTTATCAACACATTTGCTAGCTAATTGAGTTGGGGAAGCGAGCAGTGCTCCCGCCAAACTTCTTACTAAATCGCCCCCAATTTCCCATCAAAATGTTGAAATAAATCATCAACCAACAGGATATTTTCTCTAACAAGCGCGCATACAGAGACACACCTCGTTTTTTAGACGGTTACTTTTACTTAGAAAGGACTTGGGTCCAATCTAAGCGATCTTAAATCATCGACAAGAATGCCATGCATTGAAAGGATCCTTTTTCACATGTATATACAGTTGTAAAGAAACAACGTCGAGGGTTAAAAGCGCATGAATAAATAATCGACTTGCAGAATCGCCACAGGATGTTAACGAAATGATACAATGCATATCAAATAGACCGTTTCTATTATGCTGAGGCTTCGTGTCTACCAGGCAATTTAGTGCGTAGGTGAAACGAATTGAATAAATCTTGGCTTTTACGTTTAGGGCTCATTTTGTATGCATCAACATTCAGCGGCAACTCCAATGTTCTATGTGGGTTTCGTTAATTTCTGTTCAAAGTCTTCGGGCTTCTTCAAGATCCTGGAAGATTGTGCTATAGACGAACATAAAGAACTTCTTCAGGCTTAACAACTTTAATTTGCCGAGTAGATGAAGAAATCCGACTATTTCCACGTTCCACCATAAATTTTTTTGATTGATCTAAACACCAATTATTCGAAGCTGCAAAAAATGTCAGTTGATTGATGATCCGAAGTTGAAGCGACAGAAGGATTTCATCTTCCAAATGCAGTATTTGGAAGAACTGCTTAAAGATAACTGCGCTTAACACTTTTATTAATATTCAAAAACTGGAAGCACAAGAAGAGTTAGTTTTGGATCGGCTTTTTAGGATCGAGTTTTGGATCGAGCCCATATGTTCTCAGCAAATAAAAGCAAACGTTGCCATCATTTGGGTTTGTGCCAAAAAAAATTGCGTAAAGATAACGAGCTCAACCATCGTTAGCTCTTAACAATTGCAAAAAGTGTAAAAACCTCTGGTCACTCAAAATAAGCTGTTCGCCTGTTTTTGAAATTTTATATTTTTAAATTTAGTCCCGGGATCAATTCTTTATATTTGAAGACATTTGCTATTGCCCCAAACGCCAATGTTTGTGCATTTATCCAAAAGACAGTTCAAACTAATATCGCAGGTTTAAGAGCGTTTGAAACACAAACGAAAAACCACTATTTTGTCTTTCAAGTGCAGTTTTTGTCTGTGTTTCTCAAGGAAAACGGAGCTCAAAATACTCTAGAGGTTTCAAATTTCAAAAAAAATTAAGCTTAGCAAAAGTCGCGTTTAAATCGCCTTTTTTCGATTGTATTATTTGCAAATTAGGATCAATACCAGCGTAGAAGACGCACGTTGCCTTCCAAATACAGCTTTGTCCTAAAATTATAAAATAAAAAAAAAATCTTGTTTTCAAATGCAAAATAAATCCAAACTTTTTGCTTTGCCGTTTAACCAACCAACAGTTCATTACGTTAATAATCGAGCCTTTCCAAAGTCTCAAATCATTCCCAGGCAACCTGAAAGGATGAAACTTCCTTTGAGTTTTCCCAATTCAGATCAGCTCTAATCCCCACAATATCTTTCTCTCTTTCGAGTTAATTAGCTTGCAAAACTTGAGTTATATAAAGCGGAATAATAAGTTTCTTCCATATTGAGACATCACTTTAAGTATCCATTTTCTGGCTGGCTTCGCGATTTCAGATTTGACATCGTGCACCTAATCTTAATTAACTCTTTCGCTATTTGTAAAGCGCTCCTTTTCAGCTGCAGATTATGTCGTCATGAGAATTATTCGCAATCATTTCTCTTTTCTCAAGGCAACAGTGCGTTTATGAAGATTTATTCTTGGTTTTTCCTAATTGGTAAACGTTTCCATGTTTCCATGTTCTTAAGTTCCGATTTGCTTCTATTTTTGAAAACGCAATCGTTTAGGGTAGAAACTTGCTGAGACAATGGTAAATTGATAAAAGCTCATGCATGGAGAAAAGATTATTAAGTCAAATTAACTGCTTCATGCTTAGAAGATGAAGCACCAACCAATGATTTCTTCTTTGCTTTGTTCAGCAACTTGCTCCGGGAATCTTAAACAAGCCTGAATATTCTGACCAGAAATTAACCAAAACTTACATAGAACATCGTCCTTAGCTAAGAAAAAAGTGTCTAAAAGTGCAAATAAAATTTGCAAACATTCGAAAACTTAAACGAATGCAGGTGCAACTGAACTGGGAGTTGGTGCTAATTTAAAACGACTACAAGCGCACATAAAGTAAATCCAAAGACGTCGACCCGTCTGGTGCTTCCATTTTTTGAAAGTTTCTTCAATATTTGAGAGCTAAATACTGTTGAGTTCTTGTGTTAAGACTATTAGGAAAACCTGCAGTCGAAAGACACAATTCTTCTTTATCAAACGGAACGGAAAAAGTTAAGAGTTTCAGGACAAAATTGGGTTTGAAAGGCTTTCAATAGAACTTGCAATAGAAAGGTTTTCAATAGAACACCAGAGCGACGTCTTTGAGAGCTGCTGAATTTTTTTGGAAAGAGTGTTGAAAAAAAACTGCATTCCAAATACAAAATATTTCTTTTATCAAGCGCAAGCACGAATGATCTCGAAGTTAAAAATTTCAGGATAAACTTGGGTTTCAAAGCCAAAAGGGTTTTCGATACAACACGAAAGCGAGATATTTGAGAGCTTCATTGTAAAGGCTGTTGAGAAAAACTACATTTGAAATAAAAAATCGTTTTTTATCAAATGCAAGCACGATGATCTCAAAGTAAAAAATATCAGGATAAAATTGGGTCTGAAAGTCAAAATGGGTTTTCTATACAAGAGCGAACGAGTCCGGTTTTGGCCAAAATTTGGGACCACATAAGGAAGATAAAATTCCTCTAGTTATTGATCTTCTAATCAGAAAACTGAGCCTGCTTTCAATTAAAGAGTATTTTTTGTTTTAAAACATATTTCAACCTTAGGAGTGTTTTGGGTTCTGAAGCAAGTGCTGTTGGAACGTGCAGTTCGTGCAGAAAGAGTTCGACTTCACAGTTCAGTCTGTACAGTTTTGAAAATCTTCAAACAGAGAGAAAGGAACATGTTAAGTCAGAAGAAGTTCTTAATGCTTAGAAAATGAAGCATCAACCACTAATTGTGCTCTTTGCTTCTTCAGTAAGTTGTTTCAGAAATCTTCAACCAGCCTGAAGAATCTGACCAGATATTAATCAAACTTGTAGAACTTCTTAGCAAGCAAAACAATATTTAAAAGTTTAATAAGCTTTTTTTTGGAAATTAACGTAAACGAAAAATTTAGCTTTGTTACATTTACGCCCTTCAGATAAAAACTGCATTCGAATAGAAAATTCTTTAAATACTGCATTTGGAAGATAAAATGCTTATTTTTCTTCAAATTTAAATGAAAAATAATTGATCTTGGAGCGTGGAAATAGTCCAAATTTCAGTCCATAGTCAGAGTCATGAGAATCATTCGCAATCGCTTCTCTTTTCTCGGGCAACAGTGTGTGTAAACTTATTATTGGTTTCAATTTTCCAAGTCTAAACACTCGAAGCATCTTGATTTCTTCATCCGGTATCAATGAGTTTTGCGTCTTTTGAAGAAACAGTTATGAACAAGCTGTTTAGTCAAGACACCAGTGTGTTAGAAACGAGTTTTTGGGCTTTTACTTCTGTTCTACGACGGCCCAAAAGCCCGAAAAGTTACGAGTTTGAAGCAATGATCGCGAAGATTGAACTCATTGGATAACAGTTTGTTTACTAACGTTTCTTCGGTTTTCAATTGGTTTGCAGTTTCTAGTTTTACGGAAATACGTTCATTTTCCTCGTCCAGTTTCAAAGAATGAGTTATACGTTGCCTTAAGCGATGGTCTCCCTCTCTTAAGCAACAGATGGTATAGATGGAAGCATGAAGGATCCGATAAATCCCAGAAGAAATAAAGTAAATCGTCCAGGCCCGTAACTGATTATTAAACGTGCAACCATAATTGTAAATCTGCTTCCCCCGACTTTAAGCGGTTGGCAAGACGGCTGGAGGAAAATTTACTGAGTTTTGTGTCTCAATTTGTTTGTTCCCCAGGTTTTATGGGCGTGTTTGAAATGGTTTTCCCATTAGTTCGGGCTACTTTACATAGTGAGCTTGTTGACATTTGCGGCAACACTGGCTCATTCACTTAATGTGACGTCGATGACGAATGTATTGAGGACAACGACATTGTCCACTCCTTTTGCTGTTACATTCGCCGTCTATGGAATCTTAATTGGCTCTTTAGTCGGTGAATGCGTCGTATTTTTTTCACTTTTTTCCGCAGATTTAGCGCCGACCTGCTATTTCTTCAGAGTGCGTTACATGGAAACCAGATAACTCAATACGAAGCAGATTAATTGCTGAGCGCTTCCCTTCGACTCATTAGAGCCGTGTCTTCATGTAGGCGATTTTACTGCCCCGGCTGGTATTTTGACTGGTTTCAAGGCACAAACGTGTTATGCATTTCATATAGTGACGTTCCTAAATTTAGGCGTCCTTGTTTGCAGCACGTGGCGATTACGATGGACAAGGCAGACATAAACATGATCGTTTTACGTGGATCATTGGAAAGGCATGTGGAGGATGGCGCGAATTGTTTTTTCGCGAAAGTTCCAAGAACCATATAGTGAGAATCGGCATTTGTGGATTTCCAGCGCCGCTAAAGTATTTTTGCAATTGTTAATGACCCATCACGGGACAGCGTTGACAAAGTTGGGTTTCCGCTAGTCTTGCCAACTACAAATTGAACAATGTTATAAAATTTATTTCGAGCGCAGTTACCAACGAACGGGTTAAATTTAAAGCGTTAAATATATCCAGCGGACACTGCCGAATATCGTTACTTCAACTTTCATAGCCAAAAATGGCCAATCACCAAAACAACCAAGACCGAAAGGCCGCTTCGTGTTCTTGCAACACCCTCGGCGTGCCAAGTCGCCATATATTCCCAACTCGACATTAACCACGAAGAGATTAAACCACCTAAACCGGGTTTTAATTACGGCCTGGCATTTATGTGGTCGGTGCAACTCACGGCGACAGGAACCACGTCTTCGCGATTTCATTTTTATTGCATACTTATTAATAAAGCCAATCCACATGGTTTCGCTTCCACCAAACCAATCACAATCATAGTGAAGCGAACATCTAAGAACAGTGACGTTCATTCAACCAGTTTTCTTCACATAACCGGGAAAGTCGGAAATTTCCACTCTAATTGAACAAGGTGAAGGTTCAAGTTCGACTCTTTCTGGTTTTGGTCTGCTGGAAAGCATTATTAAAGACGCTGAGGAATCAATATGGTTTCAAGAGTCCAAAGACTTGCCAGAACCTGAAACATCTACTAGCAGCCAATTCTTCCAGAATTAGCAAAAGTTTATTTGTGCCACCCGAGATAAAAGCGCAGATACTTCTTTGGAAACGGTTGAAAACCTAGAGGAAACAACGGCTGAAGAGAAACCGGCCTAAATACCCTCTACTTCAAGCAACCCAAGCAAACTTTTACAGCAAGTCGCTAATTGAAGCCGCCAAAGAATCGGAACTCGTTGAAGTTGCAGCTGAAGCACTCCCCAACACTCCTGAAGATGTTTCCGCTCCCAGTAGCAAAGCCTCCAATACCAAAGAACGAAATGTGGAGGAGACTTCGATGTTTCCAAAGAGAAAACTTCTACTGATGAACATCCAGCTAACCAACCTTCTGAGGAAGAAACTGTTGCAGAACAACCAAGCAAAACTGCAACACAAAAGGGGGTTTCTGATGCAATTAAAGACGAATCTGAAAACTGGCATCAATATCCGACCTCCCAGKGTCCAAAATTTCCTTAACATGGCAGGGAACATCATAAATGTCCAGTATAATTGAACATGGAACTCGAAGCACCTCAAGAGCCAGGTGAAGGTTCAAGTTCGACTCTTTCTGATTTTGGTCTGCTGGAAAGCATTGTTAAAGACGCTGAGGAATCAATATGGTCTGAAGAGTCCAAAGACTTGCCAGAACCTGAAATATCTACTAGGAGCCAATTCTTCCAGAATTAGCAAAAGTTTATTTGTGCCACCCGAGATAAAAGCGCAGATGCTTCTTTGGAATCGGTTGAAAACCTAGAGGAAACAACGGCTGAAGAGAAACCGACCTAAACACCCTCTACTTCAAGCCACCCAAGCAAACTTTTACAGCAAGTCGCTAATTGAAGCCGCCAAAGAATCGGAAGTAGTTGAAGTTGCAGCTGAAGCACTCCCCAGCACTCCTGAAGATGTTTCCGCTCCCAGCAGCAAAGCCTCCAATACCAAAGAACGAAATGTGAAGGAGACTTCCATGTTTCCAAAGAGAAAATTTCTACTGATGAACATCCAGCTGACCAACCTCCAGAGGAAGAAACGGTTGCAGAACAACCAAGCAAAACCTCAACACAAAAGAGGGTTTCTGATGCAAATAAAGACAAATCTGAAAACTGGCATCAATTCCCGACCTCCCAGTGTCCAAAATTTCCTCAACATGGCAGGGAACATCATAAATGTCCAGTATAATTGAACATGGAACTCGAAGCACCTCAAGAGCCAGGTGAAGGTTCAAGTTTCTTTCTGGTTTCGGTCTGCTGGAAAGCATTATTAAAGACGCTGAGGAATCAATATGGTTTGAAGAGTCCAAAGACTTGCCAGAACCTGAAACATCTACTAGGAGCCAGTTCTTCCAGAACCCTCTGAGGAAGAAACTGTTGCAGAACAACCAAGCAAAACTGCAACACAAAAGGTGGTTTCTGATATAATTAAAGAAGAATCTGATTCACTGCATCAATACCCAACCTCCCAGTAAAGAACCAGAGCTGTTTGACATTCAAAGAAGAAACCACCGAAAGAAAACTTCCAGTCCAAACAACTCCCCTACCAAAAGCAATGACACAGTGACATTTGTACAACATCCGCCAGTTTTCTTCAAACTTTCCGTGACATGACAGAGAAAATCGTAAATTTTCACTCCAAATTGAACATGGAGCTCGAAATAGAAGCGGAAGTTTCA
>NW_026018715.1:12015835-12021741 GCF_020466585.1 Dendroctonus ponderosae
AACCTTAAAGGCAACACCGTCTGAAGAAAAACCATCTCAGGAGCCCCTAAACCCGAATCAAACACCATCCATTTCAAGCCAACAGTTGCAGCAAAGCGCTAACTCTGGAACCAAGAGCCAGGTGCTTCAAAGCAGCTCAAAACCTGTTGAAGAATCAGCGCCAAGTGAGGATGCAGTTGCAGAAGTTGTTGAAGCAGCAACTGAGGAACTCCCCAACACTCCCGGATATTTTCCCGCTTCTACCACCAAAAGCAACGAACGAAATACGAAAGAACACGAAATTCCTGTTTCCAAATTGTCAAAAAAAACAGTTGTTCCAGCCAATCAACCTTCTGAGGAAGAAATGGTTGCAAAACATCCAAGAAAGACTGCAATGCAACAGGTGATTTCCCGCTCAAATAAGCGACCGTCTGAAGACTCCCTCAATATGCCACCCCCCAGAGATTTCCTCCCAGAACCAGAGTCGCTGGACATTCAAATGGAGGAAAAAGCCCCGCTCCAAGCAAGTCCTCTTCCAACCTCAGAGGTTGTTTTAAAGGTGGAATCCTTTGATAGTTTCAAAGCCATCAGCCCACCAGTCAAAAACAGCCCTTTGGGCAAACCCCAAAAAATATCTTCGGACAGGCATCAGCAGACCATGCTGCGAATGGTCAGCAACAACTCAGCCCTCACTTCAAACATCTCCATTGCAAAGCCCATGGAAGCTGCCAGCCCTCCCAGAGCGGTATCCTCCAGTTCTGATACAACGCCGCTGTCCAAAGCGTCTCTTCTATCTCCAAAGCTCACGGAATCTGGCAGCGATAGCTCAGCAACTAGCTGCAGATGTCGTTGTTGCGTGGACCGCCAGCTGAAGAGAAAAACACGCACGTTGTGCAAATGTAAAGAGTCTGAGCGTCAAGAGCCCAAGTGTTTGATCAACATTTTTGAGCAAAGTCCTGCAGAAGATGAGCGGATGAATTATGTGAAACTGCAAAGCTTCAGTGGGCGGCCACCTGCGCAGAGCAACAAGCGAATCCAGACCTCCAAGGTGAAGCTGCAGAAAGAGGAGTCAGTTAAGCCAATGAGCTGGAAAGGAAAGTGCAAGTGGGCTGAGTCATCTGAGGAATCATCCGATTGCTACCAGCCACCGCAGCCGGAGAATCTAGTGAATTCACTCACTAAAGCTTTGGTGGGAAGAGACAAAGTGAAAGAGGTGGTGAGCCAATTTGAGAGCCACCACAAGCGATGTTTCTGCCCAACTCCGGCCTACAACAGGCCAAGAAAATCGGCGCCTCCAGGCCAGTTTGCTGGGGAGGAGGGATGCAGATGTTGCAACAGCATGAGGAGGAGTGATTCAGCAGAGGTGCCAAAGTACCAGAGGAATTGCCATTGGTGAAGGAGGAAAATGTGATGAGGAATAAATGAGGATACTCCAATTATTTCTCAGGCTTTTTCTGCTAGTTCAAATGATCTTTTTGTTGGCACTCAGTGCGCTGTTTAAGCGGGCTTGTAGGACACCCAAGAGCATATTGCGGCATATTGAACCAATAAAGCGAGTTGAAGGCTGCATTAATTCATTGATGTTAATTTGGGGTTTGACAACGTTCTATTAAAGCTGCTTTGATCCGAATTGGATGCACCGTTGCCAGGACCGAGCTTTTCCTGGATATTTTCCTGAGTTTTTGATCGCATTCTGTAACTCGGATAGGTCTGGGTAACTAAGTGAATTTTTATGCACGTTGATGAGTTTTTTTACTTGTTTTTATATTTAATTTAAGGGCCATTTATTAATAATATCTTTGAAATTTCTTTAAACTTTCGGAATTTTCCAGTTTTAGCCAAGTCCATCTAAATGCTCGATTCTCAAATGTTTCAGTTAAAAATGCTGATAAACTTAAGGTATTTTCGGGAGAAATTATGAAATAAATTTCGAACTTTTGTCGCTTTCTAAAAAGCTTTGAAATGCTTTTCCCGCGTCGAGTTTGGAACAAAAATCAAACAATTTTGCAGCAATCAGAATAAGCGAATGTTTATAACAGATTATTTGGGAATCTGGTCACCTCCGTTCCTCTGAAGACTGTTAAAAAATGTGGTTTTTTAGTTCTGACTTTTTTTGGTTTAGTTTCTACTCAAAAACGCTCTATTTTGTAGAGTTTCACTTAAAAATACCGTAGATCTGGAGGTCTTTTACGTGAAAAATAACAAGATAAGTTTATAGCTTTGTAAAAATGTCACAAACATTTTTTTCAGCCTCGAATTCGAGACAAAAGCGAGACTATATTTCTCCCCTTTTCCTCGCAAATCATTAAGGTTTCCTCCTGAACCGATCACAAGACTAAAAGTTTTTAATCGAAAACGCTAAAAACCATTATGACAACATTAATTTTGCTAGAAAATTCGCCTCATTCATCGGTTTGCAGGGAACTTTAGAAAACCCTTTGCAGCTTCGAATTTGGCACAGAAGCCAAATAATTTAATTGAGTTTTTTACCGAAAGGAATTAAGTAGGATTATCTTGAAAGAAATATTTGGAAAATTCGCCGCCCACATCGCTCTGAATATTTGTAAAGTTCCATTTTCAGGTGATTCCAGTTTAAACAAAGTTTATTTTGAGCAATTCTTTCTACGCAAAAATCGCATTATTTTTCAGTTTTACGTAAAATACTGACAATCTTCAGGTATTGTCTATGAACCGCCTCCTTAACCGCTTTGCAAAAATTTTTGGAAAACTTTTTGCTGCCTCGACTTATGGACAAAAGCCTAATAATTAATTCAGGGCTTTTTTCAAAAATATTTTCCTCAACTGAAAAAGCGAAAGTTTATAATCTTTTATTTGGAAAACTGGGGTTTTGTCACTCTTAGGTCAATATTTCTGAACCCCACTGTCGTCATTTGTTAATGACTCATTAACAGATGAGTCATAACTCATTAACTCCTCAACACAGTGTTACGCAGGCCTAAACTCGGAGAAGCTGGAGGCAGGAAAATCGTCTCAAAGCCAATCCATTTTTCCAGAAGATTCTGGATAAATTCTGGGATTCCAGACACTTTGGGCAAAGCCAAAGTGGCAAAAGTGTGTTTTCCGAACTGATCGGTTGGAATAAGCCCAATTTTGCTCCAGACCTGGATAGTGTGGCGGATTAGGCACGAGTTTCCAGTGGAAAAGGCGCTTGTGGCAACGATGTAGGTTTAAAGCCGGTTAAAGTGCACTGGCAAAGTCAAGAGCGATCCCTGTAACCTCGTTATGGCATTCATGTGGAATTTATAAACATACACAGTCTGGAGCAACGATTTATTTATAAACAACGCTGCCGGTGAATCCGACACGCCAGTTTGTTAGTTTTAGGCAAACGCTGCCAAAAAAGCAAACAATGTTGGTAGTTGCAGTGCATGCATCCGTGAAACTATCGAGTAGAAGAACCGAAGTGCGTGATCCTCAACAGCTGCAGCAAGATTTGGACGCTTCCACATCCCCTAGCGCTTCTAGCTATCGCCTATTTTTGCTTCGTGTTCAGGCTTTTAAGACACTAATTGGGCGTATATGTAAGTTGTAAAATCAACGTTGGGGTATCGATACCTAATGGAAAGAGTGAAGTTGATGAGTAAATAACGGAGCTCTCGATGCCGACCTACCGCAAAGGCTCATGACCGACATAGTCAACTCGCAAGAGCATTCATTACAAGTAGTGTCGTAAAAATAGCGAGTAAGAACGTGCAATTATTGCCGACGCGGGTTCAGGGACGAACGAGACTGTTTTATGACTTATTTTTGCTTTTTCCTTCAGTCTTTTACGAGTTATATTGCAATCAGGCTGGGCGCGCCCAACAGATGCAGTTAGCTAAGGAAATTCTGGGAAGTTTTGAAGAATTTTGCTTCGCTCCCGCTTGGAAATTTTCCTGTATAGCCATTAAAATTACATTCCCCCAGCCGATCCGTTTGCTGTTGAGTCTTTCATAATTGATCTTGAGGCTTAATTAAACCCGTAGGCTCTAAATTAACGTGTCAGCCAGCAACATTGTCAAGACGGCCTGTTTTTGAGTGGTCCCCTAAAAAAATGTTTTCCGCTCGCTGGTGGTTAGTTGGCACCTTTTTAATTGTATTTTAATTAGCTATTTTTCCGCCCTAATAAGATGTGCTTTGTTGGTGCCTAATAAGGTGACTTATCGATTTCAGTCGCATTGTTAGACGAAAATAAAAATCCTCTTGCACACTTGATTGCGAAAACACGTGGGCCAATGAATTTCGCCCCTGGAACGATTTCCCACAATAAACAACGTAATTGGCCGAACAAAATGAAAAAGCGCTCGTTTATGAAATTTGTGGCTTCTTTGGGCAAATAAATGTAGCCGTTTGCCGGTATCTTGCCAGAGTAAATTAAGGTAAATTTGTTGCCCTAATAAAATTAAAACCGTGCTCCTTTCTCGGAAAATCAAATTTGCGGTTAAATGGATGCGAAAAAAGTCGCTTTCAAGATTCGTGCCATTCATTGCGGTGCCAGCCAGACAACAGCAAAAAAATATCCGATATAATTGTCAGCCAGCACAGTGGTGATTAAATAATCAAAGTGCTCGGAGACAAGTGTCTGCGGGATTTGTACAATTTCACGCAATAAAGCAACCAGCTTTTTCAGCCTGTTTATTTTTCTCTTATCATTTATTTACCCATTTGTTGTCCTACTTAATAATCAAATTTATGTTTGAATTCTTCCTTTTCTTTGCGTCGGATTTCTCTCCATTTCGCCTTATTTTCCTTTGAATTTACTGAAACAAATTGGAAATTTGAATCAATGGAAAAATGTGCAAAAAAATGTTTTTATGCAATCAATAAATCAAATATTGAACGAAAGCTGGCATCTGGCAAACCAATATTCAGCAATTTTGAACAACTCATCACAAATACAAGGGGATTCAAAAGGGACGTCATTTTTTTACTGGCTTTACTTACTGTGCTTCGTATTCAAAAGTCTGCATTTAAAAGCGTATTAATGAGATACACCGTTTCGCCAGCAGGAGTGGCTGGCATCTTCAGATGTGTGCCACATGCGGCTTTAATACTCCTGAAGATGCACGCAATTCGTTCTTGAGAAACGTCAGGAAGGAACGCTGGAAGGTTGTGGAAGTGCCATTTTCAAACTAAGCCCAAATGAAGCTGAGTAAAAGGTCCGAGACCGGTCAAAAAAATGTGAATTAATCTACCGGTTTTGTTGATTTTGAACAGAAAAACCTTCTGTTAGAAAAGATGTCAACAACTTAAAACTGCTGTCGAGCCAAAAGTTGAAACGGGCGTAAAATCCCAGTTAAGATTCCGGTCTGAATGAACAAGATGATGGTGGTTTGCTTGGCGCAGCAGCCACCTCTGAAGAAGCACGCCACTCGTGCTTGCGAAACCAGCTGTTTTATTCGGACCGCTTTAAACTGCAGGCTTTTGTTTGGGTCATTTGCACGCTCAGACCAGCTGATGAGGACTAAGATTATCGTTTTTTTTATTTTTCATAGAATGTGAAATTATCTACCAAATAAAAGAACCTTTTTAAAAAAGGTGTCAAGAATTTCAAGCTTTTATCGACGAACAAGTTGAAATCGGCCCGAAAACCCCTGTTAAGATTCAAGTCTAAATGAAAAAAATGATGGTTTGCTTGGCGCAGCAACCACTTCTGAAGATGCACGCCACTCCTGCTTGCGAAACGTCAGGGAAACCAGGAGCGGATCCAGCTTTAAAGTCAGGGGGAAGGGGGTTATGTAGAAAAAATAGTGTCTGAAATGAGTCTTCTGTTGTCTATGAAATTAGAAAAATTATCGTCGTTTTGTGCAAGGGTGGCGTAAGATTATTGCAAAATTGCATGTTTTCCGTCCCGTTTTGCATGTTTCTCGGAAGCAAAATGAGCAAGAACGCTCGTTTTTACATCATTCCAAAGAGAACTAAATGGC
>NW_026018715.1:12022740-12024402 GCF_020466585.1 Dendroctonus ponderosae
AAAATCTACACCAATATGGAATATGCGGATTTTTGAGTGGTCTAAATTTCAAAACGGTTCTTTTCAAGCCCACAGATTCATATCTAAAATTGCGAGATTTGCAGGACAAACTTCGTCTTCTTCGCGTTTAGCAGGCGAGTTGGTTTTTCACGTTGATCGAATGGGGGCGAGTGGGCGAGATGAAAAAGTAAGTCGAAACTGGTCGGTCGTTTCGAAATTTCGGGCCGAGCTAAAACTGGTGAACGAAGTCAGTGGCGTGGCAAGTCGGCTCGGTCCATTGCGCCGCCCATATAATTGCCGCTGTCCTTGAAAACATATGTACAGATGCATTGAGGGCATATCTATCTGTTTGTGAGCACGGCTGCAGCCGCAGCATCTCGCAGCCTGCAGCAATCGGGCCACTACGGTGAAGGCGACGACTATCGCGCGATTATCCCAGGGTCAAAAGCGCCACTTCGCCTTACTCGCGACTCTCGACTTATCGGACCTCAGTAACCTACCTTACTTCGGTTAAAGTGAGTGCATGGAACTGTTGCAACACTGTGGCCGGCCACACGATTGGTGACGTGGTGATAACGCGAAAGTTACTGGATTACCAGAGAACGAGGTTACAAGGTAATTTGTTTTATTTACATTCATTATTGACTTGGTTGATTCAATTCGTTTCGCCGACGCTGACGGACTTGAACTGATGACACTCTGGCTTCCACTGCACTCACCACTGCCACACAAAAACTCAGCTCTTTAACTGGTTGTTTTCGATTTTTTTTTGGAAAACTACACTAACGCAACCAGTGGTTAAAGATAAGTTCTATATTGTTGAAGCGGATTCATTTTTGTACAAACTTCTTTTTGGGTATTTTTAAAAAAATTTCCTTGACGTTTCGATAGCTATTTTCTGCTATCGTTATCAAAAGAACCTAAAGGAACCTAAAAAAGAGTATGTTAATAAATTGTTTTTTTTTTGTTTGTCATTTTCGGGTAAAGGGCTCGGATTACAGTCAATGGATTTAACCGAAAAAACCGTTGATTCTAATAAAAATGTATAGATACTTTTTGGGCGGAAACAAAACACCTTGAATCTTGTAGATAAGTTCTATATTGTTGAGGCGGATTCATTTTTTACAAACTTCTTTTTGGGTATTTCGCCTCAAACATTTTTGTCTTTAAGAAAGACGTTAAAAAATAATTTCCTCACGTCTTTTATTACAGATTGATAAATAGTGCTCCTATTTCGCAATAAGAACGAAGTATTTATCAAAAAGTAATCAAGAACTATCACCTAGAGGGTATCCTGCGACACACTTAGGCTCAAGCTGTAAGAGAAAATTCCAATTAGTAGAGAAATTAATTTAAAAAATTTCCTTGACGTTTCGATAGCTATTTTCTGCTATCGTTATCAAAAGAACCTAAATGAACCTAAAAAAGAGTACGTTAATAAATTGTGTAACAATAGCAGGATAATACAATATATGAAAATTCGCTCTGATAATTCGTTTGTGCAAATTGTCAGTTATGTGACTTTGACTTAATCTCATTGTTTAAATTAATAAAAGTAATGTTAATTAATAATTTTGGTGTACATTTAATTTGGGTTTATGTTTCTTTGGTCTACTTCAGATTTTAGCATAGGTAACCATGTATGACTTAAATTAAATGAAC
>NW_026018715.1:12025401-12028641 GCF_020466585.1 Dendroctonus ponderosae
TTTTTGGGTATTTCGCCTCAAAAATTTTTGTCTTTAAAAAAGACAGAATTTCCTCAAGTCTTTTATTACAGATTGATAAATAGTGCTCCTATTTCGCAATAAGAACGAAGTATTTATCAAAAAGTAATCAAGAACTATCAACTAGAGGGTATCCTGCGACACACTTAGACTCAAGCTGTAAGAGAAAATTCCAATTAGTAGAGAAATTAATTTGAAAAATTACATTGACGTTTCGATAGCTATTTTCTGCTATCGTTATCAAAAGAACCTAAATGAACCTAAAAAAGAGTACGTTAATAAATTGTGTAACAATAGTAGGATAATACAGTATATGAAAATTCGCTCTGATAATTCGTCTGTGCAAATTTATTAACATACTCTTTTTTAGGTTCATTTAGGTTCTTTTGATAACGATAGCAGAAAATAGCTTCAACAATATAGAACTTATCTACAAGATTCAAGGTGTTTTGCTTCCGCCCAAAAAAAATTCCGGCTCCTTATAGGAGCTGAAAGTATCTATTAATTTTTATTAAAATCAACGGTTTTTTCGGTTAAATCCATTGACTGTAATCCGAGCGCTTCACCCGAAAATGGCGTTTTTTTCAAAACTGCAATCATTTTTTCAGCTATGTTTAGATTTTTCTGGGTGCTCCGCGCTTATCTCATTTTGTGGAAAACGGCGTTAGGAAAGGTTCTGAAAATTTTCCATTGCGTCCCTTTTGAAAGACAGGACATTTTATAAAGAATACCCTTTTTTGGCCGAAAACTTTCGTTTTGAGCTAAAAAATCCTAAGTGCAAATCACCCAAGTCTCTGTAAATTTCGAATAAAATACTGCTTTGTTTCAACTTCCAAACGAACAAAAGGTGCAGTTGTTCAAAAAAATTCTTACTGAGATTTTAGGGAAAAATTGGAAACTGCACAGGCTTTCATAGAAACTGAGGCTAAACACCTAAATAGGAAAATGTGTTGAATGTGAAGTTTTTGCTGCTTTTTTCTTGAAATCATCCCATTGTCTATGGCTTCAGTCGTGTGCCTGAGGATGGGGCAGCAGCAAATTGTCTTGGACCCATGTTGAAAAAGTCCTTAATTCCGCTTGCACTGATCAGACATTTGTGCGAAAAGCCCTTTGAAGGGACTATTTGGCAAAAATCTACGCTGGCTGCCTTCCTTAAATAAGCGGGACGTTCTATCAAAAAACCCTTTTTTCGTTGGAAGACTTTATTTTCAAGAAAACATTCTTAAAGTTGCAACCGCGTAAAACCCCAACGGTAACTTTTCAATGCTAAATTTGCTCAATTTTCACTGGTTTGGTTAGATCAACACCAGCAGTTTCAGTGTGATTTTCAGGCCAAAACCGCACCAGGAATGTGTAATTTGAATCGAAATATTCCCGTATTTGAGCCGCAAGTTCCTTCTAAAGCCAACAGCGTTCGAGCCCAGAACCTGTAACATAATACAAATTAAACCAGATTCCAGCTAGCAAGATAAACCCAAAAATAGACGCAATAAATAACACTGTTAAGACCCACTAAGTTAAGCTTCCATTTCAAATTTGCCTTTTACCTTCCTAATGGGCTTTATCGCATATGATGGGCGCGACAGATGCCGGCATTTTCCCAAACACTAAGCACATTTTCGGCGTCAAAGTGAAGTCCGCTCTACAGGGTGTTTCTAGCTAGCCAACCCCGATCGGGGGACAAATAGAAAATTCTTTATTGATGCCAAGGCCTTAATACATTCCCCTCATTCTGCTCATTAAAAACCGAACAAAAGGAAACTCTATACAGTGTAGATATTTTATCTAAATTGTTTATGTGTAAGGATGTACATGTTTAGAAAAGCACCGTCATAAAAATAGGAAAGAAACATCTGCGCGAACCGTTGTGGATGTGTTTATTTATCCAGTGCACTCTGTCGATGGGAAACCAGTCAATTGGACTGGGAATTTGCATTGAATGTCCATAGAATGCTGGTATTTTCAATAGTTTGGGCTTTGTCAATGAAGCATTCAAAGAATTCCTGGATTTGCCCATTAATCCTTTTTTTGCCAGTGAAACGCAACCGTGCGTGTCGATTACATGAGAAACAATGTTTTGCCCTCAAATTCACATTTTTGGTCGTGAAATTGGCACATAATCAGCGGTGAGACCCATTGGAGTAATTGCTGAAATATACTTGTTGATTTGCAACGAATGATCCTGTTTATTAAAGATAATGAGGATTTATTAGGAAAGAACTCGCGTGTGGCAAACTGCACTTTAGATTCGATTTGAGAGGACGCAAAATATCTACTTTGATGTTCAACTTCTAAGTTTTGACTGGAAATTCTTCTGGCTGGTTAAGAATGCACACTAGTGTATATCTGTATATTTATAACGTTATACGATGTCTTCTTTGCCCTCTTGGTTGCCAGTTCATCACTTGCTTCTGTTGCACTTTTGCATATGTCCACTCTATATTAGTTGTTTGTCTTTGATGGCTTCTGTTATGGAATGCATTATTCCCTTATGATTTCTTTCACTGTTCTCTCCTTCCGTTCGACGCCAAAAAGCATTTCGGTTGCTTTTAGGCGTTTTTCTACCGCTGCTATTGACCACACTCCGGATCCGCAGGTGATTATGCTTTCTACAATCGCATTGTCAATGAGTTTTTCTTTGGTGAACTGTTTTTTGGCTTCTTCTGTCCTATCATTTCTATAACGTCTTCGTCCACCAATAGAGTCGGTTCTGATTGCTCTTTTTGTAACTTTCTAATGCATCGTACGCTGCTTCTTGAATGCATTTCTTGATATCCCAAATCAAAATCAATTCCTGGGCTTCAGTCATTTATTGTCTATTTATCAATTAAAATACCTTTCGGTGTTTTCCACCATCATCAGTTTCTCTAAAATAACAGATAGTAAAAAAAAATGTTTTCATTAATTTAAAAAAACAATCACAGTTTGTCAACAGCTTCATCATATCACACACTAAAATACATCACAATTGCAACACTTTAAAACATTCTAAGATTAATTAGGCCTAACAGGTGATTGGTCAGGACAATCAATTTTGGGATGAGACTAGAATTCTTTGTTCAAATATTCAATTATTTTTACTTACATGTGTAGCGTTGTTGCTACTTTATACCACATAATATCAACATAGCAGAAAAAACTAAAAACACCTTAGCAAATGAATGTTTCACAAAATTTAAACCTAGGATTAACAAGTTAGACACACCTAATGTAATTTACAAA
>NW_026018715.1:12029640-12034559 GCF_020466585.1 Dendroctonus ponderosae
AAGAACACACCAGAAGCTTTGGATCCAAAATAAGTGATATTTTTGGTGCATTTTAAGCTGCTTTTGATCAATCACAATCTTTAACCTTCGATTTCTTCTTTATTATAGACTGAACCGCATTAAATATTCATTTCCAGGAACTTCTTAGGTCGGAAGCAATTCATTGAGCTCAAAAAAGGTGCATGTGAAATTTCGATTTTTGACTGGACATTTCAGAAGGGGTAGAGGTCGATTTTTCCGAAAAACATAAACTCTCCTAAAATGCTTCGAATTCTACATCATTTTCATCACAAGAAAGCGAGAAATGCAATGAGCTCATAGAAGAACACACCAGAAGCTTTGGATCTGAAATAAGTGATATTTTTGTTCCATTTTAAACTGTAAGCAAATTTCTTGATTGCGCACTTTGGGGGCGTTTTATGCTCTTACGTTTTATGGATGCAAACCATTAATCTTAAAAAAAAAACATGCTAAATATATCAAAGCATCAAAACAAAATCCAAGACAAAATCAGTGTCGTGCTGGAAGGACTTGGCCCAAGTTCTAAATCCAACACTTCAATGCGTTCAAATCGCAATCAAATGCTTTTTTTTTAGTGTTTTTCGCATCCGAATGCACAATTTTGAGCATTTTTCCAACTCGAGCTGTATCGTGATCAGAGCGAATCGAATAGGAAGATTCGATCCACTAAGAAATTTTTATTTAAAAATTTTATTTAATAAACCCCAACTTTTATCCCCTTCGACATTAATGTTTGCCTCAGTAAAGATGAACAAATAGTTCATTGTAGTACTTCAAGGGCAATCGGTAGATAAATCGATAACTAAGTAAACTCCGGTTTGTCGTGGAGTATTACGCAAAACCCCTACAAGAAATACTAATAAAATGCGATCTTTGTATGGGAAGTTGCCAGGGATCGTGATCTTTTATCCGTTTAAAGCCGGAAGCTGAATTGAAGATAACAAGTTTGCTCACGAAATTTTAAAAATAACTGGTACTGTAAAGTAGAGGACTTTTAATGCAACTCTCACAAAATTTATGAAATATATATAGTAATATTGTCAATGTTGGGGCTGAAAGGTCATAGTCAAGTACTTTAGGGAGATTAACATGCATTGAATTATCAGATTAAACAAATGTATTTGTTTACAATTTTCAACAATGGTTCACAGAATACCGGTACGCTTCTGCCGATGGCCCGAGCTTTCAAGAGGCAAAGAAGTTCACATTTTGGCAATGCTTCAATGATTGATCCTGATATTTTTTGTTTTTTGATCACATAAATTCATATAATTTATATCGGCAACATCGGTTGGGTGCATCCTTCAGTAATGAATGAGATGGATCAGGGGAGCACGTTCTTTTGACCGTTGGGGCAGGTTAAGAACTACGTGGGGGGAGGGACACTCCCTGCCTATTGCATCCCCAACTTTCCCTCATGTGGGCTTCAGAGCGACCTCTCGTGCATCGGGCGGCCACTATTGTTATCCACATTGATTGCATGTTGTTTGTCTGCAATTCGCTAAAATCAATGACAAGTGCAAAGATTTTCAGCGAAACATCCAGTTTACTATTCATAAAACGTTGTGCCACTGCACCGAAAATACGCCCGCTTTTTACGATGTCGCTCGAGGTTTGCTTACTTTACACTGCTGTTTTGCCACTTTGTGTAAACGTTTTGCAACCGACCCGATTATTGCTCTGCTTTCGCAAAGTGGCATTGATTTTGCTTTAGTTGGTGTACTGGAAAATTTTTCGAGATTTTCTACAGTTTTTATTGTTTGCCGGTGCATTTTTAGTAGATGACGAACAAATCGCCCACGCCCATGTCTGGCGTTTGTATACCAAAACCAATTTGTATGTTGTCGGCCCGAAAGAAAACGGATGTTTGTGTTCCATGCGTTATCCCGTCAAAGATGTATTGTTTAGAAATGCATTGGGACGCTTTTTGGGCTTGGTTGTAGGGAAATGATTTAAATTTGTTCCAAAGTCATCAAATAATGTATAAGGGATCTTCAATTTACCACTAAAGAGTGAAGTGCTAGAGATTCTGGTATAGCCAAACATATCTGAACCATTCAATCTCCCAATGAGTTCTGTGCGGTTGAGGCGGATTCAGACCGAGTTTTTACAGATTTCCTTTCATTTTCCTTGCTTAGAAAATAGGTTAATTTGCACTTTTTAGACATCTTTTGAGAAAAATTGCAGAATCGCTATCGAAAACTTCAGCAAAATTTTAATTAACTTCCTTACAAACTTCAATTGTCTCTTAGTCAGGTTGAGCATATGGGTATCGTGCTGTTGGATACAGAAGAAATCTTAAAATCCAGATGTTTACTAACCAAGTCAATTATGGCTTAAAATGACGCAATTTATCACACTTGCCCTTTTTTCTTTAATAATTGATAACTTTCAATAGTAGACACTTCAAAGTCTCACTATCCATAGAGTGTTTAAGCTATAGAAATTTTATTGAAATTGCATAAAATCCGAATGTTTTCTAACCAAGTCAATTCTGTCGTAAATCACCACTTTGATATGATAACTTTTCATTGACATCAAGGAGCAACTTGAAATTTGTACGATCTAGAGAAGAAACTTTTGGTTTTGGTTTGGAAAAGTTTTGGTAATTTAATTGATATCGCGCAAGATCCGGATGTTTGCTAACAAAGTCACTTCTGTCGTAAAAACACCAATTTTACACATTTACATTTTTTCGTTAAACACTGAACTTTCAATCGAGATCAAGTAGAAACTTGCAACTTGTACGATCTGTAGGAGAGACTTCAATCTTTATGCCTGGAAATTTCATTAGAATCGCACACATTTCGGATGTTTGCTATTCAATCCAATTTTCGCGTAAAATTACCAATTTCACACACTTACACGCTTTTTTTTTAAATCACAATTTTCAATTGAGACTAAGTAAAAACTTGAAATTCGTACAATCTATAGAAGAGACTTGAATATTTAAATCTTGAAAATTTGATTAAAATCGCACATATTTTAGATGTTTTCTAGCCAAGCCAATTCTGGCCAAAAATCACCAATTTCAAACACTTACAGGCTTGTGTTTAAAAAAACGACAACTTGCAATTGAGACCAAGTAGAAACTTGAAATTATTACCATCTATAGAAGAGACTTGAATCTTTAAGTCCTGAAAATTTCATTAAAATCGCACACAYTTCGGATGTTTGCTATTCAAGTCAATTTTCGCGTGAAAGTACCAATCTTACACACTTACACGCTTTGTTTTAAAAAATTACAACTTTCAATTGAGACTAAGTAGACCCTTGAAATTCTTACAATCTATAGAAGAGACTTGAATATTTAAGTCTTAAAACTTTCATTAAAATCGCCCATATTTCGGATGTTTCCTAGTCAAGCCAATTCTGGCCGAAAATCACCAATTTCAAACACTTACACGCTTTAAAAAAAACGACAACTTGCAATTTAAACCAAGTAGAAACTTGAAATTATTACCATCTATAGAAGGGACTTGAATCTTTAAGTCCTGGAAATTTCATTAAAATCGCACACATTTCGAATGTTTGCTATTCAAGTCAATTTTCGCGTGAAAGTACCAATCTTATACACTTACACGCTTTGTTTTAAAAAATTACAACTTTCAATTGAGACTAAGTATAAACGTGAAATTCTTATAACCTATAGAAGAGACTTGAATATTTAAGTCTTGAAAATGTCCCAGTCACGCCAATTCTGGCCGAAAATCACCAATTTTAAACACGCTTTTATATAAAGAAACGACAACTTGAAATTGAGACCAAGTAGAAACTTGAAATTATTACCATCTATAGAAGAGACGTGAACTTTAAGTCCTGGAAATTTCATTAAAATCCCACACATTTCGGATTTTTGCTATTCAAGCCAATTTTCGCGTAAAATTACCAATTTCAGACACCTACACGCTATGTTTTAAAAAATTACAACTTTCAATAGAGACTAAGTAGAAACTTGAAATTATCAAAATCTATAGAAGAGACTTGAATCTTTAAGTCCTGGAAATTTCATTAAAATCGCACATATTTTTAGGATGTTTGCTATTCAAGTCAATTTTCGCGTAAAAGTACCAGTTTCACACTCTTACACGCTTTCGTTTAAAAAATGACAACTTAGAGTCAAGATCAAGTGGTAACTTGAAATTCTCAGCATCCGTAGAAGAGACTTGAACCTTTACGGCCTGCAAATTTTATTGAAATCGCACCAAATCCGAATGTTTGCTAACCGAGTCAATTCGGCCTTAAATTAACTGTTTTAAAACGTGCACAAAAGCCAACATATTGGCCTAGGGAATAATGTAATAAAAAATAATTTGAATAGAAGAATTCAGTGAATGCAGTCTGAACCATTCAGTCCCTTGATGATAAACACCAAGTGAAATTAAACAGTGTCACGCTAAACTCTAATAATTCAGCGAAACTCGAAAAACTCTTCCATCGTCGTTTGAATGACTTGATCCACATTCGTTGCAAAGGTTTTTTTGCAAAACACTAGTTTTACCTCCAGTGGACCATTGTGGAACAAACCGATAGAAACTGGGTCACTGTGTTCAAAACCTCCAACTTTACCTGCTTGAATTGCAGTTTCCATACTTAAGCAAACAAATGAGGCAAACCTCAATGTTGATGTTTATCAGCGCCAGTAACCGAAATTCAATATTGACACTGAACCGTTCAAGGATGAGCATGGAAGGTTTAAAATGGGCCACAAATTAAAGTCGACCAAGCGTAAAACAGAATTTTCATATTAATTGAAAAACATTTTCCGCACGTAGCGAGGCGCATTTTCGATACGTGTTTACGTCGACTTGCGAAGGACATGTCCCGTTGATGAGACGCTGCATTCACAAAACCTGTCGAGACATGCCGGCTTAATTATATCGGTTAGATGCACCTTT
>NW_026018715.1:12035558-12038037 GCF_020466585.1 Dendroctonus ponderosae
GTGAATTCTCGCTTAAAACGACCGATTTCACAAACTTAGACGCTTACTTTTAAAAAATTATAACTTACAACTGAAATCGAGTAGAAACTTGAAATCTTCACCATCCGCACAAGACATTTGATGTCTGAAAATTTTATTGAAATTGCTCCAAATTCAGATGTTTGCTAAACAAGTTAATTATGACTTAAAAGGAACAATTTGTCACTTTTCTTTGAAAAATTACAACTTTCAATAGGGGTCAAGTAGACACTTGAAATTCCCCGAATCCATAGAACATATTGGAAAGTTTTAGTGCCGGCAATTTCATTAAAATCCCACCAAAACCAGACGTGTGTTGACTAAGTCAATTCTCGCTTGAAACGACCGATTTCACAAACTTAGACGCTTACCTTTAAAAAATTATAACTTTCAACTGAGATCGAGTAGAAACTTGAAATTTTCACCATCCGCACCAGACATTTGAGTTTTTAAACTCTGAAAATTTTATGGAAATTGCTCAAAATTGAGATGTTTGCTAAACAAGTTAATTATGACTTAAAAGGACCAATTTCACACTTTTCTTTAAAAAATTATAACTTTCAATAGGGGTCAAGTAGACACTTGAAATTCCCCGCATCCATAGAACATATTGGAATGTTTTAGTGCCGGAAATTCCATTAAAATCACACCAAAACCGGAGGTTTGCTAACTAAGTCAATTTTCGCTTAAAAGGACCGACCTCACAAACGTAGACGCTTACCTTGAAAAAACTATAACTTTCAACTGAGATCAAGTAGAAACTTGAAATTCTCACAGTCCATAGAATAGATTTGAATCTTTAAGCCTGGAAAATATACTTAAATCGCAAAAAATCGGCTTGTTGAATGCAAAATTAATTACGGCTTAAAATCACCAATTTCTCACACTTACACGCTTACCTTTCAAAAATTATAACTTTCAATTGAGATCAAGTAGAAACGTGAAATTTCCACTCTGGATAGACGAGATTTGAATCTTTCTGTCCTGGAAATTTCATTGAAATCGCCCGAAACCCGCGATATTCGCCTTTGCAATAATGGAATAGAATAGAATAATGCAATGAAAGAACTTATCATTCTGTTGACAGACGATATATTCTCAGACCCTTCCAGTTGAGTCCTGAATATCCAAAATATTCGCTATAGAAACAACATTATTTAGTACAAAGGGTGTGTCTAATGCATTTAATTCCAATTGCTATTATTAGTCACTCACTTTCATCGTTGATTGTTTTCCGATTCCGAATCTAATCTCGCTACTGATCCGATAAATTCGTTCGTAATTATGTTTCGCAAAAATGCCATTAGGCAATGTTATATCCGACCCAGATTCTGCTAATGTGGGCGGTGTATCATTCTACATGGTTCCACCAGGGAATTACGCAAGCGAACTGATTTTATTTTCTAATGAAAACAACCAAATTTTCATTAAAACCCCTGTGTCTTCTTTTTCTGTGTGACTGTTACAAAGGAACTACATAAACACCCTAGTGAATAATGTGCATATCGTTCCGAGAAGAAGTGATTAATAACATGGCGAAGCATTGCGAGATAAGCAGATATAAAGTCTTCTTTTAAACCCGATGATTATAATTAAGCGAGCATTCTCTTCTTACTTTTACTTATGGGGCTCATAAAGCCGTTCTTCAAAGAACAATAAAACAGTCCCATTATACACATCAGAAAGTAGTAAGTTAATGCCACCTAGCGTGGATAATTATAGCCTTAGTTTTAAGCGGCTTAGTAATTGCTACTATTTTGCATAAATGGCTCTTAACAAAGGAGATGAAAAAAAAACGCCAAGAGTTAGAAATAATTTTACCAGAAGCTTTTTCAAAGTCCACTCACTTAACTTAATGATTTTTTTTGCTCTGAAACTACCAAATTTCTTCAGAAGACATCCATTATGGAAAACTCGGCAACCATGTTGTTAACACTTGGAAAGCGGCTTTTCCGTTGTGGGGGCGGCAATTTACAAGGGGCGGAATGACGACTGGCTTTATGTTGTGGCGGTTAGACTGCCTTTGTTTGGTCACGTCGCATTTTCAAAGCGCCATCAAGGAAAAGAGCGAAAATCTCCTTCCTCCACGATAGAGCGCACTCAATACCTGCACATTTCATCGACGCTATTCAGGAAATGAGTTGAAAGCTTCGAAGATTTTCGCGTTTTCTGGTGCCAATTCAGCCGCACACTATCAAGAAAGGTGGAGTAGTGATTAGGTCTGGGTAACTCAGTTAATTTTTTGGAGCTGGCGCAGAGCTGCGCAATTGACTTGGTGCGTCAACTCAACACACCGGCGCTGGGAAAAAGTTATTGAAATCATGAGTTAAAGAATTTCAGACTTCGAAAAGCTTTAATCCACTTCCAATTAATTCCTGGGTTTCAGTCATTTATTGTCTTTATTTATCAATTAAAATACGTTTCGGTGTATTTTTCCACCATCATCAGTTTTTACGTGTAG
>NW_026018715.1:12039036-12042294 GCF_020466585.1 Dendroctonus ponderosae
CCAGTTTTTTCTTGAGCTCAAACTTTTGAAAAACTTCACATCTGGGGACAGTTTGAAGGGAAGCTACATATCTATCGCTGTATCGATTTTCTTCAACAGAGAACATCTGTGAAGAAATGAGGCAAATTCTGAATCTTCATTCGCAGATTCATTAGTGATGACTAAGTGACTTTTCGTTTGAAAATCTGGAGTATTTTTTCACTTTTTATCTGCACCTCAGACAGGGGATTTGTTTTCTTTTACTTGGGAATTTGCCTTCATCCATCACATACAGTATGTGTGGATGAACGCGAGTGAAACTAACCGCAATAGTCGATTGCTGACGCCAAACTGGCTTCAGTTTAGTTTGATAGAAACAAGCACTGCCACCATGCAAATAAGAGCCTTTAAAGGTTTTGTCCAGTTTTTTCTTGAGCTCTAACTTTTGAAAAACTTCACATCTGGGGACAGTTTGAAGGGAAGCTACATATCTATCACTGTATCGATTTTCTTCAACAGAGAACACCTGTGAAGAAATGGGGCCAATTCTGAATATTCATTCGCAGATTCATTAGTGATGTCTAATTCACTTTTCGTTTGAAAATCTGGAGTATTTTTTCACTTTTTATCTGCACCTGCGACAGGGGATTTGTTTTCTTTCACTTGGGAATTTGCCTTTGCCCATCCAACACATACAGTATGTGTGGATGAACGCAAGTGAAACTAACGGCAATAGTCGATTGCTGACGCCAAACTGGCTTCAGTTTAGTTTGATAGAAACAAGCACTACCACCATGCAAATAAGAGCCTTTAAAGGTTTTGTCCAGTTTTTTCTTGAGCTCAAACTTTTGAAAAACTTCACATCTGCGGACAGTTTGAAGGGAAGCTACATATCTATCGCTGTATCGATTTTCTTCAACAGAGAACATCTGTGAAGAAATGAGGCCAATTCTGAATCTTCATTCGCAGATTCATTAGTGATGGCTAATTCATTTTTCGTTTGAAAATCTGGAGTATTTTTTCACTTTTTATCTGCACCTGAGACACGGGATTTGTTTTCTTTGACTTACTCTTTGAGATAAAAAGTGAAGAAATAACATAATAACAAAAACAAAACAAAAAATAATAACAAAAACATAATAAATCTGCGAATGAAGATGTTGCAACGCAAAAATCTGCTGATGGAAAACCACGGAACCAATTAAAAATGGAGGCAGAAATGCTTGAAGATGTCCCGGTCCCTCCAAATTCATAGTTTTACGATTCGTTAGGATATAAAAATCATAAGTTTTCCTGAATCGCCATGTGAGCAGCGCTGAACCAATATTGCCAAGGGACGGAACAGAAGAAGGAGCAATGAATGAAAGAACGACAAAAATTGAAAGTCGTCAAGTCCTCCACCTCCTTTTTCATGGAAAGAGACGAGGAGGACAATGCTTGAATCCAGCATTATCCCTACAGAAAAACCAGTAAAGAAAATTGCGGATTTGCATGTGGAAGAAACAAAATCAAGACCCCCGGACGGGCAGAGCCGATGGATTTCGAACCATTTTTTGTGCGTCGTGGATTTCACTTTTGCAGCAAAAGCGGGATCCATCGACCTTCGTCCTTGGCTCGGCACAGTCCGCAGTGGTGGCGGTATTATCGACTGGGGGGCGGCCGCTCTCCCATCCCCCACACGATCCGTCTAGACAACCCCGCGCACAAAGGTGCCGCTAGACGGACCGGGGGAGAGTATTGCACTCTATATGTATGTATGCGTATTTCGGATTGAAGCTGGAATCGACGCTCTGGATTAATGGAGCCACTCGCGAGTGGACGCTTTGATGAACCCGTTTTGTTATTGCATGTCTGCCGGCTTATTTTCAAATCAATTCGGATGTACCGGTCATGGTTTGATGGTGTTTTCCTGTTGGTTTCAGATCTCAGCTACGCCTCCGCCAGCTTCAAACGTCCTGCCAGTATCACGAAAGACATGCGGCCGCCGGCCGTGCGGTCCCCCAGGTAACCGTGCCGAGATCCGCCCATGACCGCCGTGCACCGCGTTGTTGCCGCTTCCAGGCCCATGGACGTGAAACACGACTTGGTTTACCGTCCCGACGGTACGGCGCAGGTTGTGAGCGAGGAGAACGTTCTCCTCATCAAAACCGAACCGTTGGTTGCTGGTTCTGCCAACTCTGTTGTCATCCAACCCGTAAGTGCAGCACCTTTCGACCCCTTCTAGTCCCAACTCATGCTGGTCTCGTGCGTTTCTGTTGCAGAACGGTCTGGTGTCGGTGGCAGCTTCAACCGGCTCAGTACTGACTCAGCAACAGGCCAACGGTTTGAACAACGGCCCATTCAGTGGCTTGGGCGCCAATTCCGGATCGCCAGCATCTTCAAAGGCGCGACGTCCAGTGGCGCCCGACAACGACTGGTTGAGTTCCCCAAGTCCCAGTGGCGGCGCCCCCTCACTCACTCCCTCACCCGGCCCTCCTTCCCACGCGTTCACCGTCATCAGCAACGGATACTCCTCACCTCTGTCCAGTGGAAGCTACGATCCGTATAGTCCGAATGGAAAAATAGGTAAGTGCGACTATTTTTGTTCGGATGTGCAGGCATCCGATCAGCAGCCAGTATGGTACTTGACGACTTTTCATATTCTTGTTCTTTGAGTGCCGTCTTACTTTATCTGCTGCTACTCTGGAAAGTTCTCCTTCTAAGCACCTCCCACCGCTGTCCTCTCAATGCACCCATGCAGCCTCATATATCGGGTATATATTTATACAATATTGGCAGAGCATTTTTATATTGGGTCAATATTGTCAACTATTAGCCATATATAAATATATAAATAATCTTTATTTCCTACAGAAAAACGCTATCGACCCAATCGGTCTTTCTGCCCTTGTTTAGTACATATGTGTCTTAGCCTAGCTTATTCTAAAATTAATTCCTATTCCTAACACTAGTATAAATTAGTCAGTTATACAAAAAAAATAAAAATTCTTGGCTTACAAAACAAAAAGATCTTAGTCCTTAGTTCAGTTGCGTTTGTAGGTGTTCTAGTAAAGTATCTGTTGGGGAACGAAAACGGGAGTGTTTTGTCGGTCTTGTGAGGCAAAGGGGATTCAGTATGGTCCAGTTGTGGGGGTTGTTTGTCCATTTTGTCTGTAAGTTTATTAGTCTTTCCGAAATTTTTGTCATGTTTGTGCGTTCGTATAGTAGTTGGTTGGAAGGGTTGTGCAGGGGGTTTTGGGGGTGTCTTATTCGTGTTATTAGTCTTAGTGCAATTTGTTC
>NW_026018715.1:12043293-12046734 GCF_020466585.1 Dendroctonus ponderosae
TTCTTTTTCTGTAAAAATACATGTACTTGTAGAACATATACAAAGTCTGAATATTGTAGCACAATGTAATATCAATTTCAGGTCATCGTGATCGAAAAAAATTGATGTATATAAAAAGGCAACTTGAGAAAGAAGCTATTGCTAAAAAGCATAAACCCAATTTTCGCAATTGTGAAAACACTAATTCTGAAAGCTATGGGTTAGAACTTCAGAGTGATGAAGCTTCTAATGATGCCTTATATGTTAACCGACTTAGATATCAGAAAATATATCGGATTTTCCCTGACTAGTGCTGGAGATAGAGAGAGTGGAAGAAAGTCCAGGCCGGCGAGTTTTTTTTTTGTTTAATAATGGTTTCATACAAGTAGACAAAAAGCCATTATTTGTGTTGCAATTTTAGTAAAATCTAACTGAGTTTATTTTATTTCTAGGAACCGATATCAGGACAAAAATAAGATGTGCGTATGATAAAAAATGTTTGTTATTTAATTAATATATGTGGGTATTGTTCAATTAATATGTGCATTATTTAATATTCTGATTCCTCACAAAAAAATAATTGAAAATAATATGTCATTGTTAGGGTTGAATATTAATTTAAAATCTCTTTTGCAGTCATACAATATCTTAATATTCATTTAAATTTGAAGAGAAAATGTTAGTCGGAGAATCGATCCAAACTCCAGAGGTTTGTCCGCCAATATTGAGATGTGAATGTATATATTTATTTTTAATTAAAATCGGATAATAAGAACTTGTTATGAGTTTTTAAAACTTGTATACACGTGAATGTAAGTTTTAAAAACTCACAACATGTTCTTATATCCGATTTTAATTAAAAAGAAATATATATATTCACCTTTCAATATTGGCGCAATAATTATTAACAATATTGAGCCATCCAGTATGTTGCAAATAGCCAATATTGTACGAATATATTTTGCTACCTGGGTATTGTAATTTTGTTGCATTTATGGAGTTGATTGCTTCACATTCTTTACCCATTTCTTGAAGTACTTCCAAGTTTGTTCTTCTTTCTGTCTGATGATATTTTAAGTATCCTACTCTAACACCACATTTCAAAGAGGATTGTCTTCAATCTCTGAAACGCTTTTCTTGCTGTTTCCATTCTTCCTCGTTCTCTTTTCTGTTGTTTGGTCGTTGTTTTCTGTAATCCAGGTGGCCAGGTCTTTGTTTTTTTCTCCTATCAGCATAAGTTATCCCTTTGTTAAAACAGTCATGCTATCTCTTCGTACTGTTCCTTTAGTCATTTTCTCTTTTGCTTGTTTAACTTCATGCTTTAAGTGTTTGTCTATCTCTCATTTTGAATCATCCTTGTTTTTAGATTGTCGCCTTCCATCCATTAACTTACATACATACAATTCATCAGACATCCGAAATTACCTTGGGCGAAAATAAAAATAATTCGGAAACATGTATTTTTAGTCGAGAATATCGGGCAGATATCATTTCGTCTCTCGTTCGCTAACGATGTGTCGTCGAAAAAAATACGGTCGATAAACAACAGAGATGCGGGGCGCTAATGACAGGAAAAAAGTAAAAATTCCTCCCAAATAAATTTGGTGGAAAAAAGCCTTATTTATAGACCACTCGCCCTGTCAAACGCGAATAAACATTGTTAATTTCGACGGTGCAAGCAATTTGGACGCCGCATGAAAGATGTACCGAAAACAAGCTGGAATTAAGGCAAAAATCCAAGGCGTTTTGCAATATTTTGACAGGATCTAATTGATATTTCGAAATGGAAAATTCGTGGAATAAGCGATCAATTTTCCAGTAGGACTTGGCGCGAGAACCTTCCAAGTGTTTCACCATTTAACTTAAATGAAGTGTCAGTAGAAAAAACTTTTCAATTTTAATCGAAAGAACAGTGTTTCCATTGTTCCAACAATTGAAGCTGATTATGTAAGAACAAGCAAATGAACTGATAAAAAATCAGAAAAAACTCAAGTTCTAAACTGAAAAGGATCGTCAATTATCCATTGGAACCGTCGATGTTTCGGAACGAAAAATTATTAATTACCTCACATAGTAGACAGTCGACGAATAAATCAAAATCTAACGCGAAGCTAATTCAAGGCAAGAATTACAGAAAAACGTTCCTCGCGGCCGCTTTTTTTCACCAAGACCGCAATTTGTACACTGTCACTTTCAATGACAAGCAATAAATATGATTTTCTTTCGAGCATGAGAAATAAACATCGGGATTTGTAGAAGAACATTAACATAATTTTTGTGAACGCGCTTTAACTGATGTTTCTCTGAAAGATTGCAGTCGAAGAAAACGGGACGCGTTTTATAGAAATAGATCGGATTCAAAAAAAAAGTTTCAGGTTGCGATTATTCGCTTTTTCTTTAGTCTTTTGATGCTCTGATGATTTTTCTTCGCTGCCTGTTCTGATGCTAATTCATCCAGTGATATTATAATCGTCTGAGTTGAACTTGTCTTTTCTTTCTTTGTAATAATTTAGTTTTCAGGTTTTGCAAATACTTGCTGTGTCATTCTTCTATTTCCTCATGCTCAAGTCCTGCAGAAGGTTTTGTTGAATTTTTCATTTAAGCAGTCAAATTTGCTTTGCTTGTTTGGAGGAAACGAACGAGGAAAGATGAGGGAAGAAACAGCTATAAACTGCAACTTTAATTTGGTAAAACACTTCTTCCGCATGCGTAAGGACATATTACATCACATGATGATAAAAAGACGAGAGTTGAAGAAAAATCTTCAAGAATTTTCAATTCAGGATTTAGTTGTTGCCAAATTCGTAAATTAAATGGATCGTAAAAATAAATGATTTGCATCATTTGTTGGTCAAATAGACAATTTATACAAATTTGCATTTTGAGTATATTTTTTGATTTTGATGGAAAAGAGGCAAGGGTGTACGTTTTTTTTTAAATGTGTTTTATTCTGTGCAAAATTCGATAAGTGCAAATCTGGTTTTGAAAAATTCATGATAAAAAAGCATTTGGTTTTTGCCTCATCCTAAGAGAATCGTTAGAGTGACAGAGCTCTGGTTGTTACTTCTGGATAGAGCGGTAAAGAGCGCCCTTTTCGATATAAAACATCATTTTACAAAATTTTTTCAGGAAATGTCAGGAAACAAAAGTAATCCATTTTTTCACAACCGCGGTTAAATTTTTTCCCATACTGAGAGAATCGTTAGAGTAACAGAGCGCCCATTGCGGCTGCTGGATAGAGCGATAAAGAGCGTCTTTTTTAATATCAAACATTATTATACAAAAATTTTTAGTTATCTCAGGAAATGCCAGAATGCAAGAGTGGTCCATTTTTTCGAAACCGCGGTTAAAATTTGCCTCATACTGAGAGAATCGTTAGAGTAACAGACCTCTGAATGAGACTGCTGGATAGAGCGATAAAAACCGGCCTTTTTGATATAAAACATTATTTTACAAAAAAAT
>NW_026018715.1:12047733-12078875 GCF_020466585.1 Dendroctonus ponderosae
TGCAAAAGTGGTCCATTTTTCCAAAACCGCGGTTAAATTTTGGCTTATACTTATTTTTTTTTTGTGCAATTATTAATTCATTTTTCGCCACTTTCGTGATATATTCTTCTACTGTTCACTTCCTTTTTAGATTTCACCCTTTACATCAACGCAAATGAACTCAGAAGGAATAATTGCGTAACTGTCGATGAATGAACGTTACGAAGTGGGCGTAACACTGGCATGTTGTATGCATCTTTATCGTTCCCTCAGTTGACAATTTGTTGATAAAAATTACAGCAAAACTACTCTGGTAGGAGGAAATACAGCGAAAAAACATTAGCAAGTGCGAAAACGCGACCATACACAGTTGAAACGCTGATAATTGTTCGCGGATCGCTAAATTTGAGCCACCGCGTACAAGAATAGATAAACTGCGCCGCATTTTTATTAATAGAAGCGAAATAATTTTGCGGTTGATAAACCTTCCAAGTTCAAGGTCGTGTTTTCGTGATTAAATCGGCATCTGGATTTTGGCACCGAATTCACGCTACTGGAATTAATTTGCGACCGAACGACCTTGGGACTGTGCAAACAAACAGCTCTTGATTACTTGTTTAATAATGTGTTACTTTACGCACGGTTTGGTCGCTGGCGGAAGTGCATGCAGAAAAACGGTGGGTTGCTATCTTTTGGTGCAACATCACCGCAAGGAAACTCATAGGTTTCGTTTTTAATGCCAATGACTCTTCAAATGACTTATTTGCAAGCTTTGGAGACGTTCTTTGGACGCATTATCTATCATTCCAAGGAAACTATGAGCTTATTTTCAGTGCTAATGACTCTTCAAAAGCTGCTCGCTTCACATAGTCGGATGGGGGTTTGTCATTCTGCCAGGAAAGTGCAAAGTTTAGAATTAATTTTCCGCTCAAGCAAATAGCCGTCAACCAATGAAATCGTGACTGGAAAAAATGGTTTATTGTTTAGTGATGTTATCAGCGTCCAGGCCCCGCCCACACGAGCGATTAAATTCGCGCAACCACTTACGGTATTTGCAATTCCAGAAATTTTCCATTGACGTCAGCGCCGGAAATTTTGACCTTTGCGTTCAACGAATAAAATGTTGTGTAGGTTATGCTTTAATCAGCCGCCCGGGCTATTAACCTATTGAGCGTGTTTGCGTTCCATTTTTTTGCCCGATAAGTTTATTTATTGGTGGCATTGTTTGCCAAAACGCCAGCCAAATAGTCAACAAGTTCACCAGGTGGAATTATCGTTTTTTCCAGAATTAATTGCGTGCTATCTACTAATCTGTCTGAGTGTGCATAAAGTTCATAAACCCGACGTAGACTGTGAAATACCATCGGAAAAATGCATAAAGTGGTGTTTGGTGGCGTGTGCGGCATAAACCCCGCATGGGCTGGCAAAAGGTCGGGCCTCATTATTATCCAGCCCATAAATTGAATCCGGGGCTCTTTTCACACCATTAGCCCGAAGAGCACGAATTTCTAAAGCAAACCCTGCAGCTGGCTTTCAGTAACGGAATTAGGAAGATTTCATCAGCAAATTGATCACCGTTGGCCTACCGGACTGGCATGAAATGATGCGGTGGGGAAACTTTCAGTGGAAACGCAGAAGTTTTACTGCAGAAAAATGTGTGCCAATTTCGCCCTAACCGTCGGGACCAAAATGAGAGCTAAACCTAATCAATCTTGCTATTTACGCACCAGCCTCTTTAAGAGGCATTTTCTCAATAACTGGATCAGATATTACGTAAAGACAACCTCGCATTCAATCCTGTCTGAATTTGGGCTCAAATCGTTCCTTCGGAAATAAATCCTGAACTTTGAACAGTTTTTAACTAAACGCCGTTCCAGCACTAAAGTTTTGAAAACGCAATTTCACAATCACCAGACGAAGTTTAAAGCTGTTCTCTATACGAGCATCGATCAGAAAGTGTGTCAATTTCAGGTAAATATGACTTGGAAACATTTTGGTCAACGCTTTGCTATGATCTTATAACATCGATGGTAGCCATCGATGTTGACATCGATGTTAGTGAAACATCGATGTTTGACAACATCGGTGTTCTGATAGTTTGCCCTTGCATACAAATTTCAAATTGATTAACTTAAACTTAAATAATTTTATTTTACTACTACTATGACAATAAATAATCGACTAAATTTATTCAACTTATGGTTGTCACATTTTTCGGTCAACTGACTGCAAAAAGAGGCTTTTTTCGGGTGCAGCTGGAAATGGGCCGCTATGCCGCGGTATCGTTTGTATCGACACTATCAAAAATTTCGCAGAAAATGTTTCTATCTAGTTTCAACATCAAATGTCGGATCTTCTCATTTCAGGATCTAACATCGATGTTTTATCGATGTCCCAAATTTCCAACATCGATGATAAAAATATGGAACATCGAACGAATTACAACGATGTTTGCGAAACATCGATTTTTTTTTCAAAATTTTCGCACTTTTTGCAATTTCTGCACCGCATTCTTTAATAGGTCATTTCTCAAGAACTGGATTAATATCAAATTGCTCTCTTTCTGTAAACACAGTAATTGGTTTCTTCTGAATTAAATCCTCAACGTTGCATGTTTTTTGACTAAGCGCCGTGTCTGCACCAAGGTCTTCAATATAACATTTCTCATTAACTAAGCCAAATATCAAGTCGCTCGCATCGGCAGGTCTTTAGAGGAAGCTTCGTTTTCATTTCGGAGCGACTTTCAGCTGAATTTCGGGAAACATTTTTTCGCATTTAATTCTGATGCTTTGCACTCTGCGCTATTTCTGCATCGACGTTTTCAAGAGGTTATTTCTCGACAACTGGACCATGTATCTAGTTGCTGTTCTAACAGCTTTTAAAGGAACCTTCGGGTTGATTCTCCTGGGAATTTGAGATGAATAGTTTGATCACTTTCTTTGTAACGAAATCATGACTTAGGGACTTTTTTTTAATAAAACGCCGTTTTTGCACTTCAATTTCAATAGGCAATTTCTCAATAATCGCCCAAGTTAGCAAGCTACTTTCCCCAACAGCCTTTAGTGGAAGCTTCACTTTCATTGCTGGGCAAACTTGAGCTGAATACATTGATTAGTTTTTTTGGATTTAATTCCGGCTCCATTTTTACCTTGCACTATTTCCGCACCGCAGTCTTCAAGAACTAATTTCTCAATAACTGGATCATGAGTAAAGATGCTCTCTTGAACAGCCTTTAAATGAAGTTTCCGTTTGATTCTCGTATGAATTTGAGATAAATAGTTTGATCAGCTTCTTCGGATTTAATTCCGGAACTTTGCAGTGTTTTTTTATCATGCACTATTTCTGCTGCGCAGTCTTCAAGAGGTCATTTCTCAATAACTGGATGATGTTTTTGGCTGCTCTCTTCAACAACCAAAAAAAAGAAAGCTTCGAATTTATTCTGGTGTAAATTTAAGCTGAATAGTTGGATCTGTATCTGGAGAATGGAATCATAAAGCTTGAATTTTTTTGTCTGAACGCCACTTTTGCACGACAGACTTCAAGAAACAATTTCTCAATAACCACCCAAGATATTAGCTGCTTTCTTCAACAGGCTCTAACTGAACATTCACTTTCATTGCTGTGTGAAGTTGAGCTGCATACATTGATTAGTTTTTTCAGTTCAACGTCAGTCTTCAAGAGGTCATTTATCAATAACTGGATGATGCTTTTTGTTGCTCTCTTCATCAACGTTTAATGAAAGTTTCGGCTTGATCTGGTGTAAATTTATGCGGAATAGTTGAATATTTTGTCTAAACGACATTTCTAGAAAATAATCTTCAAGAAGCAACGTCTCAATAACCGATCAGCTCTCAAGCTGCTTTCTTCAACAGCTGTTAACGCAAGTTTTACTTTCAATGCCTCGAAAAGTGAAGTTGAGTCCATAATTTTTTTTTCCGATTTAACTCCGGAATTTCGGATTTTTTTCATAACCATCGCAGGACGCTTCACTTAATTTTTTGAGTGAGCAAGAACGAAATCGTTCAAGCGCTTTCTTCACAATTTATTAGGAAACTTTGCACATATTTTTAGTACATTCTACCAGAAGAACTTCGAGCTGCCCTCTTCAACAATCTAAAAGAATCTTCACTTTCCATCTGTTCTGCTGAGAATCTGATGTGAATCCATCTGTCCTACATCCCTTACTCCTCAGTCTACATACCTTACGAACATCTTTGGCCTTCAAGCTCAGAGACTTTTCAGAATCCACATCTACATCCTCAATCCATACCTGTAAATTCCCCGTGGATAATCCCGGCAAATTAATGAAGGGTTTGCATGCTGCTGACCCTGTTTTTAATTCGGGTCTTAATCCGATCGGGCGGAAAAAGCGAAATTTGCATAATTTGTCGGCAAGCAAGTCATACCTTGGTTCCCCCACACAGTACGGTGTGCGTGGTAAATCATATTTTGTCATAACTTGTTTTGGTGTCGTCGTAATCGGATTTAATGGGTCACAACACTTAATCAGATTACTGCGAAATGTTGCGCTTCCAGACGTGATAATCCCGTCTAGATTTGGGTTTAGGATGGATTTTGGCTTGCTTCCTTCTCAGTTTCCAATACCCAACCAACTTTTTTGTTTTGATTAAAGCCTGTTCTTCAATGTATTCAGGTTCTTTTATATCTCCAATCTAAGCCAACTACTCCGAGTGGTCACAATTCTTTTGACGCTAGAAATTATGCAACAGGTCATGGCTATATATTCGTCGCGCACCTTCAGCACCACTACGGTTCTTCCACGGATAATGATGGTACTGGAGGTGGCAACATTGTATACCGCAGTTTTTGTATCGTTTGTCCTTGACTTGGCTAAGTGCAACTTCACTTGGTTAGCCGAGCCTGCATTGGTGAATCACTGGCGCGTATCGATATTGTTTATTACAAAATTGTTGCTATTCCGAACAAGGTTTTTTGGTCACCGCGATGGGCAACGCTCATGCGACAATACCAAAGCTTTAATTCATCCGAAATGGGTCAAGAGGAAGGAGGACTAATTTATTGATTGCAACGTTCTACCAGTATTAATGTGCGTTCAAAACGCACATTACAACGCTTCATGTCTAGTTGGAATTCAACAGAAGATAATTTTCCATATCACCAAGTGCCACCCAAGTGCGTTTAAATCGGCTACTTCACCTTCGATGCATCTTTCCAATGTACATCCTTCTGAAGCAGGCGCATTCACAAATAGACTATTGTGGGTGAACGAAAAGGAAGCGTATTCACAGGTGCGTGAATTTTTTGCTGAGCAACGAAAAAGTGATGGTTCTGGCAACAGGGCCCGGTTCTAAGCTAGCGAAGTCAGTCAGGCGTCACTTGACATGGTCACAGAACTGGTTTAGTAAATTAGAACCATCTCTGACCAGTCTTAAGTTCCCCGCTGTCCTGGTCTTGTTTTGCCTCCGTAATCGAGAGAGGAGGTTAGTGCCTGCCGATGTTATTTTGTTTTGCTTTTCCTTTTCCCACAACAGGTTTAGACGGTTTTATTTTCATGCCATTTGCCGGCAGCACATTAACTACTACCAGCACTTGTTACACGCTCATTTTTAATGCTAGACTTGCCACGAATAATTCAGGTACAGTTTTGAACTTACCTGAGTTCTTCTATTATATGCATCGGGTTCGAGGCGAAAGGTTCCTGAATAGTTAATTGAACCAAGTCGGCTCTTGCAATAGAACGCTGATTACTGATGATGAGAATAAGAGATTTACTGGTTCCGATCATGGTGGGCTTGAAGTGTTAATGTTTATTGTTTATTGGCGGAATCTGCACTTGTTTTTTTTTTCGTTTTTTGAAATCCACCTTGAATGTTTGAAGCGAATTGGCATATGTCTGTATTCGTTTTGTATCTTTTAAGCCTTATTGTTATGATTTATCCTATTCTCGGGTTTTTCACTGACGTAAATGTAAAAAGTAGACGCAACTAAAGATTTTACCTATTGAAAATGCATTTTCAACCTTCGTATCAAGCACGCAAATGTACCTCGTACGTATTAATAAGAAAAACATAATTTGCCATTGTTGCCTAATTTCCCACTTGCTTTTTTGCGAGTATCTCAGTGATTTGTGAGAGTTATTAATTTTTATTTTTCCGCCTGTATGCCCTAAATGCCCTACTTAGTTTGAACGCTTCGGCATTTTTAAAAGCAACTTGGGAAATATAATTTTTTTTTTTTCGGAAATCCACTTTGAATGTTTGAAGCGAATTGGCATATGTCTGTATTCGTTTTGTATCTTTTAAGCCTTATTGTTATGATTTATCCTATTCTCGGGTTTTTCACTGACGTAAATGTAAAAAGTAGATGCAACTAAAGATTTTACCTATTGAAAATGCATTTTCAACCTTCGTATCAAGCACGCAAATGTACCTAGTACATATTAATGAGAAAAACATAATTTGCCATTGTTGCCTAATTTCCCACTTGCTTTTTTGCGAGTATCTCAGTGATTTGTGGGAGTTATTAACTTTTATTTTTCCGTCTTTATGCCCTAAATGCCCTACTTAGTTTGAACGCTTCGGCATTTTTAAAAGCAACTTGGAAAATAGAATTATTTAGATGATTCGGGCGTGTGCCAGTGGATATTTCCATGGCATAGATTTTTTTCGACGATTCCTACTAAACCTCGGAAAATTTCAATGGAATTTTGCTAAAACCGTGTGCAAATTTATTATTCAAAGTTGTATTTCCAAGCCGTAAGTGAATGTTTGATGTTTAACACTAAGAAGTCGGATTTCATGACCCTCGTCGGTATTAACAATGATGTGAAAATGCCACAGGAAATAATGTTACCTAATAATGATAATAATATGCGGCACTACAACTGAATTAAAATGAGAAGCTTATTTCCTGTGAACGCGCACACTGGAAGGCAGGCAGGCGACTTTTGAACAGAATAGGGTTCTTTGCCTTAATGAAGCCAGCACGTTTTAATTAAGATGTTGTTCAATGAGAGCTAATTGTTCGGAAATTTTTAACTGGGAATTGGAAAAACCCGCCGTTTCTCTACATAGAGCTGCGGGTTCCCTTAACGAAGCGGAACGACGTCGCTGTGACGTCACATCCGGCGTTGCCATGACCGGCGTCTTGCTCTAGCAGAGCGCGACTTGCAGATCAACAGGTTGAAAAGAAAAGTAGGATACGCGCACCAAGTTTAATGTCAGTGTTGCTATGTAGATTGCGTGTTACCAGTTTTCTTCATTCTTCTTCGATTTTTACCGGTTGTTGAGCATCGTTGTTGCCAACTTTCTTTCGTTTGTCTTTGACCATTTTACGTTTTCGGGGGCTATTTCTTGAGAAAATCAATAGTCTGGGCATTTCCATTGGAAAAAAGCCTGCTGAAAAGTTCGCCATGCCTTTCCAATTAGAGTGAAAAACTTGTGTAAAGTCTGTAAAGTTTTCCCTATTTGCTTTCGGTTCTATGAAAAATGAAAAGTTGGCCTGTTTACAGCCTTTGTTATCTAAAAGGCGAGCTCTGTTAGTACACATTGGCCCATAATCTATTGGAAGCTTTTTAGGGTTGGACCCTTTAAAGTTTGACTAGCAGTTATTTTTTTAAAGAGTTGTTTTTATTCGTTGATGGTGTTCGTTGGGGTATTCCTTGCCGTTACCTACCACAATATTGGCACAATTTGGCCGAAACCGCAGTGTGCAGCCGAGCAAGTCGCGAAAAATTTCCATCATGCGATTTCAGGGCCTTGTGGCAGGTCGGGAGGGCTCGATTTTCACGGCTCAGGCCCACCAGGTCGTGCGAATTAAATGCAATTGCACGCGTGCACTTTCCGATTTACTTACATAACGGGCCGAAGGGCCATATCGAATTATGCGGGTCTGTAGGTTACCATGCGAAGAATCGATGGACCCAAGTTGGTTGCTTTTTCGTTATTTTTCGGGAATTGTTGTTTCTACTCAAAGCCATCCCAAGGCTTTTATATAGCCGTTAGCTAAGTGAGTATTGAAAAAAGTTAAAGGCTTTCTTAAGCGCTAAGGGTTAAAAAACGTTGTATCTCCGAACAGGTTGCAAATATCGACACAGTCGAAGTTACCTTTTCGATAGTCGGTATCAAGAAGTGTCTTTTACCTTTTGGGTTTGATCCCGAATTTCTAACCTCTAAATAGATAGAAGCAAAAATGTCGCCTGAAAACATATTAGTGGACTTCGAAGTTTAAAACAGCCGATATCGCTGAAGCGGTTCAAAATAGCCAACCAGTTGTTAAGATCTTTTCAAGAGCTGTATTTTATTGCTAGAATTTCATCGGAAACTCTCAGCCTCTAAACTGGTAGAAGCAAAAATGTCATAAATTTTTTTTTTTGGGGAAATTTCGAATACGCCCTGTATCTCGCAAACGGTGCGTAATGGCCAATCAGTCGTCCAGATCTTTTTGAAAGCCCATTTCAAGAGCTGTATTTCATTGGATGTGTTTTGTTTGAATTTCCTAACCTCCATAGAGATAGAAGCAAAAATGTTCCTTGTAAGCCTTGTAGTGAACTTCGAAGTTTAAAGCAGCTCATAACTGGGAATCGGTTCAAAATAGCCAATCAGCTGTTAAGACCTTTCCGATATCGTTTTTCAAGAGCTGTATTTTATTGCTGGGATTTCATCGGAGATTCCTAGCCTCTAAGCAGAGTGAAGCAAAAATGTTATTTGCAAAAAAAATTTTTGTGGCTCTTAAAGTTTTGAACACTCTGTATCTCGAAAACGATGCGAAATAGCCAATCAGTCGTCATGACCTTTTTGAAAGTCCATTTCAAGAGCTGCATTTTATTAGTAGGTTTTTGCCAGAAATTGCTCACCTGTAAATAGATTGAAGCAAAAATGTCCCTTGTAAACATTTTAGTGGACTTCGAACCTTAAAACAGCCGATATCTAGTAAACGGTTTGAAATAGCCATTCGGTGGTTCAGACTTTTTCGATAGCGATTTTAAATAGCTGCATTTTATTGCCAGAATTTCATCGGAAATTCCTAACCTCTAAGCAAGTATAAGCAAACATGTTAGTGGCCCTTGAAGCTTCGAACACCCTGTATCTCGAAAACGATGCGAAATAGCCAATCAGTCGTGAAGACCTTTTTGAAAGCCCATTTCAAGCGCTGCATTTTATTAGTAGGTTTTCGCCAGAAATTGCTCACCTCTAAATAGATAGAAGCAAAAATGTCCCTTGTAAACTTTTTAGTGGACTTCGAACCTTAAAACAGCCGATATCTAGTAAACGGTTTGAAATAGCCATTCGGTGGTTCAGACTTTTTCGATAGCGATTTTAAATAGCTGCATTTTATTAGTAGGTTTTCGCCAGAAATTGCTCACCTGTAAATAGATAGAAGCAAAAATGTCCCTTAATGTAAACTTTTTAGTGGCTCTTGAAGTTTTGAACACTCTATATCTGGTAAACGGTTCGAAGTAGACAAGGAGCCCTTATGACCTTTTCGATAGCTGATTCCGAAAGCTATATTTCCTTCATTGGTCTTATCGGAAATTCCTAACCTTTAAAGAGCTGTAAGCTATCATATCTTTTGCAAACGTTGTGGTGGCCCTCCAAGTTTTCAACCGCATATATTTGGGAAACGGTTCGAATCAGCCAATCAGTCGTTATGACCTTTCTTATAACGCGTTTCAAGAGCTGTATTTTATTACTTGGAATTAATCGGAAATTCCTAACCTCTAAAGAGATGGAAGCAAAAATGTCCATTGTAAGCATGCTAGTGGCGCTCGCAGGTTAACACACCCTGTATCTACGAAATGGTTCAAATTAGCCAATCAGTCATTAGGGCCTTTTTGATAGCGCATTCCAAGACCTCTATTTTATCAATTGAGTTTCTTTAAAAATTTCTAACTTCTAAGGAGCTGGCAGCAATGGAAAAATGATCAGTCGAAAATCGTTCAAGAAAACGGTTAGGAAGACCTTTTCTCTAGGCCTAGTTTTCGCTAAGAAAAATACTGCCGATCGACCTAAATTGGTTAACACTTATCGAAAGAAACACTAATTGTTTAACTCCGCTCTAGTTGCATTAGAGTATCTTAACGCGATTCTTTCACTTTGCCATTTCCAGAAGCGGCTGATTGCGATTTGGCCGAAAAAAAAACACCGAAACGTACTTTATCACTCACCTATTTTACTTGACCCAGTTTTGCGAGAATGGTCCACGACCTGCCCCACTAACCGGAGAGTTGTCATAGAATCGATCCAGCTGAATCCAGAACCAACACCAATTTATCTCAGAATCCTTCTGGAAAATTGTGAGCCCTCTAAATAGGTCGTTGCTCGTGAAAGTTCCGGATTTCAGCACATTGCCATTAATGAATATTTTAACCATTTGTCTAGTACCTTATTTTTGTGGTTGCTTGATTGCAAATTGCGGCTGACAATAGTTCATTGCGGTATTTCGGTGTGTCTGTGTGTGCCATTTTGAATAAAATAACAATAACATTTAATATACGGCCAGACTACACATGAATACATACACTGTCTGTTAAAGTACGTCGAATTTTTGTTTGCCGAATGCATAATCGCCTTCTAGTTGCAAAGGCTTCATGCGAAAATAACCAGTTTTAGCTGATTCAAGCGTTTGCGAGAAATGGATCTGGATTGCTGACTTGAAACTGAATGTTTCCCTACAGGGCAAAATATAGAAAATTCCAAATATAGAGGATGAAATAATGGCTTGCAACAAGCGCACTTATTCCCAAACCTTGACAACGCCATATCAGAAAAAGCACATCGCTAACCTCTTAACCTTCATATTTATCTTATCTGTGCGCTCACGTTTACATTCGTCGTTTATTTTCGAATGTAAACAGGTATTCCAAAAACATGTCTGTCTAAAGGTTGATATCCCTTTGGAGCCTTGAAGGCTAATTAGCGCCTTGGGCTTGTTTGATTACTCAACTATATCTGCGTTTGGTTTGATTTTAATCTTTAAATGGTTGGAAAAGGAATTACACACAATAGTTTTTTTTCTGTATTGTTCTGTCGGTATTTCTGTATTGTTCCTTGAGGAACTTTTCAGCTGTAATCTTAATAGATCACTAGGAAATACCAAATGAACCGATTTTTTGACGTCTTAGGAAATGGCGCAGTCTGCAGGCTGGCTCGTTAGGTAATGGCAAACTGTTCCAAAAATAATTAACCAACCAAATACTAATAACTCAGTTATAACAATGAAATGAGTTCGTGACGTTGTGCACTGAGTAAACGAATTAATCAACGACTACACAGCGCATGCATTGCTATCCGGTATCCGACACAGCGGTCAACTTCGTGAACGTATTATTACAACCCACTTGCAGTTTAATTGTTATGCTTTGTCGATAATTACGATGTACTTCTCTAGTTTATAATTGAATCAGCTATCGGAAAAGGCTGCAACAATCGACGGGAGTTTGTCGCCAAAGCGATTCCTAAACCATCCGTCGTTCAGCAAAATGTGCTAATTGCCCGCATTACATATTTTACTACTAATTCCGCTATAAACAATATTTACACGTCTAATTATCGCGATTTAAATGGCACTTTAAGCGAAATTTGTACTGATTATCGCAATCGAAAACATGTGCTTTTCAGCAAGTTTTATATACAAAAATCAGCCTAGTTGCATCACAAACTTTAATAAAATCAAATAATATTATACAAACAATGACCCACATTTTCCGGATTTCAATTCAATGCATTCAGTCATTCTTTGCCAACGGAATAGATGGTTGCCTGAAAGAATTTCTACCTGCGCGCTTTCGAACGAAGGGAGATTTCGTTTCACAGTGGAAGATTGGAACCAACGGTACTTTTATCGCGGGTACCGGGTTACGTTGAATCAATATTTACCCATTTTCGCTTTCAAGACCTCGAAAATGTAGCCCATATTTAAAGTAAACCAGCACTCGAATAAAACTAGACTATTCACCCAGACAATCCCATATTTTGCCGCTTCAAAAATTGATTTTTCAACTAACGAACAAATGATGTGGCGGAGTAAAGATAGGTACTTGTCCACCAACGCCCGTCTCAGAACCCGTTTTAATACTTTGGGCTCAACGTTTCCCATATAAACGCTTTTTTTTATTACATTCGACCGATGAAGAAGATAATCGTGTGGAAAAAAAGTAGATGCCAGCCAGTCAAACTGAATCTGGTTACTGTCGTGAATCACATTTTTCGGATGATGTAAATGAAAAACATTGTGAAACGTTCATTGAACATATAGAAATGTTTGCTTCGCTTCTACCTCTTTAGAGGTTAAGGATTTCTGTTGAATCCCAATGGGTGAAACACAGTTCGTGAGAAAAGCTGTCGAAAAAGCTCTAATGATTATTTGGATATTTTCAACCGTGTGCGCAATATACGTGAAAATAGTTTATCAAATACGCTTCTATCTCTTTGTAGGTTATGAATTGAGTCTACCGCTTGAGGAGGTAAAAGTAGGTGTCGAAACGCTCATTCCAAACATGTCTTATAACATCAGATATTTTAAATTATTTTGAATATTTACGCTGCTTTACAGTTCTAAGTGCATTAAAGTTTGAGATTTTGGCTTCTATCTCCTTTGAGGTTAAGAGTTTCTCATGAATCCCAACTGGTGAAGCACAGCTCTTGAGAAGAGCTGTCGAAAAGACTCTAATGTTTGCTCCGATGTCTCCAACCGTTTGCGAAATATACGTGAAAATAGTTTATCAAATATGCTTCTATCGATTTGTAGGTTACGAATTGCGCTTGAAGCCTGAGGAGGAAAAATTTGTTGTCTAAACGCTCAATCAAAATGTTTTTTATTACTTTTCAGATATTTTCAACCGTTTTAGAGACTTAAGGTCTAAGCGCTGCAAGGTTTGACATTTTTGCTTATATCTCTTTAGAGGTTAGAAATTTCGAAACAGGCCCAATTAGTGAATGATACTACTTGCTACAAGCTACCTAAAAGATAGTCAACTGATTGGATATTTTGCGCCGTTTCGAAGATACGACTTTCAAGCGCCTCAAAGCGACGTTTTTAACTTTCAAGCGCCTCAAAAGGAACGAAGTCCTAATACAATTTTTTTTGCATTTTTGTATCAAGATACAGTTGGATAAATTCCGTTTGGAAATGCTCCTTACTATTAATGGGATGTTGCCAGTAGGCGTGGGTAACACTGTGTTATGTGGTGCTTTTGTGTTGATACCGCTCTTTGCGTCAATGCGTTATAACACCTCGCCGTCTCATGACGCAACACAAATAACACGCATAGATGCAGCGCAATAACTCATAAAATCAACCTTTTACTAAAAAGATTCTCTATTTTAGATTTTAATCCAAACCTCAAAGTAACAGGCCGATTTTATCAAAAAACCAATCAACTATTCACTAAACGATATTCTGCGTGTGTACTATGAAAGTTTTTGTGTCGTTTGCTTAATACAACCCTCATGTCAAAGTGCGGAGGGTTGTTACCCTCGCACCTGTACACACAAGCACAGCAAGGACGGTCCTTAACATCCCTTTTTGGTGGAAGGTTAATTTTATTTTTGCTTTTTCTTTACCTGTTATGGGGTTATGACAAAGCGGCAGATGGGCGTGATTTATCGGATATCTAACTGTATTTCCGACTACCTACCACCCCAAAACAGTCGAACTGAATCCTCGCAGGGCAAATGGGGAGAAATATGTGGGTTCATATTAAACATCCCATTATTTAGCAACGTTGTTAAAATCCTGTTGTTACTATAGCCGGTTTAAATAGTTATATAATTGACGTGAGGTAGCCGAATCCAGTCACCATAAATCATCCAAATTACAAGGTTCGTTCCACCTAAATATAAATGCCTTATAATAATCCACACTGAAATGCCCATGCTTTTAAATAACACATCGTTCAGGGACGGCACGTTTTGCTAGTAGTTCGGTTTTGTTATTCAGAAACCAAAAAAGTATTTCTTTTGCCCTCAACGTTTCGGTGGCGTCTGCCAACAACATCCTCATAAGTTGTGCATAATGCGACTGAGGAAATATTGTCAGTTTTTTTTACACAAACACCAGCAAAAGCAACTAAATGTTTGATTGTTGTTGGGCGGAAAAAAGTGTTTATGCAAATAGGGCAGGATGGAGGATGGCACGCCACTGTAATCAGTACACTAAAACACGAAAAACGTCCAACACAAGATAATGCTGGCGAACATCAACAAAATGTTTACGCGACCTTTAAAGGTTAATGAATGCTCTAGAGACCTTGAAAGCGCTGATTCGTTTCGCACAATTGTGAACCAAAAAGGAGGCACCAATTAAAAACCGTGAATATGAATAATTAATTGAACGTTCACACCTGAGTCGATTTTGTTTTCGTGAATACACGAAAATCGAATTAGCATTGGCTGTGGAAGTGTCGTTGATTGGCCACGATTGTAATGGTCTACACAATCAGGTTCATTCATTCGATGGCAAATTTTCTCGTTTTTTCATATAAACCAGAAGTGTTTTGGAGATGGAAAATAATTTTGATTCTACGAAATGTATTTTTTCGAAACAATTATGTTTTAGTTACGGGAGCTTCAAATTATTTTGATCAGTTTCTCTTCTGGTTGTTCAGCAGAAGATTTTTCAAAAACACTGTTGACAATGATTTTTTTTTAATCTTCGTCATTTCGTCGGCCTTTCAAGTTGACGATTGCAGCTTTTTTTCTTAAACACCCGGTGTATGATCAGGATTTCCTCGTCACAGTCAAGCTTCCTCCTTATTTCCCTTCCCATAGTTCTTCGAGCAAATATTTTACACTGCTTGGTTTAATTATAAACCTAAATGTGATTTATAGCCATATGGGGGAAATTTACGACTGGCCGTAACACGAGGCAATTATTATTTAATTCCGGGGTTAATTGGAAAAGTGTATTAATTTATTGTGTTATTGTTTCAGGTATGTACCGCAACAGGTTTTTCCAGCTGAAATGTGGTAAGGAAACATTGCATAATTTATGTGGAATGAACGAAATCATTGACGAATCAAAGCCAAGTTGAATAAACATTTTTTTTGGGGGCTGAAACATGACGAACAAATTTATGAACTTCTAGAAAGTGCATGGGTTAAGACTCTATTGACTCACTTGTACTTTATTGTGATATTCATGGCTGAAAATTGACGAAAAAACCTACAAATGTAGCGGAAAAGGGTTTTTATTAACAAATTCATTTTGTTGGTGCATTTTTCAATTAATTCTCAGGTACTTTTGAACATTCGTTAATCACCATCAAGTACCTAGTGTGAAATTTCAACAGGATTAAAAGTACTCAAACGTGTAAGTTAAAATTCCGAAAACAAGGTTGTTTATGTGAAGCAAATGGCAATATTTGATTATTTTGAAATGGTATTAAAGTAGTAGTTTCCTAATCAAGATTATGCGTTTATTTCCTGCTAGTGTTTTGAGCCCCAATTTTATCCGATTTTAGCCACTTTACTCATAACATTTGATGAAAAACACACACAGAAACACGATCGCCCAATGTGAGGATTAATCCGACCCCGTGGAAACTTGTCGCATAACCTCGATATTGTTTATTCCGAGCTGGAATTGGGAAATAGTTGTTGAAAATTTTTCCAATTTAGATAATACTGTTGACTTAACGGAGACATTGTGATACTTATTGTCACAGCTCAGTGTTGTGTAAATTTACCACATAAGCATACATATACAGAGGGATTCAAAGGTACAAGCTTCAGGAGGCGAAGCTGCTGGCAATATTTCAATATCAAAAGTTCTCATAAGCAGCTAAAAACATAAAAAAGTTATATGTTTTAATGAAATTTCGCGGGTATTTATACATTTCTGGTGGCCATGGTTCTACTGAATGAAATATTTTTTGGTCTACCAGTGTACCGACATGATCTTCAATATTTTGTAAAAAAATGATGCCCCACTGATTTATAAAAAAAAATGTTCAATTGCAAGCAAAAAAGCTATCTTATCGTAAAATCGTATTAATGCGCAACAAGTTATTTTGATTCAAACTTTGAAGTGTTTGAGGATTAATTTTAATGAGCATTCATAATTGGAGCTGTCAATGACACCTAAAAGGTTAAACTAAATTGTTGAAAAATGTTTTAAAGCATTTTCCAGTTGAATTAAATCGACTGACAAAAATGAAATAAATTGGTCGAAATGTCCTCTGGCAGGCAAAGGACAAGAATTTAGTCTCATTTGCATAGAATTTCGTACCCGTGCTAAAATATCCGGTCGGTATCTTGTTTCTTCAAACCGATCGATTATCCGGTATCCTAAAACATTTTAGTTTTCCACTTGCGTTTTGTGGACATCGAATATCCCCACAAGTGAAAATCAAGGGGTTTTTACTGATGGTCCTGATAGATTTTCTTTGTGAACGTTTAATAGAAACTGGAATTAAAAATGTCTTTAACTAAATGCGTGTTGACTTTCTATACTGAGACCGGAACAGTGTGAAAATAAACGTTTTTGAGCCAATTCGTCCAAGAACCAGTGCAAAACTGATAAGCTGAGCAAAGTCGCTAGGTTCTCGTGATAAAAGAGCTTTGAAATTTGAACTAATAATCGCGCAAAATCCCTCTGTAAAACTAATAGCGCTTGTGGTTGCATACTCCGAATCATGCGATGGAGGTTGAAGTAAAATCCGAAAGGTTTTTCGGTCGATTCTACATACTGGTGGCAGTCAGAATACAGTGACCATGAATTGATATTTCCTGAGCCACGTAATTTTTTTTATGATTGAATAGATCAAAATCACAACGTGTAATGCGCACTACTGTTCATGCTGTTATATCATCGTGAGACCTTGGATCGTACATTTTTCGGCCGCTTCCGGCTTCTCCACCAACTTAACAAGTTTCTGAAACCACGTTTTTACTGCTTTCATGGTTTGATGGCACGACATTGTTTTCTTGCTTTACTAAACTAAACTTCCACAGACCGGAGAGGGTTACAAATTAATTTTCCTAAGACTAACTGCTACTGCTGATTTTTCCTTTGAGAGCTCAGTGCAAGGGCTCGATACAAGAATTGTTATAACTATTGTGTGACTGAAGATCAACAAACTGTCGAAAATAGGCTTTTAGCTACGGTAGGAACCTGCTAAGCGGAACGAACACCTAAATACTACGACGCAAACAAGAACACCGATGATTAACCTGTGGTTTGGCCGAAAACCTGGTTGAATATACCTTAATTCGCCCATTGAATAACAATGTTGTTTTACGATTCGTAGGAGGCGTAAGCATTTACATAATATGATTAAAGGCGACGTAATAGAAGAACGATCGCAATATGATGCATAAAGTGCAACCGAGCCGGACTGAAGGCGCAACATCTAATATGTGGAAGTCCAAGGCTAATTATGAAACAATGCCTAATCAACCGGGAATCGAATTTCAGTCCTGAAAAGTGACTGGAAATGCTTCCCATGGGTGTTGCATTCCATTGCGGCCAACTTTGTTGTTATCTAGTGTTCTCTTCAGTTACATGTCATTCATATCAGCGATCATTGCTGAAGCGAAAAGTCCGCAATTTGCTACATTCGCTGCGGTTATTTTCGACTTTGCCTACTCATACTACTAATAAATAAACGACCATTTATCCTAATTATATGCAACACACAAAAATTTCAACTAATGGAAAGTGAAGACTAATTAATGAAAGACAAAGCGACAGCTTTTCCGAACGTAGAAATATCAAATGAAACTATAACAGCGTAACCAGAACAGTAATGACTGGTCTCTTTTGCATGTTTGGCACGCATATGGTAGCATTTCCGGTGAGAATGCATATCTGATATATCCGTTTTAGTTTTCTGGCCGGGAGACCGGCGCAAATAAAACGACATTCAAACTCGTTTTAATGGAAAACCAAGTTTCACTGATCCGAAAACCCTACCACCATTTCACTACCGCTAAACGAGTGTGTGTGTGTATTATTAAGCAATTAGCTTAAATGCTACCTTAGAGTCACCTCGTCACCTCATATCTGCGTTGCTTGAAAAATAAGGCCTGCCAGAGTGGTTCTAATGAGATCGGAGGACGAATTCTTATAAATTCATTAATCTTCGATTGTGTTCGACTCAAGAAGAATGTTAATGCCGTACACATATGTCGTCACTTAAAGATCAAAACCGCTCAATAGGTCACAATTTTGTTATGGGGGCACTCAGAAAGGTCTAGTGTGAATTCAGCTCCATTTTTCAGTGAAAAAGAACCACGGAATGTCAGGTACCTCCTTACGAAATTATGAGGTTTTTGGAAGAATCATGCACCTGTAGTTTTTTGGGGAAATGTGAAGTGTTTTTTTAACTCGGTGGATGGTTTTGGACGCAAAAGCTCTTCCAGATAGGGCAAATTATATCGTCAGTTAGACCAAAATCGGTTAACTCGGCTCAAAACGGTCTATTTATAAGATTTATAGATTTTAGAGAGATATGATGTGGAATTTGCAGCATTTACGGAAACGATTTCTTTGGAAAAAAGGGTGCAAATGCGATTTTTTACTATTTGGCGTTTAAAATCATTTTTTTTGTATTTTTAAGAGAGAGGGTATTTTACTTCTATACATGATTTTCGATCGAAAATTGCCACCAAATGCATATGGAATGTCTGAGTCTAGAATAGGGCAGATAGATATCGTAAGGTTGAGATCAAAACCGCTTAAAATGGGTCATAATGTTTGGATAATTCGACTCAGAAGAGTCTAGCATGCTCATTTCTGAGGTCGTTGGATTTCTCGCTTTTTGCGTTAAAACTCGCTTAAAATTTGAGGGATTTAGAAGAGATTTGACTTTTTCTCGAAATTCGGAAAAGTCGTGGACAGGAAGCGCTTTTTGAGATTTGCAGCCAAAAATCGAATTTTCGTATTAGTATATTTTTGGCTCAATGGTTGGTTGTCGATCCAAAATCTCCTTCAAATGCAGATGCATAGATGCATGAAGAATAGGAAAGACAAATATCTTTAGATAAACATCAAAATGGGTCATAATGTGTGAATAATTTGACTGAGAAGGTCTAGCAGGTGTATTCCTGAACTCGTTAGCCTCCTGGCTTGTTTGCAATGAAAATGGTCTAGAATTTGAGTTTTTTCGAAAAAAAATCGTACGCAAGATATTCCCGGATAAGGTTCGCTTAATTTGGCTCAGAAGGGTCTAGTCAGTCTATTTCTGAGCCCGGATTCCTGGCTTCTTTTCGATGTTCGGTCCACTAGTTGGGGCATTTAGATAGATTTGAATTTTCGTTTTTTCAGTTTTTTCGACTTTGAACTAGAAGTTTTTCAACTTGCAGTTGCATTAGAAACATCAAATTTTGTTTTATCCATTGAGCCTGCCAAGAATACACTAATAAGAAATTTTTATTTTTTTCGGGGATGTTTTGTGCACATTTTTTGTGTTTGTTGAGTTTAAAAAACTCAAATTTCTCCAAATGCCTGTAATTCTAGACCATTCTCATCACAAAGAAGCAAGGAATTCAGCCAGTTCAGGAATCTACWCGTTAAACCAGTTTGAGTCAAATTATCCGAACATTATGATCCATTTTGCACGGTTTTGATCTTTAGCCAAGGATAATCGTCTTCCCTACAGCTAAGCTAACTCTCCATGTGACTTTAAAGTACCCATTTTGTAACATATGGGTGCATGCAGCCCACAAAGATTGCCATGCAAAAAAGGTCAAAAAATAAGKTTTTAAATGGCACCTACTAACTTTTTGGCCCTGTTKAGTTYAGCAGAGTTTTCATGGTTTAATCATAGCAAAATTTTCAAACAGGATCAAAAAAGTTTGTAGKTGCCATTTAAAAATCTGTTTTTTCTTCGACTTTCTATATCAATGTTTCTAGGCTGCATGCACTTTAAAATGGGTACCTTAAAGTCAYACGGGGAGGGTCAGCTTACTACCTACGAAATTTGGGTTTTTAATTTAGAACCGWTCCTTAGATATAGCCTATCATGGCATTAAGTAAATCACCCTGTATAGTGCCAAATATGAATTTGCGATTAAAAATCGAATTTTCATATTAGASYTAAAAATTAGCACARTGGATGGTCAGGGTGTTCGAGTGCAGAAGAGAACAAATATGGTCATAATATTATATTCCTGAACTCTTTCAATGTCTCGTGATRGAAATTAAGACACTGTGAAGGAGAAGAATCTTCGCTTGAAGGGTCCCAAAGCACCGTAACCACTTGCTCACTTGCAACAGTAGAATCTTAAATCACGGAAGAATTGCCCAAATAGAAATCCGCTCGCCTTGACCCAAATGTGGGTCACCAGCAAAGGAACAATTGCAGGTAGTAAAGGTAGGCGAAGCCCCGAAAGTGGTCCTTCGAGCCGGAGGAGGAAAACGGGCTGGTCCTCTGGCTCCGTCTAATTACCCCCGCGATTGTTGGCAACAGTGCCCGCCACTGCCGCCACATTAAACTTGGTTAATATAACAAAACCGGGTCTTGGGAGCTCTGGCTCTGTGCATCGCAAGATGGCCGTGACAGTGGCGGCGCGCCGCATGCTCCCCGCCGCGTCCCTCGCCSCCAGGTAAGTTGCTGGAATGTGCGGCGGCGGGGAGAGACAAGGTAACAACCTGTTGTGACGTCACGCGTACTGCCATCCCCTCCACTCGCGGTCGTACCCAAGAACGGCATCAGTGAGTGCCAGGCTCATCGAGAGTGACTTACGGAGATATACTTTCGATAAACAGGACCCACTTACATAGTTTGCGGCAGTAGCGCGCGATCAATCCAAATTTTGACCCGGAACAGTCGACTCGGCACCGGTATATTGTTTTGTTGTGTACCAGTGTGGTGAGATCAAGGAGCGCGCGGGACGCGAACCCTTTCGGCTCCGGAGGGTAAATAATGAAACGTAGATGGGCAGGGTTGCAGGCCATTAGACTTACCCCGGAGGATTCTAGTGCGGAAGTGACGTCATCGTCAACCACTTTGGTAATGAGTCCGGCGAATTCGCTCGCGTCCACAGACATTGGGGAGGTGGACCTCGAATTCTGGGATTTAGATCTGAACGCCCAGAATCATGCCCGGAATCTGATCATTCAAAACGGATACGGTGCGATCACTGGACACACCATCATTGCCAAGTCTGATACCAGCTCCATGTCAGGTAAACATTAGCACTTGCCAGCCCTTTTCACAACTCGAAGTGACCATTGTTATGCCATCACTTTTAAGCCCCGGCTCCTAATGAAGTGCTAATGTCTTCTCTCAGCAGCTAAGTGCAGCCAACATGCTTCTGAGTCACTGACTTAGTTGGCTGGGAGGTTGAACTTCTAACTTCGCAAAAAAACATTGGGGGAAGGCAACATATTTGCACTTGGGAGTTCAACGGTAGCACACCACTGACCCAATGACGCTGATTTTGAACTTCCATTGACTACAACTTGAAGTGTTGATGTTTGCACAAGTACATAATCAGACTCATAAAAAAGGTGACACTTATTTGAATTCGTAAAAGACAGACGAATAACAAGTAACCTAAACAAACCTTAAGCGCCCAAAAGCAGCGAAGATGCCCAAAAAACGAAATTAGTATCTAACAATGCAATAGCCGTAAACGACCCCATCAGACAACGTTCAACGTTGTAAACATTTATATTAGAACTAGTTTCAAAAACAAAAAAATATGAGAATAAAGCGCTCTTTAATCATCCACACTTCGATTTCCATTATTTAATTTTCCATCATTTAGACCGAACAATATTATTCAGTTGGCAAAATGCAACAATTTTTTTTGCAAAACTGGAAAACACTTTCGAGTTGGTGACGGATATTCCAACAGACAAGGTGATTCAAAATTGAAGAAGACTGAAAAAATTATCACTGATTAGCCTAATCAATTGAGAAACTGCGTGCCAAACTGTCATGCTCTAAGTTCATGAGTGTCATCACAGAACTGGTCAACTTCACTTCATAACCTCACTTCACAACATCAGTTTTCATTGCCGCTCATGAGGGAAATAGCGGTTTATGTCAGTTTTTGTCAAACTCACCACCATTTTAATCGTTTTGTTAAAACAGTACTCGTTCTCACTAGGACTGCACCAATCAGGTGTTCAGTTGCGTTCACTTTCGCTTTCTTCGATCACTTTCACTTTCTTATGCTGCAGTTACACTACGCATTTTTCCCCGATTTATTCGACAATTTTTTGCAAAAATTGTTTGAATTTTAATACAGATTCAACCTCATTTTTGTATGTCCAAATGCAAACGTTAGATTTGCTAGCGATTTGAAAATTTATTTTTTAAGCTTTTAGTGCTTACACACTATTTGCAGAAAACAGCTACACGAACGCATTTTTTCTTCTTAAATTCAACTTTCCCCCCCAAATTCCTACCTGTTTTTCAAACCTTTTTTTAAATGATTTATTGAAATAACGTTATTGAAATCCTCTATAAAAATGACACAAAAATGCAAACTTTTCCAACAAGAGGAAATTCGTATTTGATCAGGTTTGCCAAGTCTAGGCGAAAATATTTAACTTTTAGTTCAGTTATTCCGGAATTACACTACGCACGGTTATTGTCGGCCAATTATTAAAGATACATAATTTTAACACTTGGTTATTGTTATCACAAAAAATTGGAGCAATTTCAGCAAAACCAATATAAATTACAACTCTTCAGTTTTGACCAATTTGCTCTGCTGAAGGAAACTGTAAGTTAAAATTTAAAGTTTTGAAGAGTACACTTTATAAACCACTGCCTGATTTCACTGTAAGCCTTTGAAGCAAAGCTTTCGGGCTTTTGCTGCTTTGCAAATTTCAAATTATACATTTTTCTTTCGCCATATGATGTTTATAACATTTTAATTCGCCACAGTCTGATAAACTATGATACATAAAGTCAAAGATCGTCACTTTTGCCTATTACAGTCACCATACAAATCCAATTATCATGTATCAGTGACAGTTGACGATAATGGATTTGAAGAAAAAAACCTATTTTTCCAATATTCTTTGAGTGAGAAATTAAATCATTTATTCAGCGCATTGGAAGAATAATCGGCAGTAGGCATTTATTTATAAAACGACAGTGCAATAATTAAGAAGATTATTGTGTCAATAGCGCACTCGACAGATAAGCGTTGTTAATAAACGAACATGGAGTGCATTTACCCACTTTTTTTTTAGGATGATTATTTGTGATTCTCGCAAATTTTGCGACAATGATAACCTTAAAGATAACGCGCCGATTTAATGAACTGTTTGTGTCTGCTAACAAGAATCGAATAAATTAACAGTGAAAGATGCCGAACAAGTTTCTCTTTTTAATTGATGAGCACAATGGAAAAATACAATGGCGCGGTACTACAACGTCTAATTACTGCCTAAATCATTGCCAATAGCAGTGTTTGATTGCGAGAACCAACATCTCAACCCTGAGGGTGGAAAAGTGGCCATTGTTTATATAGGAAAAAGCTTAAAATATTTGGATTCTGAACAGAATGAAAGCCTCAAAACTTTACCGTCTGAGAAAACCAAACAGTTTTAAGAAGAAGTGACAAGAAAAAACAACTGCTTCATGCGCAAATGTTTAACAATCCAAAGTACAACTACACCAGACAATTTATTAAGACGCAAAATGCATTATGAGTTGATTAGAAAGTTGATGTGGAGAAGTCAATCATCGTAACATCGATTTTTTACCCATTGAAGCCGAATTCAGCAATGCAAACCCTCTTCGAACTCCAGCCGAAACATCATCAATCTTTCCAGTCGCGCAGCCTTAATAGCGGCCTTAATGAACACGAAGGAAGATTATTGATAGTCGCACAAAACGAATAGAAAGGAAAAAATGAAAATTGGCTTATAAAACATATAAAATTGAGTGTTTAATATAACATCGAAGAGCGATGATGCTGCCGCTTGTCATAGGAGGCGCAACAGTTTTGTTGCAACAAGCAAAATCTCATTATGTGACCTTAATGGATCGCAATTATCGAAACGGCTAAACGGATGGCTTGAGTATTGAATACACATGTTTATTATTTTTATGAATGTTCACAAATAAATTGGCTGCATATGGTTTCGCTGTCTCAAGTGAAACGGCAAATGAAGGATTCTATTCGTTGAATTGCACCGAGTTGATTGGATTTTCCACCAATTGGCGAATACAGAATCATTTGCAATGTTTGCAGTCAGTGGTTCAATGAACAGGAATGCAAACAGCTAAAAATTATCGATCAACTCGTCTAATCCGACCGCAAGGCAAACAAATGCCGAGATAAAAATAAACCATCGAAAACAATGTGCATGTTGTTTTTCCCAAATTGCATTAGTCTGTTTGCTTTTCATATTTTCGCAATATCCTACTGATGCGGTGCAAAAACCGATAAAGTGCAGACTGCATTTTATCAAATCTATCGGATTAGGGAGGTCAATGATTTTACATACTTAGGCTCAAGCGATAAGAATTATTTGCGTTCAAAGACCAGACCAATGGAAATCGAACGATTTTTCTCAGAATTGATTCGATTTTTTCTTCTGATGCTCCATCATATTGTGAAATCGATTACGCCATAATTGCAAGCAGCCTTGAAAATTCCGAATTTCGAGTTAAATCCGGCGTGAATTCGCTAAATGTTTTCATATACGTTCGATGACCCAGATTTCGGATTCGAATTCGTGTCGCTTTCGAGTCAAGATCGTCATTATTGCACAACTTTGCACTTTCCCTACCGAGTGTTCTAGAAAAGTCCGTTCAAGATGCAATTGATCAAGTCAATGCGTCATCAATTGCCAAGGCCAAGTTTAGTAGTTGCACTAGAAATGGTTCTTGTAATGGTGTAATCATTGAGGATAACAACAATTTAAACATAAATCAATCACCGTGGCAACAATAACATTAAAGAAAATGGGCTGATTATTTTGAGACTGTTTGTAAACATTCTCGAGATTAACATGTGTAGATTGGGGGCTCAATGTGTACATAAAGACACATATTAATGTTTTTACTTGAAGTGAGATTGTTTATGTGTGTGTGTGTGTGTATGTATTTGGTTACAATAAATGAATTTATTCCTCCTGTCCAATTTGTTTTTGCATTATTCAACCTAAATACTCTAAGCGTTTGGTTGATCTCGCAGATGAAGGAGGTGAAGAAGTGGATAAAAATCTCAGCCTTGTTAGCAACACAAATAGCCGCAGGAATGTATCAAAAATAATCGACACCCAACGTTAAAAACGCATTAAGACGTCCATTTAGAAACTTGCTTGAGCAACCTTGAAATACTTGGAGATTTGTTTGGCTGCCCCGTCCATGTACGATTTTATCCTTTCACCAAATTATAAGCAGATATAAAAATTCGGCTTTCGTTCGTGGACCCAGCCCGAATACCAATTTAAGCCGCTTAGCTTTGAGTCAACGTATGGACACACGATTTGGGGAAAAATCCACTTTAAGTTCCACCAACGATCAAGATTAAAAATCCACTTTATTATGCCCCATTTCAATATTTTTTTGTGCGTAGAAGTGACAAGGAACACACAGTCTTCAAGCTCGAAACATTTTGGGTTTTTGACAGTCTAGTAGAAAATTACTGGTGAGGAAAACTGTGTGTTCTTTATGTTCTTCTGCACTGTGGTAACATCGACTTTTTCTTCAACTTTTTTATTTTTGTTCCAGGTAAGCCCGCTCAAGCCCCCTTTGCGCGCACGAAAACTTAGTTAATGTAGGTAAGTTTTTCAATATTAACCACCGAGTCTTCTGTGAAAGTAGCTCAAATCCAATGTTTCAAAAAACATTGAAAAATTGCTGAAAAATCCTCAAAATGCATCATTAAGAACACATTTATTTGTCCTGATTGACACAAAAAAAAAACCGTTTTCAGTTCCTTTCGAGTGTACCTACTTCAAAAGGCGCGGCTAATCGGTTTCGTGAGACAAGAGAGGTACGAATATTCAGTCCCCCAAATGGCTTAATAAGTATATAAAATCATTAATAAAACGTATATAATTAAATTATTGTTTGATTTCAAGAAAATCTTTCAGATGTGGTTAAGCCAACACATATCCTCTAAGGTATTTCCTATATGATCGCTAAGAATTAAGCTCTCGCTTCGAAGGAGATACTTTCAATATAAAAAGGTCATAAAACACGTTTTAGTCTCACTTATTACTAGCAATGACCTAACCGGTATAAATTTTATTGAATTGACTTGAGATGCGAGAAGAACGAGCGGAAATATCTACTCAAAAATGCTGGTTTATGCACAGAACATCTGCAGAATTTTGTTATTTGAGGGGCGTTCATTCAAAAGCAAACATATTGAGAAAATGACTAAACCATTTTTTTAAATGAATACCCATTTTGCTTGAATAAACTTTAGATATATCCGCTTTTGAATAAGCGACATCTAAAATCGTTGTCTACTTATACACAAAAACAGAATTGTTTTATGAAAAAGACAATGCAGACACAAGTTTTACAAAAACTTTTCAATAAACTCAGGAAAAATAAACGTTAAACTGGTTTGATATAAAAAAAACCAGAAAAGTTAACTTTTTTAAATCCAAATCAATTTTTTTAATGTAGTTCTTGATCATCTTCCAAGCAATCGCACTCTATTTCTGTGCTTTTCATTGGCTCTTGTTCGTTGCGTTAGAATGCAAGTTCAATGGCAATTGAAAAATCGACTTTTTGATATGAAAGTTATAAAAACGCCAGCCAATAAAGGAATCGAAACCATTAGACTGGTCATGAATTGCGTTCATGATTTGCTATTTTCGGCCACAAAATGGCATTTCAACCAGGAACCGAACCATTTCTGGTTAATGATAAGGCGGCTACTTTGAAATTCTAGTAGCTGTTTTGAATTGTACCTTGAATGTTTGGCTGGTGCGCAAATAATGCCATCCACAGTGTTCAATTCCGTGTGCTTTTTATGCCTGAAAATGAAGCAATCGATTTTTTAAACCGATTTTGCCGGGTTTTTTTATGAAATTTGATAAAATTGGAATCGAAAAACTGTGCTTGTGGAAATCTCAGCAGTTTCACCACAAATATGTAAACATCTGATTAAACCTAAACCACACGACAGTGCTCTTGATTTAGTGGTCTTGAAATAGAACAGACATCAGCAATGTCCAATCAAACGCATTTACTGCATTAATATGCAGTTTTCTCTGAAATGATTGGGCTGTTTGTGGTTTCTCTGTTATCTTTCGCGATTTACAGGTGGTTTCACCTTGCAACCATGCAAATTGATATGAAAAACTGAAAATCTCCTTTCCTTCTGTTACTGGTGTTTTGATGACTTGCACGTTGGGTGCTAGCATCAATGTTTAAATAATGAAAAAATCAAGTACACGGTCACTATTTTACACATCATTATTTTTGTTTAAACTGTCCCATTATTTTATCATTTTGAGGTCACTCTGTTGGCTACATTAAACATAGTTTTGTTGCCAATAATTGATTGTTTAATCAAGCACAGAATGGGTCCAAACAAATAAAAATTGGATTGATAGGGTCACGCATAAATTAACCGAACTGAAAAATCGATCACAGTTACTTTAAACAAAAAGGAAAATATTGCAGCTAAACTCTACAACCTGCAAAAGGTGATTTCAGTCTAGGTAAATTAGGTCAGATAGTTCATCCATCGACTCTTAGATGAGTGGATTAGACGCATAACAGGCACATAATGACCGCTGGGTCGTGGATGGAAACACAATGTCAGTGATATAGAGAGTCGCTAATAATGAATAGTTAATTACAAGCACAAACGCGCACATTTTCATCTTTGATGAAGGTCATGGTGGGAACCAATTGAACGGATTGGCTAATTGTGAACCACCATCAATCCTGCGGGGGCAATTTATGGAGGTACAGATATGGACGCAGCATAAAATTATTGACTACTTGACCTGCCTTGCAGCTGCTTTGAATATAGAGCGATTTTTTATTCTAATTTATATCAATCAGTAAATAACTAGTGCCAGAAAGTTCATCCAAAAAAAATTATCAAAGTCCTAACAGAGGAAATCACGCCAAAACCCGTTTGTAATAAAATGTGTATGTAAAGTAACATTTGAATATTCATTCAGACAATTCATCTTTGATTAATTTGTTAATTTTTCGCTCACATTTAATTCGTGGTTAATTTTTCGCTCACATTTAATTCGTGTTTCATTAATTGCTAATTCCCYCACAATAGTTTGTCGAGATGGCWTGAGACTGCCAATTATTGTCTWTCACTCGTTTCGTAAATCGKAATMTTTCTTTKGGTARTACTTTTATTTGTTTGTTAGAGTTGATTTTAATGCTTGTCACTGCCCAAAGCTGTCGCCGAATCATTTAGTTTTTAGTATGCAATCATTCGTTTTTAAGTACACAAGAGAAGAAAAGGAAAATGTCCTTCCTGCCAATATAAACAAGTCTTGAGCAAAATCGTTTATTATTCAATATGTATCATAATGTATTTTAAATTTTAATCCGTTTTCTTGTCAGTTTGTTCTCTACTGTTTCAACAATTGTTACCTATGTTTGACACGTTTTGTTCGGTGTTCTTGGGGATGTTTGCTTCTGGTTTGACGAGTAAGTTTTTCCCCCTTTTTCTTTTTCCATTTGCATCGAGATGTTTTTTTAGCGACACTTTATTATTATTATTTACAAAAGGCTTGTTTGGTTGAATACATTTTTTTGGTTTTCCCTCAAATATTCCAACCTACTTAAGCCGGCGGTGTACGCAAATCGTGCGTTCAAGTGTGCTGCTCCGAACTGGGTCACTATAAACAAAATAGGCGATAACACAGAACCACTTATATGTTTTTTTTTTAATCACCTTTAATGAATGTGACCCAGTTTGGTCACGATCGGCGCGCAATGATAAATGAACGTTAGTTTTGCCGAGCTGAAAATGGCACTTTTGCAAACCCAATAACCAGTTAGGCACACAAATGTCGCACCTACATTTTTCAATATTTACATTATTTATTTATTAACAGCCATGGGTCAGTGAACTGTGGCTGGCAATAGGCTAAGTGAACAAGAACTTGTTTTGGAATAAAGTATTTTCTTCTAATGATCCTGTTTTTAATGGGTCAAAGCTCATAAGCTGTTAGTTTTTTTTGTGCAAAATTTCATTAATCAGACTCGAAAAGTCGAGAAACTCAGCATATCAAGCCGCTCCCATGATCATTCTTTCACTAGTAATAACTGAACTTTCTTCGTTGTGTCTGTCTTCACGTATATGCATTGTTATCCGAGCCCAAATGGCATTAGGCATTTAACAATGAGGTAACTGTCCACCGAACGTTATGATATATCGATTTCATTGTTGAAGGCAAAAATAATGGAAACACTGCCATATGGATGATGGCTCTAACGTGAAAGAATGTAGTCATCAGTTTTGCGACTTTGTAAAATCGATGTTATTTGGTGAATAATACAAAACCAGCAACGAAGTAGCGAAACGTTGTTTGCATGTATAACTAGGTTTCGGTTCACATCTGGTTTTTCTTGCAAATTTGATGGGAATACAGATTGTTTTCGTATTCAGGAGTCAAGCTTGTGCAGTTCGGTACCATGTGGTTAAATTGGTTTCAGTTTAGCGAATTGATTATCGAATTCCCACGTGCCTTTATGGACGAAATTTAATCGTTTTGTTATTTCGATTGAACGCTCCGAAGCTTCGCTACCGGCCGTTGAAACTTTGCCACCCAAAATTGCACGGTTTACACTAATTCCACAGTTTAACACCCTCCACAGCCCATGGATGGAGCAGATGTGGACTCATTGAAGCTGGCATGTTGTCGCCTGCACTTCTGCTATGCGATACCCCGAAATTTTGGGCCTCAGGGCGTGCAAATAAGAATTGAGCTTTCTGATTTTAATCGAACGCGGCTAATGAAATATGGCCCTCATTTTTCGTAGGGGTATGATCTTCACACCCGGCCCTCTATTTGGAAACAACCCTCAACTTACACACCCTGTAGCGAACGGCTGTTAGTTATGCCAATTAAAGTGTTGAAGAGGTTAAAGTTATCGAACGCCGGCCTAATAACTCGAAAATTATCCGATCACAATTTTGAAGTTCTCAAATCAATAATTAATAAGTTCTGACTGAAGACAAGTATTGTATGAAACGAAACCATAGCAGGAATGTTTAAGTGGTCCATGACGCAAATCATTAAAACTGGTGGTTAAAAGTCACTAAACTGAAATTAGTGAAGCTAAAATCAACATAACAGAACAATGAATAAATCAACAAAGACAAATTAGGAACAGTGGCGATCACTGATAAACATAACCAGTTGGACGCACCACTGAAGACATAGAAAATGTTACTTTTCACCTGTGAATGATATTCAGGACGCCATAATTGAGCCGTTTGCCAAGATGAGGTCTACGAATTTTCAGATGTGGTAAAAGAAAGTTTAGAAGAAAATTCAATTATTCGCCGCACATTTGTGCTGTGGCTCACATAATCGCCGTCCATCGCCGGGCAAAATTCGTAACAAAACCGAAACACGGAACCATAATCTTTTCCGGGAATTTCGCCCAACCCGACTAGATGATAATGCGCTGTGGGAACGATGGATGGACGGCTGGTCATTAGATATTCGCCAGTTGCTGTATGTTTCATAATTGCCGAAAAGTGCATATGGTCAGTTCCGAAATGGGTCACTAGAATAGAATTTTCAGGGTCAGAAAAATTCGGTAACATCTGGCCCATCCTTTTTACTTCCTTTTTCGGCAGGTGGTGTCTGCTGCCGCTACATCGAGGCCACTGCAAGTTCAATGTCAAAGTTGATATAAGTTTTTCTGCTTTTAGATGTTTATCTTGAAGTGTTTAACTTTTCTTATCTGCTTGAGCTTTGGTTCATTTTTTCGAAGGCTTTCAATGTCTGTTTGCTAAAGATTAGTGTTTGTCTTGGAATTGCACAAGAGACAAGAAATTTGAAGTTGCGAAATTAATTTTCGGAAAGTGACCTACAAACTCCCAAATACAAAATTGAGTGAAATATAAAAATTACGTCAAAACCGCGCTAAACATGAGCTTTAGCAAAACGCATATCACTTAGGTATACAAGCAATTATTCTGCAGCTTCAGGCTAGAAGAAATTAATTGATTCCAGTCCACTCTTCTTCAGCTTTATGTTTAATTTTAAAGCTTTTTACTTTGCACTTTTCGAACAAATAAAATTTGGAAACG